>NC_140165.1:171053780-171180753 GCF_963971535.1 Notolepis coatsorum | reverse complement strand
TGTGTGTGTGTGTGTATGTGTGTGTGTGTGTGTGTGTGTGTGTGTGTGTGTGTGTGTGTGTGTGGGGGGGGGGTCCAGCCATTCATTACTTTAAATAAAACATCACCTCAGGTTACACCACACACATAGTGGGCTGGGTGGGAGACACGCACACACGTACACACACACACACACACACACGTACGCACACACACACACTCACTCCTGCACCTGCTCTATCTTCTTCCCTTTATGATTGCGCGACCGTGGTCAGTCACCGTTGGTTTTGCTCGACAGAGATTGTGCGCAATTTTTGTTATTATGTTTATTTTGAATACTTTTTTTTAATAAAAACCACGCTGGCATGGACGTCGTACGACTGCCAGTCACTTATGGACTTAAACTCCGGACTGAAAGAGGAGTTTAACGACACTTTTTGCCAAGATTGGCCATCGGAGATAAGACGAGACAAAGAAAAAAGGCGAGGACAATGGAAAAGGCGGCGCAATCAAGAGGAAGCACAGAGGACGGAGAAGTGGAATCAGAATCAGGCTAAAAAGTTCTGCTTACCGGCCCGCGATCCCATCGATTCTGTTGGCAAATGTACGTTCGCTGGAGAATAAGATGGATGATCTCAGAGCAAGGATTAGATTCCAACGGGACGTGAGAGACTGCAACATCCTCTGCGCTGACCGAACAGAAGAATCGGAAAAGTCCATAGGTGGAGGGGTCTGCTTCCTGACCAACAACGGCTGGTGCAGTCCCAAGGAGGTGAAGATAATTTCCCGCTCCTGCTCGCCGGACCTTGAGCATTTATACATCCTTTGTCGCCCGTTTTATCTCCCCCGGGAATTCACAGCCATCATAACAACAGCAGTTTACATCCCACCGCAAGCCGACACCGCCAGAGCTCTGGCAGACCTACAGGACTATTTGAACATAAGCACCAAAACAAGCATCCAGACGCGGCTATGATCGTAGCTGGCGACTTCAATAAGGCTAATTAAAAAAAAGTTATGCCAAACTTTTACCAACACATTACATGCACTACTAGGGGGAGAATACGTTGGATCACTGCTACACCACTTTCAAACAGGGCTATAAGGCAGTACCAGCTCCTCCGCTAGTTAAATCTGACCACGACGCCATCTTGCTTTTGCCCGGCTATAAACAACGAGCCAGAGAGGCTGTTGTGTTGCGAGAGGTTAAGCAGTGGTCAGAGAGCTCAGAGGCCACGCTACAAGACGCACTGGAGGACGTCGACTGGGGCATGCTCCGGTCGAGCTCCAGTGACGTCAGTGAATATGCTGATGTTGTTGTTAGCTTTATAGCAACGTTAGCTGACGTATTGTCCCCATGAAAAAGGTGCAGGTTTTCCCAAACCAGAAACCGTGGGTGGACAATTCCATCCGAGTGGCCCTGAATGCTGGTACCGCTGCTTACAACTCGGGCCGAGCATCGGGAAGTATGGCAGTGTACAAGGTAGCAGCTTATATGCTACACAAAGAGGTACGGGCTGCTAAACTGCGATATGTGAACAAGATGGAGACACAGATGGCACAGAACGACACGAGAGGCTTATGGCGGGGAGTACGAATGATAACTGATTATAAAGTCAGCCCCCCCTCAATAGTGAGTGCCGATGCCTCTCTCGCGGATTAACTCAACTCCTTTTACACGCGGTTTGGAGCGAGCAGTGGCGACGTTAGCTCACCGGCTAACGACGTCACTGACGCACCGGCTGCCGCGGCGAGGGGGGTTCATCCACGGGGGGGGGACACACACTCTCTCATTGACGGAACACAGCGTGATATTAGCGTTCATGAGTGTAAATACTCGGAAAGTGGCAGGCCCAGATGTGATAACAGGACAAATACTTAAGTCCTGTGCAAATCAGCTGGCCCCAGTATTTACATCCATATTCAATCTATCCCTGGCTGAGTCTGTGGTCCCTGCCTGCTTCAAAATGTCGACAATATTCCCTGTGCCTTCTATCCTCCCTACAACCGGCCAGTGGGGGGCATATGCGAGCAACGTTCAAGACAGGGGAGGGGAGAATTGGCACGGCTAAATTGGGATGGGAGAAAAATGTCAAAAATAGGAGAAAAAGTGGATAAAAAAAAGGTTTTGTAGATACAGTACTGAATTCTGCCATCCGGACCCAGGCAATTTGAAATATGATTATAGAATATAGAATAGCAGGCCTATAAATGACCTTATTATAGCCAAGTCGCAGATCTATGGGTCGGGGCAAATCTCCTCTTTCCAATGTCAGAGTTCAATCTGGATTTAGTATCACCAGGCGTGCAGCAAGAACCATGAATGAAATCTACTGTAAGTACAGTTACTTTTTTATTATGGAAACTGGTCCGCCATTTTGAATCGAATTGCAACGCGGATTTTTGCTAAACGTTCACAGAAAGGTAGATAAACTAACTGTGTTCTAATTTATGCCAATAACATTCAGTTTTCTGGTAGATAATCCCGTAAAATAAGATAAATAAAAAAAGTTCTTCCACAAGTCATTTGATTGACAGGAGCTGGCTTGAGCTGGGTAGTGTCGTTTTTCTACATTCCAATGCTCATTGAAAGCCCTGTCTGTCCTTCATCATAATGACTACAAACAAAATGGCGGCTCGCATTTATTTCCGTCGATATTCGCTAGCTTATGAATACAATTCCTTGCACGAGAGAAGTCCTTGTGGGGGAGGTAGGGGTGTTGGAGAGGGCTGGGGAAAAGGAACGCCATGTACAGGTCCTTATCTCCTCGACTCCCGACTTGACCTTGTGGATTCCACTGTCTGCAGCAGAGTTGAAATGCTTCCAGAATGCCCCAATTTGATTTAAACATGATTTGTCACGCTTTTAATCTCCTGTGCGATCCCCAGCATGACCTGTGATCTCGATTGTTCGTCCAAATGATATACAGCGAGTTTCTTAAACAGTTCCATGTGGGAGACTTCAATCCTGGCTACAGCCACCGCCAGACGATTTACGTCTTTCCGAATTATTCTTAAACAAAACCAGATCCAGATGACAATCGCTCCCAAGCCGATCAGCATGAACGCGAAGATATATATATCCTCTACGTCTTCAATCTTGAGAGGAAAGAGGCAGACCGGATTCCACTTTCCCCAGCTGTCGATAGAAAATCCTGATTGAAATGTTCCAATTGGGCATAGCGGATCAGCCGCATCCTGCTTCCTTGAAGAAAATATGCGATCGATCGCTGCAAATGATAAATATCAGGGTCTTTATTCTTGGCTACATTTGAAGAATAAAAAACGCAACATTAATCCATACAGTCTGGAGAGATGGATTTATGGCCGGTACCAGACCCGTCGGGCTTAAGGCTTGCAGTGTGAACGTAGCAATAATTTATGTAATAATGAACTTTTGCTGCTCCACTTGTTTTCTCTGTCTGTACTATCACTCCTCTACACATGATTTCCTGAAGGATGTTGATCGATGGAGAGCAAAGACACACAATGCACCAGACACCTAAACACCCCTAGGGGTGGGACTGGACTTGCTGGCAGAATAAACCACAGATTATCGACCTGTAAAGCACAAGGAGGAGCAACAGGCAGCACACACACAAGAAGCATGAGCTTGCTGTGGTCCTCGCATAACGACCGGCACTCTTCCTTTAGTAATCCCCTTGGAGTCATAGCAGCATGGGGGAGGGGGAGGGGAGGTACAGGCAGGAAAAAAGTAATAATAGTATTAATAGCAACAGTAATAATAATAGTATACATGTGTAACGGTTGTGACAACGTCACCTCAAACGTCGATGCCCCGAGGGAGTTTCGAACCTGTGGTCTCCCACGCCGCGGGCAACAACACAGACCGCTATACCAAGAAGTGAACTCACTGCTTTGTAACGTGTCTACATTTACATTTTTTACATTTAGTCATTTAGCTGACGCTTTTATCCAAAGCGACTTACAAGTTCTGTGCGACAAGACAGCAAGAAGGGTATAACTCTATCAGCTGAGTAACAATGTTCATCAAAGTGTTGCGTGTTACAGTGTAGGTTAGTTTATTAGGACAAGTGCATGACATTAAGGTTAGTCGGGGTTAGATTTTTTTATTTTTTTTTTATCATTTCAGATAATGGTTGAAGAAGTGAGTCTTTAGTCGACGGCGAAAGATTGGACGGGATTCGGCTGTCCTAACTGGGATGGGTAGTTCATTCCACCATTGTGGGGCAAGGACTGAGAATAGGCGGCTTCTCTTTGATGACCCTCCGGGAGCTTGGATAGGAGTAGATCTGAGGCGGCCAGAAGATGCAGAGCGTAGGGGTCTTGAGGGTGTGTAGTTAGAGACCATTGACCGGAGGTAGGCGGGAGCGGTTCCCTTTGCCGCACGGTATGCTAGGTCGAGGGCCTTGAAGCGGATACGTGCAGCAATGGGGAGCCAGTGCAGGTCCCTAAGAAGTGGGGTGACATGGGCCGACTTCGGTAGGTTTGAGATCAGGCGGGCCGCTGCGTTTTGAATGAGTTGAAGAGGCTTGGTGGCAGTGTCTATGCATCTTTTGAGGATGAGAGTGAGTTTAACCCATAGCACCGCTACTCACCCCAGCCCTTCGTGACTGCGCTTCACGATACCATCCGTTACACATGGTGCATAATGTAGTAGCACACTGCACCAGAGTCCATGCAGTGTTTAGTATTATGAGTCGGACAGTCCTAACAGATCTCAGGATTTCCAGACTCTAACTATTGACAGCAGTCTATGCCCATGAAGGGGGGGGGGGGGGTCTATGGCTGAACATGCTCCTCATAGAGAATATAATATATAATAGAATATGTTATTTTTTTCTCCTTCAGGCATGGCGTGCTTTATCGGGAGTGCGTCTTGGATGGGGATGTGGTAGGTAGGGATTGGTATGTGAGGTGTTTTGGGGGACTGACTGTTCCGGGGGGTTCACATGCCTTCGAGCAACATTGTACTTTTGTACTTATTTTATGCCATTATTAAGTCTGCACGTTTACATTGCACTACTTGTATTGTCTTTTATACCAATTCTTATGTCTGCAATTTATGCATTTTTTTTTTTTATTTTTTTTTTTATCTGTGTGCTGCTTTTATGCACATGTTCATAGTATATATATAGTGATTCATATTTATTATTGTTATATTCAGTGATGTACCTGAATGCGTTCAATGAACTCGTTCATATTTTGGGCGAACGTGAACTGGACGTACTGTATTTCCGCTAGATGAACGTAATTGTGAACGTGTTCATTCTCGGCCCTCTATCACAGTATAACTTTGTTCAAAAGTGTGCCAGATTTGGGACGGTCGCACAGACACACACACCGAAAGGTTTCAGTGTGCGTGTTGCGTGCGGAGAGAGAGACGCGTTACGCACAACGCTGGCCGCACCTTCAAGGCAATGGTAGGGGAAACACTGATAAAATGGAAATGCCAGTATTCTGATTGCTGTCTGTGGTTCTATATGGGTTGTGGCAATACTTTTTACAAATAATAGCTTGCAGCAACGTATTAAAATAAGAACTATAAACTATAAACATTTCATTTTTGAAACCATGAACTTTAGTTCAAAATGTTGAATTATGAACTATGAACTGAACTAGTTCATTTTAAGATTTGTGAACTGTGAACTGAACTAGTTCAAAGTGAACTTTCCCAACACTGGTTATATTGTAGAAATGTGTGCATTGAAATGTCTGTAAAGTCTCGACGACATTGAAAATGAGGGTGACCTCAATTGTATTTTCGAGTATAAATAAAGGTTGATGATGATGATGATAAACACAATGCATGTTTACATTATTGTTGACTATAATGCATTAATAAACAGTGGCCTGTTTGAAAGGATTATTTACAGTGGACTGATTCTCGTTTTTTTCCTAGCAACACATGAGATTTAACATTTCAAATTAAATGTGAAGAGGGCTGTTAGAATGGACATACAATAATATAACATACGGTTATCCTATAACCATAGTTATATGAGTATAGCGAGCGCTCTGCTCTATTGGAACCCTATCCCTTATCAATCTAATACTGAATACATTTCTTCACATGTACACACCCATCCGCCTGGCCACACCCACATCCGCTCCTCTACATAAGCAGGGACGTGGCCATACTAACAGCTCCTTCCCTATTTTCACCACCGAAGGCAAAGACCACAGGGTCCTCAGTGAGTCAGAGCAGAGCGCTCGCTATACTCATATAACGATAGGTTATGTAGATAACCTAGTTATATTAGTATTGGCTGAGCGTCCCGCTCTGAGCCTTATGAGATATCCTTATCTCCTATGATACCTATTGTATCTCCCACGAACAAAAAACGACATGCACCCCACCTGTATGGGGCTCCGCCCCCATGGTGGCACCGCCCATATAGCAGTGACTCTGGTCACCAAACATCCTTCCTCGCCAAAACCCGTCCCAGGAAAAGATTCCTCAAGAGGGAACTCAGGGCCGCGCAGAGCGGGACGCTCAGCCAATACTAATATAACTAGGTTATCTACATAACCTATCGTTATATGCCGTATTTGCTATCGCGTCCCGCTCTAAGCCTTATGAGATAATGGGGAAGAGCGGACACGAAGCCCGACAAATGTACCCCCTGAGGACCCGTAAGCCCACATCAAGGGGTGCGGGGAGCCCTGTCACCTGAAGGCACGGTGGTGTAGTGGTTAACACTGTCGCCTCACAGCAAGAAGGTCCAGGGTTCGAATCCCGCTTGGGGACCAGGTTTCCATGATGCCAGTTACCCAGGTGGGGTATCTCCCAGGCCTTTCTGTGTGGAGTTTGCATGTTCTCCCCGTGCTCGCAAGGGTTTCCCCCCCGATAAGATAAACCCAATGGAAAAACATGCACAACAACAAGATCGCTAACGCTGTGGCGTCCTTGACGAAGACGGACAGGAGCACTTGGATTGGTCCCCTGGCGCGGCTCACGTGGTGCCTGTCTGCTCCCGGCTGCCCTTGGGGGGGAAGGACGACGGGATGGGTTAATCGCAGATACGCATTGTATGCATGGTTCGCATGTGTGCCAAATGGTGACCTCGGAGCAGGTCCTAAATTACTTACTATTACTATCCTCCCTAACGAAGGGGGGGCGCAGTCAACTCCACCTGAAATGCGAACAAGAGGGAAACTAGAACCCCTTGAACACACCGTACAGGCGGAACCACGTGTGACTCAACACACTGTGGCCCATACCCATACACTCCTGCTACCCAACCAAAGGACGGGAAGCAGGAAAGGCCACAGACCCCAGAACCGCCTGGGAGACAGAACCCCCGGTCATGTCCATGAGGTAAAACCTAACAAAGGGGCCCGGGGAGGACCATGAAGCCGCAGCACAGATGTCCTCCACCGAGGCCCCACCCAGGAGGGCGGCAGAGGCAGCCACCCCACGAGTGGAGTGCGCCCTGACGCCCCCAGGGGGATCCTGCCCAGCCAACGTGTAGCAGAGGGCAATACCCTTGCACAACCAATGGGACAGGCGCCGCTTCGACAGTGCCTTACCAGCATGAGCCCCACCGTAACAGACAAAAAGCTGATCAGGTGAAGGCCCGCATCCAACTCACTAGCGTGAGGAGGAGGACGAAAAGCCTGAACCACAATATCCCGGGAGCGGAATGAACTCCGGATATTCTTAGGCACGAAAGCAGGATTAGGTCGCAGAGTGGCACCGCAATCGGTCCGAAAAGACAGGCACTCTGGACGTACCGAGAGAGCACAGAGCTCACCTACGCGTTTAGCGGAAGTGACAGCCAGTAGGAACGCGGTCTTGAAGGACAGCCGGCCCAAAGGCGCCTGCTCGAGCGGCTCAAACGGAGCCAAGGACAACCGACCAAGGACCAACTGAAGATCCCAAGCCGGAGCCAAGGAGCGTTGCACCGGCTTAACGCGTCGAGCGCCAAGCAGGAAACGCTTCACAAGAGGGTGGCTGAACAAAACAGTCCCCTCAAAACCCTCATGATAGGAGGATATAGCTGCCGCATATACCCTCACTGTCGAAGCCGACAGCCCACCAAGAAGAGACTGGAGATAACTCAGAACAGCATCCAGGGGGCAGGAGACTGGGTCCCAGCCCCCCCCTTACACCACTCTTGGAATGCACGCCACCTGCCCGCGTAAACCGCGACAGTGGAGGGAGCATACGCACACCGGATGGTATCAACCACAGAGGAATCCATCCTCTCCAGACTCACCCCCCCACCAGCCACACCACCAGGGGTTGACCCAACACCGGAGGTTGGACAAACACCCCGTTGTGCTGAGAGAGGGCCGTCTCCGACCACGGAATGACCCAAGGGGGAGCGATCAGAAGCTGGATTAAGACCGGGAACCACACTGACGTGCCCCGGTCCGGCGCGACCAGGATCACCGTCCTGCCCTCCCTCCGTATCCGCTCCAACAGCTGACTCAACAGCTGTACAGGAGGGAAGGCGTACAGAAGACCGGGCGGCCACGGAAACGTCGAGAAGGCATCCACCCCCAAGGGGGGATGATCTGCTCGACTGAGCGAGAACCACAAGGGGCACTTGTGAGAACGTCGGCACGCAAACAGATCTACCGAGGCCTCCCCGAACCGATCCCAAATCTGCCTGACTATGTCGGAGCGGAGTTCCCACTCGTCGTGACGAAGACCGCCCCGAGACATTATATCCGCCCCCACATTCTCCGTACCAGGAACGTGGAGCGCCCTCAGACTGCGCAGCCTGCGGGATGCCCATAGCAGCAGTTCGCGCGCCGCCCGGAGCAGGCGGGCGGAACAAGTCCCACCCTGCCTGTTGATATACGCCGCCGCCGTCACATTGTCCGTCCTGACCAAAACGTGCCTGCCCACCACAAGGTGGTGGAGCCGTTGGAGGACCAGAAGAACCGCCTTCAACTCCAACACATTGATATGCAGGGTAACCTGGCCAGCATGACCTGTCCATCTGCCCCCCACTGCATGAGACCGAAGCACCCCTCCCCAACCCGTGAGAGAGGCGTCAGTGAAGACCCTGACGTGTGAGCTCCTGCTGCCCATGGGGACCCCAACGGAGAGGATACCCAGCCTCCTCCAATGGGTGAGGTCCCCCCATATCGACAAAGGAACCGTCAACCGTTTCCTCTTGTCCCTCACCGGATCCAGTCTCAAAGAGGTAAACCACCTCTGTATCCTCCTCATAAAGAGGAGGCCAAGAGGAACCACCACGTGAGCAGCCGACATAAGGCCCAGCAGACGCATCACCTGCAGCGCCGTAACCGTCCCTCCCAGACGGAAACCCTCGAGCGCGCGACGGAGAACCCACCGACGCCGCTCCGAGAGGGTCGCAAGCATGGGCCTCGACCTCAAAGTCAAGCCCAAGTACTCCACCTGTTGACTGGGAAGAGGGGTACTCTTCTTCCAATTCACAGCAAAACCCAGGCTGGTGAGGAATTCCACCACCAGCCGAGTATGAGACCTGGCAACCTCCTCTGAACGGCTGAGGAGTAGAATGTCGTCGAGATAGAATAGGACTCGTATCCCCTGGCGACGTAAAGGCCCCAGAGCAGCCGCCACGCACTTGGTGAATGTGCGGGGAGCCAGAGAATACCCGAACGGCATTCTGTGGTACTCGTACGCTACGCCCTGAAACAGGAACCGTAGGAACTTCCTGTGAGGAGGAAAAATAGGAACGTGAAAATACGCATCCTTCAGGTCTATGGAGGTGAACCAGTCCCCCCTCCTGACAGCAAGCAGAAGGAGTTGGACGGTCAACATCCTGAATGGTCTCGTTACAATCAACCGATTGAATGCGGACAGATCCAGTATAGGCCTGACCCCCCCTGTTTTCTTGGGCACCAGAAAATAACGGGAGTAGACGCCTGACATTGCGTCCTCGCTCGGGACCACAACGACGGCCTGCTTCGCCAACAGAGATTGGATCTCGTCGGCCAGGGCTGTCACCGCGTCCGACCCTAACAATAGGGTCGGTACCAAACCTGAGAACGGAGGATGGGGCTGTGCGAACTGCAAAACCAGCCCCGCCTCTAACGTTCTCCGCATCCACCGATTCAAAAGGCATTCCCGTCGCCATATGTGAAAATAATCCCACAGTGCCCCCGCCGCCAACTGACGCTGGGCCGCAAGGAACAGTAGATAGTTGGCCCGGTCCCCCCCGTCGTGCAAAACACCCAAGGGAGGACCCCGACAGAAAGGGCCGGTTTGATACGGGAGGAGCTGTCACCAAACTTGTGGACACACACTCGCCCCCTGAACACCCCACCAGCGCATGCTGAGGAGTCGTTCCGCAGCTAGACACGCAAGGCATGAGGACCCCATGGGCTCCTACACGCCGAAGCCCTGCAGTGATATTGCTACCACTCAAATCACGCTCGCCTCTCCTTTGCAGACCACTGCCGGTTTGACGGGAGTGGGAGGCAACAGCGCGATACCCCGCCTGGCGAGGGCGAAGCCGGGGTAACCCCTGCTGAGCATTCAACAGAAGAGGCACCGAGTCCCCCTGCTGACCACTGGAGCTAGTGGCAGCTGTAACACCAGGTTCCACCCACCCACAACCTGCGGTGTAGGAACCACGCGACGACGGAACATTCTCACGGACAGACCCAGGCTCAGCCATCAACTGGGTGTCAGCCCCTGCCCCCATGAGAAGCGAAGAATGGGGCCGCATACGCTTCAAAGAAGGTTCGCGGCCCGCAGCCAAAGGAGAACGCTCAGAGCCCCGCTTCTGAGGGTTACAGAAAGTGGACTGAACGGGGAGCGGGCTGCTCGCGGGAAAATGACGACGGGTTGGTATACCAAACCCGAAATCACCCAAAATGGCCGATCCCTCGGCCGCCAAGGCTGTCGGCCTCGCGATACCCTGTTGACTCTCCAACCAGGGCACCACTGGCGGGGGAAACATGGCCGCCTGTCGAGGATCTCGCCACAGTCGTTGACGAGACCGTGCTCCCACCTCTGGCTGCACAGCGTGAGGCGGTGTAGGACCCAGATCAATAACCGCCTGCGCCTCCACAGAACGCCCAAAAAGACTATCTGTGGAAAAAGGAGTCGTGAGGAGAGAAAACCTATCCTCTTCCCCAAGAGGAGACTGCTCCAACCAAGCATGCCTAACAACCAAAGTCGATAGCATCCGAATCCTCCCAGCAGTTATAGCTTGCGACTGAGTCAAGATCTCTATAACACCACAAACATGAATCACGTTTACAATGTCGGTCTGACCCAAAGACCTACAACCCGACGCCATCTTGGATAGGAAAGTAGCCAGCTGAGCCATAACACTGGCCGCCGCTAAATGCCATCCTGCAGCAATATACCACTCATTCGTCCTTACTGCCACCCTCCGAGCCGATATGTTATCAAGCATCGGCCGGGCGGAACGCCGTTCATCCCCGCCTGGGCACAGGAAAAAAGCTACCTGGCTGCTCAGCCAAGGTACCCCCGGCCTGCACCCCGTTGTCAGCCCCTTCACCCGTAAAAAAGGTAAATAGAGCTCAGCAAACCCCCCCATATCCACCACCGACTGACCTTCATCAATGAAGCTGGCAAGAGGAGGGAAAAGCGGAAACCCGCGGCGGGGATTACCAGACATTCCAGCGTCAACATCAGTGTCAGCAGAAAAAACAGCAGTAGCATTAGCGTTAACAGCATGTTCCAGGATCGCCAGGACATCGCCCACTACAGTGGAACGATCGCCAAGCCGCCCCGGCCCCGGTGCCGAAACATACTCCACAGCACGACCAACACCGACATCGATGCCTACTGACACAGACCTCACCTTTGTACAAGCCGACCCGTTAGCCAAACCTTGTACGCTGCCCCTCGGTCCGTCGCCGTCAGCCGAGGAACCACCAGCATAGGTCTGCGTCGTCGAAACAAGCTCCGGAGAATCCAGCGAAACACAATCCTCCGGTAAGCCCTCAACATTACGAACCTTCCTTAATCTTTTCATCCTACTAGTTATCGTACGGTGCACGCAGCCAAGTACGCTGGGACGAAAATAGAGGAAGGATGTTTGGTGACCAGAGTCACTGCTATATGGGCGGTGCCACCATGGGGGCGGAGCCCCATACAGGTGGGGTGCATGTAGTTTTTTGTTCGTGGGAGATACAATAGGTATCATAGGAGATAAGGATATCTCATAAGGCTCAGAGCGGGATGCGATAGCAAATACGGCATATAACTATGGTTATAGGATAACAGTATGTTATATTATCGTATAACTTACGCTCTGCTCTATTGGAACACAGGAGCTGAGCAGAGCGGAAGCTTGACAAATGTACCCGCTGAGGCCCCCCACAACCATCAGAACCGGGGAGGACCCGAGCCCCCGGACCCCCCTAGAGGGCGACGGGAGGGAATCGGATCCGACTGTGCGAAGAGGGTTTAGCAACTTAACGCACAGGGTGAGCAGATCGTGGGACTTACCAAAGAAGGACCCGCGACTACTCAGACGCGCATCCCACATGCCACTAGGGAACGAATGGGAGGGGAAAAAAACCCATTACAGCCCCCAACATCACTGGGTCAAAGGTCAAGAACCCAACCCCGTGGCAAGGCCGTAGCAGCGGAGCGCGGAGGAGGACCCAGCCCCAGGAACAGCCTGAGGGCCAGGACCCGCCGGAAAATGGGGCCCGGTGAGGTCAACGATGCCGTAGCATTGGGACCCCACCAGACGGTCACTGATGACACCACCCCCCACATCGCCAGCATATCGGACAGGGCCCAAATCAAGAGTAGGCCCTTCCCCCCTTTGGCACGCCGCCCTGAAGCACTCTAGCTTACTGCACCTGGTATTCCCAGGGGGTCCCCCATCCAAAAACTACCAGGGCCGAACCTGCTTAGTTTAGATCGGGCGTGTCCAGGTTGGCATGGCCGTAAGCCCCAAGAGGCTACCCCCCCACAATACTGTGGGGCCAGACGGCGCGCCGGGGAGACAACCTCCAAGGGGGTTGATCCCTCAATCCAGACAACAGGCCAGAACTCGACCTGTGCCTGGAGCACTGCGGACTAGACAGGCGCCTAAGGGGTCTACTGTAAGAACAGTACCCGGCGGAAGGGGCGTTCGGTATGCTGTACACCAGTGGTCACCAACCCGTCGATTACCTGTAGATCTTTTCCTGATTTTTTTTTTTTTTTTTTTTAGATCTTTCCCTGAGAGTCCACATTACAGTTCTACTTTTGTTTTGATGTTAAAAGTAATGCTGCACTTAGCACTGACTGCACTTAGCACTGACTGCACTTAGCACTGACTGAGAAAGTACACATTATAGTTCTACTTTATAAAATGCTAATTGTAAATATGTTTGTCAATGTTAATAATATGAGAAAGTCCACATTACAGTTCTACTTTTGTTTTGATGTGAAAAGTGATGCTGCATAAGATGACTGCACTTAGCACTGACTGAGAAAGTACACATTACAGTTCTACTTTGACGTTTTAATGTTGGACCAAAGCATTGCATGTAATTAGAATACAGGCAAATAAAAGTAATTTAGTTTAAAGTACAATCTTGGCTGTCAACGCTTCAATAGGTAGATCTTGCCTTCACCAAAAAAAAAAGTGATCTTGGGCTTAAAAAGGTTGGTGACCACTGCTATAGATTATGCATTTAACTTCTCGGCGAGGCTATTGAGCCGTACTGTATTGTACCCATTCTGCAATCTTGTTAATAAAGTTTTAAATCAATGAATCAATCAATGCCGTTAGAAAATCAGGATATCTGCGATCTACACCTGCTGACTTTTCAGGTGAGGCGGCCGCGTGCAATTATCCTGAGTATCAAGTCTGGTTCGAATTAACAAGACTGAATCCACCTCCGAGGAACAGGGAAAGCCTGAATTCAAACATTGGGTTAATAGAATCTGGATAATGGGACTTTTGATCGACTTAGTTGAACCAGGTACGGGGAATAGGGCCCAGAGAAAGACTTTCGCGTTGTTTACATCAGGGTCCCCCATTTTCAATTCATAGTGACATTTATGACATTACACAACATACATGACATCATGACATTTATGGCATAGGGACATACATGACATACAGGTATATAGTACTGTTACATTTGTGACATACACGATATGCAAATATACAGTACTGTTACCCACAGATCCTGACAGAGAGTATATACATATGATGGGGAGGAGACTGTACATTAGGAGGGGGTGGGTGCAGGGACGTGCACAGGACTTTACAGGGGCAGGTGCTCAAAGGCTGAAAAGGGCACTGGGGCTGTGCTATTTTTGGGACCCCTTTTTGGGCGGGAGGGGCCTTTTTATGCTTTTTGGGGGGTTTTGGTGATCAAATATTGAATATTGAACTATAATAATCAGTGCAGGAGCTCACTTATCCTTGAAAGACACTTTTATCACCGATTTAAAAGGCCCATACATCTCCATAAATGTTCAGGGCGGAGGGAATAACCCAGATAGCAAAAGACATTAATTAAATGTTGGATTTTGGTCAGATTGGTTATTTTTGGTTGAGGTTGAAAAAGCTATGTTTATTCAATATCTAAATTACAGACACCATTTCAACATTTGAAAAACTGTTGTTGAATCGATTTAGTATAGATGCTTGTTTTTCAATGTTGAAATGCCCAACAATGAAATTACATGGTTACAACGTAGTGCTGATAATCCCCCCTCCCCTCCCCCCTCCCCTTCGAGGGGGTAGGTCGTAAGCAACTCGCGAGGCCAGCTAGAAGATCTCACGGGACTTGAGGCATTAAAAGAAAAACTTGGCGCCATGGTGTCTTCATTCAGCGTGACTAGTCAAGTGCGCACAAGTCTTTGGTAAGTCCTTGACAATATAATGTATTATGCTATTCACATTAGGCATGTGCCGGTAACCGGTTTCACGGTTTGAAAATGTCAAAACCCCCGGTCTGGAAAGTAGCGGTAACTTATAACAGCGCGAGCTAACGTACGTCAGCTATACGTCTGCGAGTTTGCTAGCTTAGCCAGCTACACAGACCATGCGAGTCTGCTAGCTTAGCCAGCTAACGTCAGCTCAACCATGCGAGTCTGCTAGCTTAGCCAGCTACACAGACCATGCGAGTCTGCTAGCTTAGCCAGCTAACGTCAGCTCAACCATGCGAGTCTGCTAGCTTAGCCAGCTACACAGACCATGCGAGTCTGCTAGCTTAGCCAGCTAATGTCAGCTCAACCATGCAAGTCTGCTAGCTTAGCCAGCTACACAGACCATGCGAGTCTGCTAGCTTTAGCCAGCTACACAGACCATGCGAGTCTGCTAGCTTAGCCAGCTAACGTCAGCTCAACCATGCGAGTCTGCTAGCTTAGCCAGCTACACAGACCATGCGAGTCTGCTAGCTTAGCCAGCTAACGTCAGCTCAACCATGCAAGTCTGCTAGCTTAGCCAGCTACACAGACCATGCGAGTCTGCTAGCTTAGCCAGCTAACGTCAGCTCAACCATGCGAGTCTGCTAGCTTAGCCAGCTACACAGACCATGCGAGTCTGCTAGCTTAGCCAGCTAACGTCAGCTCAACCATGCAAGTCTGCTAGCTTAGCCAGCTACACAGACCATGCGAGTCTGCTAGCTTAGCCAGCTAACGTCAGCTCAACCATGCAAGTCTGCTAGCTTAGCCAGCTAATGTCAGCTCGACCATGCGAGTCTGCTAGCTTTAGCCAGCTACACAGACCATGCGAATCTGATAGCTTAGCAAGCTAACGTCAGCTACACTCTGACGTCACGAGAACGGCGCCATCTTGGTATGGGGGAAACAAATGGATTTCTACTGATCAAATGTCTGCGTTGAGCTCTGTTTTTATTACATATTTTACCACATTCTTGTTGATTTCATAACCTTTTCATATAATTTGTTTTGAAAATATTGAGGCCAACATGGCATTTCACTATTTCGAAAGCCTTTCTGGTGATTCTAAAGTGTATGTTTCCCCCCCAAGCCATAGACATGCACTTAGACAGAAAGTTAAACAGAAAGGAAGTTGACTTCGAGAATGATTCCAATAACTGCTATTATTCGGGATCATTCTACCACAAAAGGTAATGTTTATGACAAATATTGAAACATAGTTAGTTTATCTTCCCTATTGTTAGCATTCAGCAACAATTAGATTTGAAAAGTTTCAAAATAGTGCCACCTTGATCAAATAAAAAAGCTACTGTACATTACAGTAGATTTCATTATCTGTTCTCATGCACGCTGGTGATACTAAATCCAAATTGAACTCGGGCATTTGAAAGATAATATATGTATATATATAAATGTGCGAATTGGCTATAATAAGGTAATTTATGAGCCTGCTATTGTATATTCTATGATAATATTTCAAATTACATTGGTCCGGATGGGAGAATTCAGTACAGTATCTACAGAACCTTCTGTTTAATAATCTTCCCTTTATTTATTTTACACTCAAGAAGGTATTGAACAAGATCAGTGGCAGTTTTTAATGTTTGGTCATTATTAGCATGGTGTTATTCACTGTCAAAGATGCAAAGAAAAATCATAATTAATATTCTCCTTTGTTTCATCACAATTTAAGCAAGCCTAGTAATAGACACAATAGTTCTGACACTGTGAATATACATTAGATAGATAGATGACGCTATACAAGAATATGCAAATGGCCCTTGTAGAAGTGGAGCAATATTCCATTTACCTAGGTATATATTTTAGGCGGATTTTCAGAAAATAGGCTCCGGGTGGAAGAGGTTAAATATTTTAAAATATGTTGGAAGGACCTGATAAATTAATAATTTGGCTGATATATATATTTGTTTTATGCATATATTATTTTAATAATTTTTTCCCCTCTATTTTCAGGGTTGTGCTACAAGAGAAGAGGACTGGAGGGTTCACTGCAAAAAAAGGCCAAGTAATAACAAAAAAATTATAATCAGCACCACCTCTTTTCTATTTAGACCTGTTGTAACCTATACGTTATTATATACCTTTCAATCCGGGAGTTAATGGGTTAAGATGGCTTCTTATGAATCGTATTGGGCTAAAAGACGTAGAGTCATTCGAACTGTAAGGGGCATAGAGAAAGATATCCTTAAGGAATATGAGGAATCTCTGCATAATCAAAGAGAAAATATTTACCCCTGTGTGAATAGGGAACCTGCCTTCACAAGCTCACACTTTTCCCAACTAGATGCACTACCAGCTTCACATGTAGACATAGAAAATGGTCATATAGATGGCAGTGTAGCTGGCAATGATGAAGTTGAGTCCGATGTGCAAATGAAAAATGATCATTCTGATGGTAGTGCAGTAGCTCGAAATGAAGTTGATCATGTGCAAATGGAAAATGATGATATAGACAATGAAGCTGGCAATGATGAAGATGAATCAGATTCTCACTATGAGAGCGATGAGGAGCAGCCGCCTAGTCAGGATCTGCTTATAAGGAGCTTAAGATATTGGGCAACATCCTACTCCATTAGTCTTGTTGCTTTGTCTGCTCTGCTGTCCATCTTAAAGCTATTTCACCCTAAGCTCCCTAAAGATGGAAGGACTCTGCTTGGAACACAATCTCATGTTGCAACCACTCAAATGCAAGGTGGCGAGTACTATCATTTTGGATTGGTGCGAGGAATACTTTCACGATTAAAATGTTTAAGTTTACCAGTGAACCTCACAACTCTTACTTTACAGTTCAATATAGATGGTCTCCCCCTCTTTAGGAGTTCAAGACTTCAATTCTGGCCTATACTTGCAATCCTGAATTGTGATTACACTAAGTCCCCATTTATTGTCGGTATATTTAGTGGTTTAAGCAAGCCAAAGTGTGTTGTTGAGTATCTGCAGAAATTTGTTAGCGACCTTACAAATGTGCTGGCTAATGGCATTGTTCATAATGGTAAGAAATTGAATGTACAGGTTTCCTCATTTGTGTGTGATGCTCCTGCTAGGGCCTACGTTAAGAATATTAAGTCACATAATGGTTATTCAGTGTGACCAAGAGGGTGTGTGGAGGAACAAAATGACGTATCCAGAAACAAATGTCAGGCTCAGGACGGATTCGAGTTATTGTGATATGATTGATGAGGAACACCACTTGAAACAGAAACTCAGTCCTTTAACAGGGATAGTAAAGATGGTTTCTTCATTCCCAATAGATTATATGCACCTCTGTTGTCTTGGGTTGATGAGAAAACTGTTGCATATGTGGTTAAAGGGCAATCTAGCCACTAGGCTTCCTTCACAAACAGTTAACAGTATATCAAGCAAACTGCTGGTGTTACATTCCCACACCCCTGTTGAATTCAATCGCAAGCCAAGAGGTTTGAATGAGCTTGATCGTTGGAAAGCTACTGAGCTCAAGTTTCAAGTTTCTTTAATAGTTGTCATACAGAAGTACAGAATACTTTCATACAAAATGCTTCTTACTGTTACGCTCCAGAGACTGTGCTAGACAAGATAGTATCAAATAACATAGTATAGCATGTAATTTAGAAGAAGAAAATGAGGTCACAGTGTTCGGTATAGACATATGTACAATGTTCTGAGTTACCATATAATATACAATACTATGCAGTGTACTAATGTACAGTACTATCTAGTGCAAAGCAGAAATGGGATGAGGTACAATTTAGGTACAATTTACAGTAAGGTGTACGAGTTGTAGTGCAATCCTTCATCAATAAATATAAAGTGTGGGGAGTGGGTGCTACAGTGTGTTTGTTTAAAGTGGGTGTGTGCTATAAAGTGTGTGGAGTGGGTGCTACAGTGTGTTTGTTTAAAGTGAGTGTGTGCGTGTGGATGTGTGTGCTATGTGCGTTTGGTGGTTGTTGTTGTGTAGTGTTCATTCATTGTTCGTTTAGCAGCCTGATGGCCTGGGGATAGAAGCTTCTTCTGAGTCTTTCTGTGCTCGCCTTGAGACTCCGGTATCGCTTGCCTGACCGCAGCAGTTCAAAGAGGCAGTTGTTCGGGTGACTGGAGTCTTTAATGATTCTCTTAGCCTTGCCCTTGCAACGCTTGTTGTAAATGTTCTGGAGGGTGGGGAGCCCCCCTCCAATTGTGCGTTCGGCTGAACGTGTCACTCTTTGTAGTCTGCTTCGGTCTTGTGCAGTGCTATTCCCAAACCAGGAGGTGATGTTGCCGGTCAAGATGCTCTCTATTGTACATGAGTAGAAGTTCTTAAGGATCTTCTGACTGACTTGGAACTTCCTTAGGCGCCTGAGGAAGTAGAGGCGTTGTCGTGCCTTCTTCACAACACTGTCAATGTGTGTGGTCCATGTCAAGTCCTCGGATATGTAGGCTCCGAGGTACTTAAAGCTGTTGACTCTCTCAACCGGTGCCCCGTCGATGCTGAGGGGGCTGTAGTCCTTGACCCCCGACCTCCTGAAGTCCACAATCATCTCCTTTGTTTTGCTGACGTTCAGGGAGAGGCACCATCCCGCCAGGACCTTGACCTCTTCCAGGTAGGCCCTCTCGTCGTTGGCAGAGATCAGGCCCACCACCACTGTGTCGTCAGCAAATTTGATGATTGTATTGCTAGCTCCGATCCTTCATGTTATACTGGGGTCCTGTAGTTCTGAAGGATTGCCTTCCCAGTGAGTTTTATGACAACTTCATGTTGTTTTCAGTGGCCATGTATTTGTTTTTGTCTCCTGGAACTTCTGGCCAAATGGTTGAATTTGCACATAGATTAATGATATCCTTTGTGGGCCACTTTGGACAGTTGTATGGTACGGGTGAGATTGTGTTCAGTGTCCACCAGCTTATACATTTAGCAGATGAATACAAACAATTTGGACCTTTAGATAATGTTTCAGGGTTCCCTTTTGAGAATTATCTTGGCCAAATAAAGCATCTTTTACGCAAGCCACACCAACCTCTACAACAGGTAGTCAAAAGGCTGTCAGAAATGCCACATGTTGAGGTTCCATTAGCAACAGATCAACCAGTTTTACAGCACATTCATACTGATGGTCCACTTCCTCAACATTTCAGTGTTGCTCTACAGTACACAAAGGTCTCCAGTTGTCGTTTTACCTTGTCTACAAAGCAGGGGGATAATTGTATTCAGGTGGGAGATACAATTGCAGTAGTGCAGAATATAGTCCAGGAAGAAGGTGAGGTCTATGTGATCTACAGAAAGTTCAGACACCAAGAATTATATTACACTTATCCCTGCGAGTCCTCCCTCATAGGTACATACAAGGTTAGAGAGTTGTGTGATGAGATCGGGGTTGGTAAAATTAGCTTTATTAAACGTAAATGTGTTCTGTATCCAGAGGGAAATAGCCTCATAGCTATTCCAATAGCTCATCTGCAGTAGACTTACTGCATTCTTATGATTCATGTTTTTGTCATTATAATTTTTTTATCATTAATATTCTAATTTAATTTATTGTACACAGAATGGAAAGTGAGGTGGTGCTCTGGGGGCGTTGTACTGTTTCCAAATGGCGGAACTGCAACAGTTCTTGCCAGCTGGTTCAATCCAACGGAAGGTACATTATTATGGCCCCCAAAAAACACAAATTATTCAAAGGCCCTTAAAGAAAACATGATGCCCTGTGAAGGATGGACCACATATGACAAAATTCGGCTCTTAATTACTTGTGGTAAGTATAGTCACTGCTATTGTTGTCTGATGTGAATTGTTCCTCATACTTCTTATTAATGTCATGCTGTATTTTCTGCTTGTTCTTTTACAGACTCATTTGTAAAGGCCAAGCAACATGAAGACAAGTACGTGACTACTGGATGTCTAACCACTGATTTGGAATCTGAAGAGGAAGCAGATGTACGTCGGAAAAGAAGAGCAAGGTACAGTTGAATTCCTCGTGATAGTTTTTGGTTAAACAGAAATGGGCCATGGGCTGGCTCCTGAACAGTGTCTCAAGGATTGCTCAATTAATTGAATTATCCTGGGAGCCTGGGAATGTTAAATGTTTCTTTTTTAGGACAAATCGTATGCACGCAGTGGAGTCAGATGAAGAGCCAAACAGCAGTGTGAAGCAAAGATATGCCAAGCCACCTGATGTTCATTTACCAGGTATAGTGGTGACACTTGTCAGTTATGACACTAACTGCTACACCTACTTTAAGTATTGCCATGTATAATTCCATTTATTTATTAATACAGTGCAGCCAGAATCCAGCCAGTACCCCTCGGTGCCAACATCAAATGCAAGCAGTGGTATGTCATTATTTACTAACATGGCAGAACAAAATGTAGTTGCATGAGAGCTTTACAAGCATTTAGTTCCTCTGTCAATACATCCAAACATATCAGTCAGGTTATGTGTTCAAAAGTTACAGTGTCCACTATTCATGTCTTGTGTTCCCTTCTTTTAGTCTCTGGAGGAAGCTGCTTGGTCTCTGGAGGAAGCTGCTCGGAGAATAACCAGCCTAATAATGGTAAGTGAATCACTTCACACTACTAAGTCAGGGTGGAGCCGGTGGACAGATTGTAAATGTGCTTTTGATAGCATTCATTGTTCATGTTTTGTTGTGTTCTCTCATTTTAGGCTTTGGTGGAAGCTTCTTGGCACAGTTGGAGTCAATGGACCACTGCAATGATGGTAAGTAGATTAATAAACTAGATATAGCTATGTGATTCTCTCAGCCACTCTTGTGTCTCCAGTCTGTTTCAATAGGTGGCGGTTGGATTACTAGTCCTGCCTTACTGGATACCTTACTGACTGGAAATGTTAGTTAAATGGGTGGAAATGTAAAGTTGAGTGCATATATGAGTAGCTTATTGAGTGTCTCACTATTTTGCAATGAGCTGTTAATGTTGGCATGATATTATATGAGAACTTGTATTTTACAGTGACTAATTACGGTTATTTTAATCCATTTCAGGAGGGAACCACACTGGACAAGTAAGGAATGGTATGTCTTTTGCTTGCTACTGTATATGGTGCTCATTGATACTTTGATGGTGCTTACCTTATTTTGTTAATTCTGTCGCTCTTTCTCTAGGAAAGCCAATGTATAACTCCAGCCCCTACCACACTGTGCCATCAGAGCGAGCAAGGAATGGTATGCATTTCTCATCTTAAATGTTGTTTTTTGGGTAAAATTCCATAATTCGTGTTCAATGTAAACAATGATGTGTGTCCTTTATTCTCTTTCTATTAGACTTCAATGCCAACTATGCACGTGGCTCCAGATCAGCTGACTTCAGCTCACTTCGCCTGGGTAAAGATGCCTATATTCCACTTTACCCCCCGCCTCCCCCATACACAATGACCTAATGTGCAATGCTGATGCCATGTTGATTTCTTCAGCTTCAGCTCCTGAAACGCCGCGGGGAAGATTCCATGGAGAGCCCAGTCAAATGTTACAAGGCAAGTATCATTTTCTGATGCATTGAGAAACATGTCCCTTGTGACTTTACAGTCTTTGTCACTGTTTTTTTTCATGTAATTTGTCATGGTGTTTATAGGCTTAATATTTAAGCACTTAATGGTTACTATAAGTTAGGGGTGCAAAGACTTAAGCTATCACAGAGTTGCTTAGTGTCATTCTAAATGATTGAAATGGTGAATCTATCCTTGAAATTTAATGTAAAACCAATTGTTTTTCTTCAAGACCTTGCTGCCAACAAAAACACCAGGGCCCTCATTCATCAATAGTGTGCGTAGAACATTTCTATTTCCACACGTAAGCACGGAATGTAGAACTAGTGTACGCACAGGGAAGTCGGGATTCATCACACGGTGCGTACACAGGCTCTATGTTCCTCCGTGTTGATGAATACCACTTTGTTCTACCGTCAATGCTCGTGCATGATTATCCATATATGGTCATGAAAATGAGGAAACACCCCCCATGGGATGTGAAATAATGGACTGACCCGAGCGGGACTCTGAGAAACTCCACGAAGATTGTTCACTGCTGTCGAACCAAGAAGACACTATCGCGTATTATGGGATAAATAAAAGGCGGATTTGTAAACGGTGATGTCAGATATCAACGGCTCCCTAAGACCATTGCTGCAATTCTGCCTGGACAGCTCAAAATACTAATAAAGACCGTTCGTTGACCACTGTTTGGCGTTGGTTGTGTGTCATTATAACCGTGCTGTAATATGAATGCCTTTGTGTTCGATTGGCTATATGATTTTTAGAGGCATCTATTTTGTTGTCGGCTAATAAAGACCGCGCTGGAATATGACTGCCTTTTCCCGTGTTGTTTGATTAATACCCATGGATTAAAGTTCTCCTCAATTCTATTCCAAATCGCGATGGATCTTCCGTCAATTTTCTACCTGCTGCATATGATTTCTAGAGGCATACTACAATCTATTTTGATGTCAGTATTGGGTAGCCTATATAAACAATATAATACGAGAGCATATACAAGAACAATGAATCTCACTGCATGTATGATGTAGCCTGCCTTTCAATACATGAACTTGAATTCCATCATGTTTGTGTGCGGGACTCACAAGGCTGTTGTCACAATGGGTGGTACCGGTGTACAGTAATAATAACAGTCCACACAATATCACGATCCATGCCATAGCCTATGTTCTATTAGGACATGATCTGTGACGACAAATGTTCTAGAATGTTTGATTAAGATATCATACTCTGACAGCATGCCTATGATCAACAAAAACGCGAACTTGAATCCCATCATATAGTCTGTCCACTATCTGCATGGTGTCATTGCAATGCGTTTTCTATTCTTTCTTATACAGTAAAAAGGGGGAAGAACACTATATTCATATGACTTATTCTGCTTACAGCTTCGAAATTCCACTTGTTTCGTTTAACGTAAAGCCTTTTAAATATAATCAAAACGTTCCTGTGTTTCGGCGGTCTGTGCGCAAAATAATAACGAGTTGAGCTTTATGATTTATGATGAATTGAAAATGGGGGACCCTGATGTAAACAAGACGAAAGTTGGTCTGCATCCCCAATTAACAATTGTATGTACTGAGCTGTACTGTACTGTACCCATTCTGCAATCTGTTAATAAACTTTTCAATCAATCAATCAATCAAGCTACGCGGAGCGCAGTCAGTCAGTAGCCTACACCCCGTATATTCCGATAACGCTATATAAACCATGCTGCATTCATTCTGAGAGAAAGATCTATTATTCCAAATGCTATTTATAGGGTTTTGACCATAATTACACTACTGTTGCTATTTTACAATGAACTATAATGAACTACGGTTCGTACAGAACATGCCAGTGTTATTATGCACAGAAGCTCATTTCCTTGTTGTAATAATATATTCTACCACTGGGTGTCAGGTAAGTGTGGTCTGACCTGTGCGTAGATGTAAGCACGGAGTCAAGTTCAAATCGAAATTGATGAATCCCACTCTTTGCTTAGAAATGATCGTACGCACAGGGTAAGCACAGATCTGTGCGTAGAACACGTTGATGAATGAGGGCCCAGGATGCTTGCAGAGCTACTCGTGGAGGTGAAGCAAATTTCACATGACGTTCAGTTTCTGAAGACTGAAATGGCTAAATCCACCTTTAACGATCACGGAGCTGGACCTGAATCACAGAGAGAAGAGAACTTCCCCATCGTGCTGCCACTCACCAATGAGGAGCAGTTTGATGAGGCTGAAGCTGCACTGAAGGACGAAACAGTCCGTCGAAAGATGGTGAACATTTTTGTATTTTCTTAAATGTATTGTTTGAAATCTAAGTGTTTATAATATCTGAATTGTAGGAGTGGAGGCATTTATTTAGTTTTTTGCTTGGATGTGTGCTTGGCATAGAAATATTGTGAAAATAGCCTTGCAATGATATGCGGGATGATATTTATTTCTTAGTCAATATTTGACAATTCATTTAGCTAATTTGTTTGATGGTATTGTTTGTTGATTAGTTTTGACACCGTAATGGTCTTTCTTTAGAGTTAATAAAAAAAAGTCTTAAAATGTGTACTTAAAACATTATATTCTGTCCATTTGACATAGTACACTGTACACTTTAGCACACTCACTTTTTTTCCTCTCCAATCTGTTAAGACAACCCGCCTGGCATTAATCGGAGGGACCAACTCAGAAAATATGATCCGGCGAATGCTATCCGCTACCATGACAAACTGTCTAGCATGCATCTTCAACTGGGCGGGAAAGGGACCGAAGAGGGCCTTCAAGGACACACTGATGCAGGACTGCATGTTTGGTGAGTCAATCTGCACCTCAAAATACTAGGTTTACTATAGTGGATTTAGCTATTTTGATGATGGATATTTCATTTAATTAAGTATTTTCACTTTTATCTCAAGTAAATACGAATGGATGCATTTTTATCACCATGGAATGAGCCTGATGGAACATGCAACCACTCTTAAAGAAACACCTCACCCATTTCCAACCTTAACGTCATATAAGTGGTCCTCTGTAATGCTCACAATAAGATTTTTTACGAGCATTAGTGTGGATCAATTATATGACTATGGGGTTGAAAATGCACCTAAGGCCACCTGAAAATCTAGTACACTAAAAAGGACACTGTTCACTTTGGAATGGAACGTGCCCACTGCAGCTTTCTTGTTTATCTTTAAGTATTATTTTTTTCTTTTTTCCCAGCGGCTGCTCGTCAATTTTACCGCAAGTTGACTGACTTGATATACAGAGATGCACTGCAGAAGTGGCTGCGTTATGCACCTGAGAGGAATGGCGGGATACGAAGAAAGACAAAGACTTAAAAGGACAAATGGTTTGGAGGACAGTGGGTTTCATGGGAGTTGGATCATTGGAAGCTGATCCAGGGGCAACATTTAGTATCTCCAGCATCTCTGGTTGCAGCTGTCGCGTGCATGCGTGCGTGTGTGCATATGTTTAGCCCCTAGTTTAGCCTCCAGGACCACCCCCTAATTTAGCCTCCAGGACCACCCCCTAGTTTAGACTCAGCCCCCCTCAGGACCACCCCCTAGTTTAGACTCATCCCCCCTCCAGCCCACCCCTAGTTGAGACTCAGCCCCCCTCAGGACCACCCCCTAGTTTAGACTCAGCCCCCCTCGAGACCACCCCTAGTTTAGACTCAGCCCCCCTCGAGACCACCCCTAGTTGAGACTCAGCCCCCCTCAGGACCACCCCCTAGTTGAGACTCAGCCCCCCTCAGGACCACCCCTAGTTTAGACTCAGCCCCCCTCAGGACCACCCCCTAGTTTAGACTCAGCCCCCCTCCAGACCACCCCTAGTTTAGACTCAGCCCCCCTCCTGACCACCCACTATTTGCTCCCCCACCACCCCACCCACACCCCTCCTCTCTGTCAGTCATTGTAATTTACTCGATTCCCATTAAACAGAGTCTATAATGGTGAAAACAATAGAGAAACGTTTTGGCTGAAATGCTAATTGTTGGTTTTGCATGCTTATTCAAGTTCAGAAGGTTGTCAGTAGTCGGTAGTCTGAATGGAGTGATGATTAATGATGGATTAATGGATGCTATTTATAGTGTGGATGTGAATATATTATATAGATGTACATCTCTAATGTGTCTCTATAATACTCTGAAGTATTATACTTAGTTTAGCAATAGGTAAAAGTGTTTTTAGATAGATTTAACTTTTAGATTTGATTCTGCGTTGGAATTTTGGAAAACAACACTTCCTGGAAGATTCTATAGGGGTTCAAGGTTCAGAGTTCTGTACGAATAATAACAGTTATTGAAAATATTCAGTCATTGTGTATGGGGGAGTCAGCTGAAGTCAGCTGATCTGGAGCCATGTGCATAGTTGGCATCGAAGTCTAATAGAAAGAGAAGGGACATGCATCATTAAATTGTTTCAATGGTGCCACCCTGATAAAATAAAAAAGCGACTGTACATTACAGTAGATTTCATTATCTGTTCTCAGGCACGCCTGGTGATACTAAATCCAAATTGAACTCAGGCATTTCAAAGAGAATATGTATGTGCGAAGGTTCAGAGTTCTGTATGAATATTTTCAATAACTGTTATTATTCGGTCATTGTGTATGGGGGAGTCAGCTGAAGTCAGCTGATCTGGAGCCACGTGCGTAGTTGGCATCGAAGTCTAATAGAAAGATAAGGGACACGCATCATTAAATTGTTTCAATGGTGCCACCCTGATAAAATAAAAAAGCTACTGTACATTACAGTAGATTTCATTATCTGTTCTCATGCACGCCTGGTGATACTAAATCCAAATTGAACTCAGGCATTTCAAAGAGAATATGTATGTGTGAATGAATTGGCTTTAATAAATGGTTAAAGCAATAAATTGTCTGTTTCTTTGTTCATAGAGCATGTCATAAAGCAGCTGTTCTCAACCTTGGTTTCTTGAAAAAAAAATATTGGAAATAGCCGATCTACAAGCTTGCAACATATTTTCGAATATTCACCTAGAATGGCATAATTATAATCAAGTTTGGAGTCCCCAAATATTTTTCTGTGAGGTCTTTGTAAAAAGGTTGAGAACCACTGCAGTAAAGCATATGGACCATTTCAGCATGTTTCAACCTTCCTCTGTATGTTTTTAATATGTCTCATTTAAGCCAAAAATAATCACTTTACTCTATTTGGTGTTTTAAAGTTCTGCAGGGGTTGCTCCAAGCCTGTCTATCAGTGACATCACTGCCATTCAGGCATATGGCAGTAATGTCACTAGTAGACACCTTTTAGCATGCTCCCGGTGGAACTACAACTAATAATATAATTTAGATGTAAAGTGATTAGTTTTCTTTATTAATGAGGCATATTAAAAGCATACAGAGGAAGGTTGAAAAAGTGCTGAAATGGTCATTCAATAATATCATTATTTCAATGTATAATGCAATATATATATTGTTGAATCAATGTTGATGCAATGCTACATTATTTCAATGTTGATCATATCATAGTTGAATCAACGTTGATTCATTGTCGGCTTCAAAATTGAAATTTCTAAATTTTGGTTGAAAATCCAATGTTCTTTCCATGTTGATCATAGCGAGCACTTTCAATGCCATTTTCTGTGTCTGATATCAATGTTGATTCCAATCTTCAGCCTGACAAAAACACAATGTTGATTCAACGATTTTTTGCTATCTGGGAAGTGCTTACCCTACAGACCCCAAGTCTGTTAGGACAGCAGACTCGGTTGGCACTGCTCAAAACTTACCTTTTTAAAATAGCTTTTAAATGAATTATTATCTATATTTCATTGTCTTATTTTTCATTATTTCTATAAATTTGACTTAAATATTTTATTATAATTTGTATCATTGTTTTATGTAGTTCTTTTTTTTTTTATCATTTTTTTTTTTTTTTTTTTATGTCAACATATTATTTAAATTATTCAAATGGAACTCAAACATGTTCCGTTGTGATGTCACCAGTGTTGGGCAAGTTACTTTTAAAAAGTAACTAGTTACAGTTACTAGTTACTTCTTCCAAAAAGTTACTAAATTACTTACTAACTAGTAACTAGTTACTTCAGAGAGTAACTATTGCGTTACTTTCAAGTAAATTTGTTACATAAACAACATACACAAACCTAACTATTTTAATCTTGCTGTGGGACAAAGTGAGACTAGCCTCCAATCAAATGCCATGTATGTAGATATTATAATTACTATGTTTATATAGTGGATCATACAAATACAAACACAATAGATGTTTTGGAACTTTTGATATGTATTGCCCCTCAACAGGCCACAACTGGGCAACATTAAATTATGCTTGTTAAGCACTATACCAAAAATAAATAACAAATATATACTGATTGATTGAACATTTTAATTAACAGATTGCAGAATGGGTACAGTACAGTACAGCTCAATACACACAATTGTTAAGGGGATGCAGACCAGAGAGACTTTCGCCTTGTTTACATCAGGGTCCCCCATTTTCAATTCATGACATTTATGACATACACAACATACAGATATAAGAATCTAATCTAATCATCTAAACTAATCTAATCATGACATTTAACACTAGCACAGCCGACAAGGGGTCAAATGACCCCTAGGCATTTTCAATAAATGTATCCTCGTTACTCGGTCGAGCTCCAGCTCTGTCACTCAATGACTTTTCCTAAAAGTACCCGTTTTATCTGGCATGGTTTCTGAAATTTCAAAATGACTTCAGGAAAATGTAATTAGAACGTTATTCCACATATATATGGAATATATAGAAAGTCACAGCACTTTGTGAGCATCTAGCGCAGGGGTGGCTAACCCATGGCTCGCGAGCCGCATGTGGCTCTTTGCCCGTCAATGTGAGGCTCTTCCATCCAAAAAACAAAATAAAAATTATATTTAAAAAATATATATATAAAAAAAATAAAAATTAAAATGTGTCACTCAAACCTGTGGTAAACCTCATATTTTTATATTAAGAGGTAATTATATAGTTTACACTGTTTATTTCTCTCATATTTCTCATATAAGCTGTGGGGTCATCTGACCCCTTCCGGCGGGAATCAGTGACATTTTCTCCATGGCTGTTCTAGTGTTAAGACATGCATGACATACAGATATATATATATCTCTGAGCACCTGAAGACTGCTATTAAACCAGGAAGTGCAGCACTGTTGATAAGGCTGTAGCCTCCACTACTGTAGTGCCCTGCGCTGCAACACAACTAACATAAGAGTGAACAAAAAATGCTCATGGACACGCGGTCTGTCGTTGACTGCTCGCTTGTGTTGTTTGTTGGATTAGTTTTGGATTATTTGGGCTCGCCAAACAAACTATCAAAATGTACACATTAAGTAAGTCGCTGTTGTCGCTGTGTGTCAGACTCTGGATTCTTTCGAACACCCGCCCACCTCTACTTCTGATTGGCTTACCATGACATTTTACTCAACCTCAGCCAATCGCGCACTGCCGACTAACCAAGGAAAAAAAGTATTGCTTCTCAGCGCAGAGATATGTCTGATGAAAAAAACAGCTTCAATCATAGTAACGCACTGCATTTTTGGGCAGTAACGGTAACAGCGTTATTAAGATTGGAAGAGTAATCCGTTAGATTACTCGTTACTGAAAAAACTAACGCCATTATTCATAATGCCGTTATTCCCATCACTGGGTGTCACATTATGATGTCATAATCAAACATTCTAGAACATTTGTGATGTCACAGTATGATGTCATAATAGAACATTCTAGAACATTTGTGATGTGACAGTATGATGTCATAATCAAACATTCTAGAACATTCGTGATGGCACTGTATGATGTCATAATAGAACATTCTAGAACATTTGTGATGTCACAGTATGATGTCATAATCAAACATTCTAGAACATTTGTGTACAGTATATTCAACAATTCACTCAGAATATCTCAGATCTCAGAAGACAAGTGAAGATCTCACTTGTTGTTTCCGGATATTTGTCTGTAAGCTTGAATATATTCTGTAGATACAATTTAAAAACCCCACATGGAAAAGGAAACAATGTCCTGTACAATCCTTAATGACCTGCGTCTGGAGGGAAGGTTCTGTGATGTGGTTATTAAAGTCAACAGCACTGAGTTGAATGCCCACAAGGCCCTCCTGTGTGACTGCAGCGACTATTTCAGGTAAGTTTAGCTTGGTTCAGGTTAGCTTGGTTCAGGTTAGCTTGCTTCAGCTTAGCTTGGTTTAGGTTAGCTTGGTTCAGGTTAGCTTGGTTAGTAAACAGATAGCATACTGTACTTTTACTGTAAACAGATACTATACAGTACTTCTACTGTAAACAGATACTATACTGTACTTCTACTGTAAACAGATAATATACTGTACGTCTACTGTAAAAAAGATACTATACTGTACGTCTACTGTAAAAAATATAATATACTGTACTTCTACTGTAAACAGATACTACACTGTACTTCTACTGTAAACAGATACTATACTGCACTGCTACTGTAAACAGATACTATAATGTAATTTTACTGTAAACAGATACTATACTGTACTTCTACTCTAAAATATACTATACTGCACTTCTACTGTAAACAGATACTATACTGTACGTCTACTGTAAAAAATATACTATATTGCACTTCTACTGTAAACCTATACTATACTGTACTTCTACTGTAAACAGATACTATACTGTACGTATACTGTAAACAGATACTATACTGTACTTCTACTGTAAACATATAATATACTGTACTTCTACTGTAAAAAAATACTATACTGCACTTCTACTGTAAACATATACTATACTGTACTTCTACTGTAAACAGATACTATACTGTACGTATACTGTAAACAGATACTATACTGTACTTCTACTGTAAACATATAATATACTGTACTTCTACTGTAAACAGATACTATACTGTACTTCTACTGTAAACAGATACTATACTGTACTTCTACTGTAAAATATACTATACTGCACTTCTACTGTAAACAGATACTATACTGTACTTATACTGTAAAAATATACTATACTGCACTTATACTGTAAACAGATACTATACTGTACTTCTACTGTAAACAGATAATATACTGTACTTCTACTGTAAACAGATACTATACTGTACTTCTACTGTAAACATATACTATTCTTCTACTGTGCTAAGACCCTATACTTCTACAGTGAAAATATATGACTACACAGGACAGAATGTTGCTTACTGTTTACTCATCAGATATCTCTATACTCTGCGTCCCACAGAGCCCTCTTCACTCGCTGGAGCGACTCAGAGAAAGCAGTCTACAATATCCCTGGGGTGTCCCCGGGTATGATGCAGCTCATCATAGAGTACTCCTACACACGCTTTGTGCTGGTGACAGCAGAGAACGTGGAAGAGCTTCTGATGGCTGCAGACCAGCTTCGAGTCACTGGCATAGTAGGAGTGTGCTCTGACTTCCTAGAAGGCCAGCTGTCTCTGGAAAACTGTGTCGGCATCTGGAGGTTGGCGGACATCTACAACTGCCCTGACCTGAGGCGCAAGGCCCATCTCTTCATCGTGTGCCACTTTGAGGAGATGCTGCACGTCTCACAGGAGTTTGTGGAGCTGTCCCCGCAGCAACTGGTGGACATCATTGAGAGGGATGATCTGAACGTGAAGAGCGAGGAGACGGTGTTCGAGGCCGTCCTCCGTTGGATCGACCACTCCCGTGAGGAGCGTAAAACACACATCCCTTTGCTGCTGCCCAAGGTAACTAATTGTATTACGGATACGCAAACATGGTTGCTAGTGCCTGAGCCACATTTATTTTTAATTTAATTTTTATTATTTAACTTTTTCTTGTTTGTCTGTCTCTTGTCAAGGTCATTATGATTCATGTTACTGTTATTATTGTTGTCGTCACTGTTGTAATTGTTATTATTATTATTATTATTATTGTACTGTTATGTTCTGTTTTATGTATGAAAAGAAAAGAAAAGAAAAACATTTATAAAAAAAAAGTATTACTGTGCATTACATTAAAACAACACTAGGTTCCCTAGTACAGTGGTTCTCAAACATTTGGGTCCAAACTGTTCCCTAGCAACAGAAACCATCTACAACCGATGTCTAAGTTGTACCCGCTGTCTGCTTGTCTCTTCCCAGGTTCGCATTGGCTTGATGAGGCCTGACTACTTCCTGAACAACGCCCAGAACAACCCTGTGGTGAGGGACAGCCACGACTGCAGGCCCCTCATCCTCAGCGTCCTGAACCCCCCTGGCTCCGACAGGCTCCCAAACCCCCTGACCCGCCCACGCCTGCCCCAGGAGGTCCTATTGGCCATCGGAGGCTGGGGTGGCGACAGCACGACCATGGAGGTTTACGATAGCCGAGCCGGTGGATGGATGGATGTGAGCGTTGAGGGGGAGAGTCCCTGGTGGCGCTACGGCACCGCTTATCTCCACGGTCTGGTCTACTGCGTCAGCGGCTTAGGAGAGCGTCTCAGCAGTGTGCGCAGGTTCAATCCCGTCACTCGCAGCTGGCTGCAGGCGGCTCCCATGCACTCACGCCGCACTAGCCTCAGCGTGGTCGAGTTGGACGGCTGTATCTACGCCATGGGAGGGGACGACGGACACAGGTACCTGAACACCGCCGAGCGCTACGAGCCTGAAACCGACCAGTGGACAGTGATCTCACCCATGCTGGAGCACAGGTGCGACGCAGGGGCAGCAGCCCTCCAGGCCAAGGTGGGTGGAACTGAGGGACACAGGGTGCTAGATGAACACAAGGAACGTTAGATCAGAAATCATAAATATCTTTATTGCCAAGTAAGCTTGCACATACAAAAGATGTGTCTGGATCCTTTGGTGCATCAACATTAACAGACAATTAAAGTAGAATGAAATCAAATGGAATATATAAACTAAATTAGAATATTCTTTCTTATTACAGGTTTACATCTGTGGTGGCTACAGCTGGAGGTCTCTGTTCACAGCTGAGTGCTACAGCCCAGACACCGACCAGTGGACTCTGATCGCCCCCATGAGCAGCAAGCGTTGGGGACTGGGAGTCGCTGCGTACGGAGGACAAGTCTATGCGGTAGGTGCACACAGAGACAAAAATGCTTTATACTAGATATTTCTATAGATATGTATCATTTGACTTTCAATGCTTCTGTGATGCCCTCATTTCCCTAAATGGATTAATACAGTGTCTGCCTGCCTTAACCCCACACTAAAACATTCCTCTCATGTGTCCTGTCCTCAGGTGGGAGGGTCGGACGATATAAACGATCTGCGTAGCGCGGAGGCCTACAGCCCCTTGACTGACTCCTGGAGCGCCCTGCCCAACATGTTCACCCCCCGCAGCAACTTTGGCATTGCGGTGCTAGACGACCTGCTCTTCGTGGTCGGAGGCTTCAATGACTCCACCATCCTCTCCAACGTGGAGCGCTACGACCAGAGCAGCGACAAGTGGACTGTAGCAGAGGACATGAAGACCAGGCGCTGTGGCCTAAGATGCTGCATAATGCATGGCCTGCCATTTTACATGAGCCAGTACGCTGCTCCCCGTGGAGGAAGAGGAGGAGGAGGAGGAGGAGGAGGAGGAGGAGGAGGAGGAGGAAGAGGAGGAGGACGAGGAGGAGGAGCAGGAGGAGGAGGAGGAGAATGAGGAGGAGGAGCAGGAGGAGGAGGAAGAGGAAGAGGAGGAAGATGAGGAGGAGGAGGATGAGGAGGAGGAGCAGGAGGAGGAGTAGGAGGAAGATGAGGAAGAGTAGGAGCAGGAGCAGGAGGAGGAGGAGGAGGAGGAGGAAGATGAGGAAGAGTAGGAACAGGAGCAGGAGGAAGATGAGGAGGAGGAGGAAGATGTGGAAGAGTAGGAGGAGGAGGATGATTAGGAGGAGGAGAACGAGGAGGAGGAGGAAGAGTAGGAGGAGGAGGAGGATTAGGAGGAGGAGGAGGAGGAGGAGGAAGATGAGGAAGAGGAGGAGGAGGAGGAGGAGGAATATGAGGAAGAGTAGGAGGAGGAGGAGGAGGAAGAGGATGAGGAGGCAGCAGGGGATCCATCTAAGAACATTAAAGGGGACATGTACTATAAATGTCATTTTTCAGTCTCTAGCATTGTATTATAGTAATAGGAGTTCGTATCAATGTGTTTTAGTGTCTAAATACCATATTGGCGGATTGCTCTGATTCAGCTCAGATCATTTCCTTCTCCAGTAAATTAGGCCATCCTGATTTGAAGGCCTGAATGACGTTACTCAGGCTCTGGGTAGCAGACAGTGATGTGATTGGCTCTGTGGTTGTAGCTAATGCCCGCCCACAATCTACATAGACTGACTGTACACAGCGAGTGGAAAAACCACTTCCTCATACTCTGCGTGCACTCTGGAGGGAGAGAGAGAGAGAGAGAGATAGAGAGCATTCAGGAGCACTTGGGGGGGGGGGGTGGGACCTGCCGCGCGAAGAACCGCGCGACACACACCTCCGAACGGGAGAGTGATAGAAAGAAAAAAAGGAAGAGAGAGGGAGGAAGGGAGGGTCCTTCCGCGCAGCACACCGAGAGGCAGAGAAAAAAAGAACGGCCTGTCTTTTTTCTCTCTCTCTCTCTCTCTCTCTCTCTCTCTCTCTCTCTCTCTCTCTCTCTCTCTCTCTCTCTCTCTCTCCCTCCCACCCCCTCCCTCTCTCTCTCTCTCCATCTCTCTCTGTCTACCAGTCGCAGACTGTGTGGACTGACTGTCACTCAAAGTGCTTATGGGCGGTGTGAGGGACCAAACAGCTTAGACATGAGGAGTCATAGGTAGAGTGCTCAAAGGAAGGTTTATTTTTCCCAAAAATATTAATACAGGGAACAAAAACCACAAAAAAGTGCAACAATAACAAATAAACAAAAAAGCTGTTCTTGGGCCCAGCAGAACTCGGGTCAACTTAAACAGAACAAACTAAAAATACCTAACACAACCGAACCAAACAAAACTGACCTACAGACTGAGACAAGAGGGAGGTATTTATACTGGTTGACCAAACAGATACAGACACATGGGGAAAGACAAATCATCAATAATAAATTACATTAACCTTAATCATCTATAATTTATAATGAACAGTTAGTTTGAAGAACACTATGTATTGTATGTAGGAGACAATAACTGAGTCAAGCTAAAACATACATAAATCATAGTAGAACATCATTGTCTAATTAAATCCCTCAGAGAGAGAAGTAGGATACACCACCTGTCAGACCTTATAAGAAAAGTTTGATTGATTGTAGCCACGCCCTCTTTTGAGATGATTTATGACCAATAAGTCCCGCCCCCTTCTCTGATTGGTCGAGGATTCAAGGAGGCGGGACATCCGGTTTCGAGGGGAGGGACATCCGGTTTAGGAGGGGAGGGACATCTGGTTACGGAAGGGGAGGAGTTTTCAGATTTTTTTTCTCAAAATAAAATTTTTTTTTAATTAAATTTTTTTTTCAAAATAAAAGTTTTGCAAAATAAAAGATTCAAAAATACGTTTTTTTTATTGTCAGAAATAAAAATTTCATTTTTTTTTTCTTCAGATTGTATTTGTGTATTCCAATATTTTCAGATTAAACATTTCACAATATGTTTTTGTGTATCTTAAGAATATGTATTTGTGTATCTTAAGAAAAATACAATATCTTCAGAATGTATTTTGTGTATTTGTGTATTTTAAGAATATAGTTTTACAATAAGTATTCCAAGGTTTTCAGATTAAACATTTCAAATGTGTGTGTATCTTAACCCTTAGGGGGCTGGCTGGAGCTTTGAACCCGTCGGCGGAGAACAAAAGAATTAAAATCTCTCCTAAATGCTAAAAAAGTACATATTTTCAGAAATCGATAAAAATAAAAAAATGACAATTTCTAGTGCTTTGACATATAAGGTATACGTCTCCTTACTTGCTAAACGTAATACGACTTGTAAATACGTTTAATTCTTGCTAGAAGGTATTATTGTAATAATCTCCATTTGCGATAAAAACTACAGCACGTCACATACAAGGACGCGCGCACACACACAATAGCTCCCGCAGAGGTATTAAAAGTAGTCTTTGCAAACCTCACCACCACTATGGCCGAGACAAAGTGCGTGGACAAAGTGCGTGTGTGTACGAGTTATGAATTATCTCTCGCAGTCCCTTCAAGCTGGCTACGTGATGACAGCGCTCTCTCTTTATTTTTCAACCTCGCCTGAGAGAAATAGAAAGGAGCGCTCAGTAGCGGCCAATTCCAACGTTATGGATGTTACATTCAGACACACACACACACACACACACACACACACACACACACACACACACACACACACACACACACACACACACACACACACACACACACTCTCTCTCTCTCTCAATTAAAATGGGCTTTATTGACAAGGGAAACATACGTTTACATGGCCAAAGCCAAACAAAACAAAACAATCAAACAGAGAAATCAAAAGAAATCAGTACATTACAGAAGGAATTTCTTGTACAGGAATTTCTTGTACTTGTACTTTTTCTTACAGTACTATATACTGTACTTTACTGTTTGATTGAATTGAATTGATTGATTGAAAAGTGTATTAACAGATTGCAGAATGGGTACAGTACAGTACAGCTCAATACATACAATTGTTAAGGGGATGCAGACCAGAGAAAGACTTTCGTCTTGTTTACATCAGGGTCCCCCATTTTCAATTCATCATAGGTATGCATCATGTAGGTATGCACTTGTCCTAATACAAGTACACTGGAATACTGACAAAGCCATACATGGTAATTTACTGTACAACTGGGTTAAGACATTTGTAGGGGCCAGTTTCGAATTGCAGTCTCCCGTAGGTGTTCTTTGAGAGTGTTTTTGAAAGTGGGTAGTGATTCACATTCCTTTACAGCTTTGGGTAGGGCGTTCCACATTGATGTGGCATAATTGCGAAACGTGTTTAGTCCCTTGTTTGAGCTGTATATACTGTACCATCCACTGTACTGAAACATCTCAATATAAGTAATCATGGTATGCTGCAAAAGGGGCATTAGCACCCTGCAATACAGTACATGGTAATGTGATATGGTACAGTACTGTAAATACCATCTGAGTAGAGTAGAAAGTAGAGAGGTGAAGACCTGTTCTCTCTCTCTCTCTCTATCTCTCTCTCTCTCTCTCTCTCTCTCTCTCTCTCTCTCTCTCTCTCTCTCTGTCTCTCTCTCTGGCTTTATTGAGGAAGGGCACAACTCTATCAGCTGAGTAACAATGTTCATCAAAGTGTTGAGTGCTACAGTGTAGGTTAGTATATTAGGACAAGTGCATACCTACATGATGCATACCTATGATGAATTGAAAATGGGGGACCCTGATGTAAACAAGACGAAAGTCTTTCTCTGGTCTGCATCCCCTTAACAATTGTATGTATTGAGCTGTACTGTACTGTACCCATTATGCAATCTGTTAATAAACTTTTCAATCAATCAATCAATCAATCAATACATGTATGACCTATATCTATCTACTACTTTTGGATATGAGAATTTTTTCAATAAGTATGGATGCCTGAACACAGAATTTCTTTCTCTCTCTCTCTCTCTATCTCTCTCTCTATCTCTCTCTCTCTCTAAAATACACTATACTGTAAACACAGAAAATCATGTATAGAAAATTATTCTATTTAATAATAATAATTCTTTCTTTCTTTCTTTCTTTCTTTCTTTCTTTCTTTCTTTCTTTCTTTCTTTCTTTCTTTCTTTCTTTCTTTCTTTCTTTCTTTCTTTCTTTCTTTCTTTCTTTCTTTCTTTCTTTCTTTCTTTCTTTCTTTCTCTATGTTTTTTTAATAAAATTGTGTGATATTCTATTCCAGTTGTGTTTTTTTCATTTTTTTAGTGATACACACAATGACCTCTCAGAATACTTCTGTGTGTGTGTGTAACCAAATGCATACCTACACACACACACACACACACACACACACACACACACACACACACACACACACATACACACACACACACACACACACACACACACCACACACACACACACACACACACACACACACACACACACACACAGAGAGAAATCAAAAGAAATCAGTACATTACAGAAGGAATTTCTTGTACAATTATTCTATTTAATAATAATAATTATAATAATAATTATTATAAATGTCTCTCTGTCTATATCTCTATCTTTCTTTCTCTCTCTCTCTCTCTCTCTCTCTCTCTCTCTCTCTCTCTCTCTCTCTCTCTCTCTCTCTCTCTCTCTCTCTCTCTCTCTCAAATCAAAGTGTGTGGCAATCTAGGCCTTCCTGGGCCCACATTGGAATAACAAAAGGAACAAAAGGCCTTTGTCCCAGGTGTGGCATAGTATGGTGACATTGACATTGAAATCACATTGCATTCTGGGAAGGAGTGTAGTTCCCTTATCATTTAGCTGAATTCATTGAATTCTCTTCAGACCCTCTTGCTGGAAATTGGTAAGGATTGTACCAGAATGTTTCATAGGACATTGATTAAAAACTATCGGCTCGAATTTTACAATTGATGGCTTATTTTGAAGGTATGAACCTGTAGTTTCATATTATTATTATTATTATTATTATTATTATTATTATTATTATTATTATATTATTATATATTCAAATAGTGACATTTCTTAAAGAGGAGGAGCATATTCGTCTAGACCTCAGAGGGTTACAGAATTAAGAATATGTCTATATCTTCAGAATAAATGTGTGTGTATGTGTGTGAGTGTGTTCAGAAAATGGTTGCATGGAGAATGCTTTCTTCCAAATGGTATGGTTTGAGCAGAAAGCATTCTCCCCTCTGTTTATGTCTACCTTGTCTCAGTAGACTGTCTCCACTCCGTAGGCTGAAATGACATTCAGAAACATTAGAGTGGTTCTGACACTCCACCAGTGCTATGACAGCCCCCTTAGCTGTCATAGAAGCGGAGAGAATTGCGATAGCGAATAGGGGAGCTCAAAAGTGCCGTATGCAGCTTCTGTCACTGGCAAAAGATTTACGACGTGTCTTACTTCTCCATTCTGCAGAAAAAAAAACTCACAGTCCCCCAAGGTGTGGCTATGCATGTTTGTGTCTATTCTTGGAGAATGCCAAATGATTATTTTTTAGTTTCTTGGAGAATGTCACAATCTTTAGATAATTGTGTTCAGAAAATTACAAATGTAATGTGCCTATATTTTTTTAGTTTCGTACATGACACATCCCTACTTTGTAAGACAAGCAGTTTGATGTTGTAATTACAGTGATTAGGCTCGTTTGCCTGTCTTTCATTTTTTATCAATCTGCTTTTTGTGTATTTTTAGGTGTTTGGTTATGTTTTATCTGTCATTTGGACCAGATCTAGCTAAAAGAGGGGTCTATGATCTCAATTGACTACCTGGTAAACAACTTTCGTGAAAGAATTGGAACTATATTGTGGTACACACAAGTAAAACAGACTATTTGCAAACAGAATTGTTCTAAACAGTGTATTACAAATACAGTGTATTTGTATTTATATCTTTGTTATATGAAAAACATGTACTTTGGTAAAAACATGATAACATAATCCTAGTGAATTCTGAATTTGTTGTTTATTGATTGAGTGTCAAGGATACACATAAATTATAAACATCTAAAACCATGAAACTGACCGATACACTTAAAAACAGACCTGTTTTTTTACCTGTTTTACACAATGATGAGGTAAAAACAATACAAATGTATTTTTAGTACGCTCAAGCCCCAAAGGTATTTTCTTTAACCTGCTCTAAGGTATACAAATAGCACATTTCTGAATTACTTTGCAGAACAGTGTCTAGTTTTTTCAGGTGTAATAAGAAAGCCCCCTGAGTTTTATGCTCTCAATATTTCGATATACATTAAATTCTACAGTTACACACGATAGGAGATATTCAAACAGCTCAAAGATGATAATTCTAAGGCAAACAAAAATCTAACTCACTCACCATAGTTAGTGTGTAGTATGGCTAACATGTATGAAAGTAACATAAAGCCGTTATTAGAGTTGTTGATACAATATTATAATTCATGATAATTTTGCAGAAAAAGCAAAATACAGAGTATTACCGGCGAGGTTGTTTGATCTTTGTCCCGATGATTGAAGGAAATTCACTTTAAGAACCATTTAGCATGAAACATCTTAAAACAAAGATGTATTTTATACATCAGTAACCATGAAAATAATACAATGTTAGGTTTTACCGTGATTATAATGTTCACAGATAGGAATGTATCCAGGACGGGGTCCTTTATACATCAGTAACCCTGAACAGACTTGTGAAGTCAGAGATAGGAATGTATTATTCACATTCAATTATCCAAATGTACTCTGTTTGAGTCAAATTTACTCTGTGAAATTAACTGTTTAGCAAAAACAATTCATATTGTTTCAGTGATGGCCTGGTTGATTAAAACAATGAGGCATTTCATTTATAATATCAAAACATGTCTTATGTTCTATAAGATGTTCTTATGTATCTACAAGTCTTATGTAGAATGATGTAAACAGAGTTCTAGTAATATATTTCACTTTAAAAACGTGTACAGAAAGATAAATATCCGACCCCGGAGCCCCGTCTGAGTGTAAACAGGCTTTGTACAGTATAACACATGCAATCCCATATGGTCTAGCGGTAAGGATGCCCTGGTTTCAACAGGGAGGCGTGGGTTCGACTCCTGCTATGGGAAGAACACCTTTTCTATACATAACGGTGATGGTATGCGTTATTGTAACTGCGTGTCTGTTTGGTTGTTTTAGTGCAACACTACTTCTTCTTGAATTGTTTAAAGAAGATATGTTTGTCTCAAGGGTACATTAATGTATGTATTGTAGGACCTTACAAATAAATATGATTTGATCATGATCCTAACAAATGGTAAAATGTTTTCATGCATTACATTTAACAGACAGTGGTGACATTTCGAAGTTTTAAAGGGATCACATTCACATAGCTGAACTTAAAATCATTCAAAACAATTATTACACTTTTGAGGTAGAAAGAAACGCAGATGGGTATATTATAAAATATTTATTAAAGAATATTGCAGATCATGCTGTAACCTTTTTTATCAATAATATAAGCATGCATAACATCAATAATGTGATTAATATCTAAAGTTTCTAAACACTTATGATTTTTCAGCTTAAAAGCCGTAACATCCACTATTACGGTGTATAAACATAACAGGTGTGCTCTGTTAAAATGACCATTCATACGATCTAAAATAGTAACTAAGCCGTTTTCAGATAGAAGACTTTCATCCTCTGAGAGTGTCTCTATCATATATTGCCAATTATTTAGCAAGCCTTGCTCTCTCACCAGCTTCAACATATTTTCAAAAAGCCTTAAGCGCAGGCTATTGACATTCCCGTTTACAGTGTACAACTGAGCATCGTTGACTTTATTAGCTATAGCATGTTTTAAAAGCAATGCGATATCATAGTTTATAAAACTCGTAATACAGCTGGTAGTCCTGCTGAAGAAATTCCCCATTTCCTATGCTACGATCCTAATACTTTAAACAACAGCTGATACTTCAAAGTTTCTGTCAAAGAATGTGACTGTCAAAAAGATTGTGTGGGTGTGTATGTCTAGATGGATGTATTTCTGTATGGGGGTGGGGGCGAAGCTTCGGACGGGTCTGTATGACGCTATATAGGCGGTCAGGGTTGGATAAAAACCTATATATTTAGAGAGTTCCCTCTTAGAGAGACCCTAGAAAATAAAAAATGGCGAGCAGTCTAGCTACATCTACTATACGCACATCAGCCCGAGTAGCACATTTTAAGGCCGAGTTACTTGCACCATCCAAATTTGGTAGCGTGTTTTACACCGAGATATGGCCCCTCAGGGATGGGGTCCTCGGATTCTGTTATGATGTTAAATTTGAGAGAGTTGTCTTCTACAAGACCTCCTTGGAGAATTTCCAGGGTGTTGGAAGAAGATCTGAGATAGACCTATCGGAGACGGAATTTTGGAAAATGAAAAAAGCTTCGTATGAGGCTATGGATGGATTAGTCGGTAGAACGCTTAAGGATGGGCAGATATTCACCCTGGTAATAAGCTCTATAGACTACGGGTATGTGTATTACGGGTGGATATCTATAAAAAGTACTCTGGCTTTTGGTGTAGAGACTAATCTAACCATCTTCTCAAGGTTCCTTAATACAAGTCATGAGTATATCCTCTTCTCAGTACCGGTACCGGCCTGGTTAGAATGTCTTCGGACTTGCGGATTGGTTACTAACGAAGGGGTTAAGGTGAGGACAGACCTGGTTCATTTAAAAAGACGTCTATTCCCATACACCAAATCAGAGGAGATGGAGTGCGATTGACCCTCAGCGAAGGGGCGGAGGATGGGGCGTGTCAACCCTAAATCCTCCTTTAAAAAGACTTACAGTGCATTTGTAGTTTTAGATAGCAATCATGGCTTTCTCCCTAAAAGATCCTTCTAACTCTGCATGGGATACACAAACAAGCCTGTCCCCATTATACACGCCTGACGATGTTGAGACACTACCCGCTGGCGGGTATAGTTTCATGGACCCTACTTCAACGCGACCAAACTTTGTTTGGTATGAGGCTGATCCTTCTAACTCTGCATTGGATACACTAGATAGCCTGTCTCCACTATACACTCCAGACGAAGAAGTTGAGACATTACCCGTAACTATGTATGGTTCAACTAAAACTCCTTCATTGCTAAGCCTCCTCCTAGACACCCCTAGGACTAGTTACAGCCCTCTTTCAACGATTTGGGAGACTTCATCGCCGGATTCATCACCGCCAAACCCCGTCAGGCATATGGATGTCCCTCCTAATAGCCCCTGGTACACGGGTTCTCCTACATCAGAATCTGATGTATTCCTCCCTGACCCCGAAGAAAAACCTATCGTTGATGTAACCAACAAAGCATCATCAATGCCATCCCCAACCCGGGGTATGGTTAAGAGACTGTGTCCTACTAGAAGAAAAACCCTCCACTTCCCAATCAAAGTAGCTACTCTTAGAGCCTTAGTGACCGCCGCGGAGCTGTCGGGACAATTGTACATCGATGGGTAACCGGGAATGTCAATAGCCTGCGCTTAAGGCTTTTTGAAAATATGTTGAAGCTGGTGAGAGAGCAAGGCTTGCTAAATAATTGGCAATATATGATAGAGACACTCTCAGAGGATGAAAGTCTTCTATCTGAAAACGGCTTAGTTACTATTTTAGATCATATGAATGGTCATTTTAACAGAGCACACCTGTTATGTTTATACACCGTAATAGTGGATGTTACGGCTTTTAAGCTGAAAAATCATAAGTGTTTAGAAACTTTAGAAATGAATCACATTATTGATGTTATGCACGCTTATATTATTGATAAAAAAGGTTACAGCATGATCTGCAATATTCTTTAATAAATATTTTATAATATACCCATCTGCGTTTCTTTCTACCTCAAAAGTGTAATAATTGTTTTGAATGATTTTAAGTTCAGCTATGTGAATGTGATCCCTTTAAAACTTCGAAATGTCACCACTGTCTGTTAAATGTAATGCATGAAAACATTTTACCATTTGTTAGGATCATGATCAAATCATATTTATTTGTAAGGTCCTACAATACATACATTAATGTACCCTTGAGACAAACATATCTTCTTTAAACAATTCAAGAAGAAGTAGTGTTGCACTAAAACAACCAAACAGACACGCAGTTACAATAACGCATACCATCACCGTTATGTATAGAAAAGGTGTACTTCCCATAGCAGGAGTCGAACCCGCGCCTCCCTGTTGAAACCAGGGCATCCTTACCGCTAGACCATATGGGATTGCATGTGTTATACTGTACAAAGCCTGTTTACACTCAGACGGGGCTCCGGGGTCGGATATTTATCTTTCTGTACACGTTTTTTAAAGTGAAATATATTACTAGAACTCTTTTTACATCATTCTACATAAGACTTGTAGATACATAAGAACATCTTATAGAACATAAGACATGTTTTGATATTATAAATGAAATGCCTCATTGTTTTAATCAACCAGGCCATCACTGAAACAATATGAATTGTTTTTGCTACACAGTTAATTTCACAGAGTAAATTTGACTCAAACAGAGTACATTTGGATAATTGAATGTGAATAATACATTCCTATCTCTGACTTCACAAGTCTGTTCAGGGTTACTGATGTATAAAGGACCCCGTCCTGGATACATTCCTATCTGTGAACATTATAATCACGGTAAAACCTAACATTGTATTATTTTCATGGTTACTGATGTATAAAATACATCTTTGTTTTAAGATGTTTCATGCTAAATGGTTCTTAAAGTGAATTTCCTTCAATCATCGGGACAAAGATCAAACAACCTCGCCGGTAATACTCTGTATTTGGCTTTTTCTGCAAAATGATCATGAATTATAATATTGTATCAACAACTCTAATAACGGCTTTATGTTACTTTCATACATGTTAGCCATACTACACACTAACTATGGTGAGTGAGTTCGATTTTTGTTTGCCTTAGAATTATCATCTTTGAGCTGTTTGAATATCTCCTATCGTGTGTAACTGTAGAATTTAATGTATATCGAAATATTGAGAGCATAAAACTCAGGGGGCTTTCTTATTACACCTGAAAAAACTAGACACTGTTCTGCAAAGTAATTCAGAAATGTGCTATTTGTATACCTTAGAGCAGGTTAAAGAAAATACCTTTGGGGCTTGAGCGTACTAAAAATACATTTGTATTGTTTTTACCTCATCATTGTGTAAAACAGGTAGAAAAAACGATGTTGACATGTCTGTTTTTAAGTGTATCGGTCAGTTTCATGGTTTTAGATGTTTATAATTTATGTGTATCCTTGACACTCAATCAATAAACAACAAATTCAGAATTCACTAGGATTATGTTATCATGTTTTTACCAAAGTACATGTTTTTCATATAACAAAGATATAAATACAAATACACTGTATTTGTAATACACTGTTTAGAACAATGCTGTTTGCAAATAGTCTGTTTTACTTGTGTGTACCACAATATAGTTCCAATTCTTTCACAAAAGTTGTTTACCAGGTAGTCAATTGAGATCATAGACCCCTCTTTTAGCTAGATCTGGTCCAAATGACAGATAAAACATAACCAAACACCTAAAAATACACAAAAAGCAGATTGATAAAAAATGAAAGACAGGCAAACGAGCCTAATCACTGTAATTACAACATCAAACTGCTTGTCTTACAAAGTAGGGATGTGTCATGGGGGTGATATATCTCAACCCTTGACTAAAATAGCATTATCCTTCTGACTAATGATTCAATCTAGTAAAAATCGACCTGTTTCATGATTTTAGATGTCTATTTCAAGTGTATCATTGATACTCAGCCTATAAACAAAGAATTCAGAATTCAATAGGATTATGTGTTATCACGTAACGAGCAATAACACTATACAACAAACATCAAATGCACTCACAACACACACATCCAAACGCACACACTCACTTTAAACAAACAACACATTGCAGCACCCATTCTCCACATTTTAGAACACCTAAACACACTTTATATTTATTGGTAATGGATTTGCACTACAACCCATACCTGTGTATGTTGTGGTTTGTAACCGACCCCAATCGCACAACACAAGACAGGTATGAGGGTAAGCCAAGAAACGGGCATTTATTGAAACAGAAGGAAAAAACGGCACTGTCCCTTTAAGGGAGAAACACAAAATACTGGAATAACAAGAAGGGAAAGGTACAGTGCCTTTAAGAGGCGAGCTGGCTAAGGGGAAGGCAAGGGAAGTCAGGAACAGGGAGGAACTAGGGGGAACTGGACAGGGAGGACTAGAAAGGGGAGAAGGGACAGAGGCCCGCGGAGGCGGGCTGGGGACAAACAGGGTAAGGCCTTGGAACAGGACGAGGGCAGGAGCTGCATACTGGAAAAGAGTAAACACACAGTGAGCAAATGTTCCAAAACACAATCCCAAGTGAAAAATATCTTCGTGTAAATACACAGTGAGAGTGAAGTCCAAAAAACAATCCAATGTGAATAATATCTTCGGTGTGAAACAAACACACAGTGGGAGATGTAAAGTCCAAAAATATTATCCCAGTGAAAACAAACAAAGGCACACGCTGGGTGAGTGACTGTCTGATTAAAAAGGTGGTAATCTTCAGTGTTATAGAAACACACGAAAACGGAATTTGATCAAGACAGTCAGTAAAAACTCACCCAGACGTTTGTGCGCAAAGAGCGCTGGAACAGCAGCGGGGCGAGAGCGTCGCCACCGGGGAGCCGGCTGTCCGAGCGGAGGTCAGAGTGGTGCGCCACTGCTTGGAGTGCGCGCCGGTACAGAGAGACGCATCTGGAGTGCGTCTGCGTGGAGGAGCGTGCCAAGCTCGGAGGTCTGGATGATGCGCGTCTGCTGGGAGTGCGCGCTGGTACGGAGGAGCGTGCCAAGCTCGGAGGTCTGGATGATGCGCGTCTGCTGGGAGTGCGCGCTGGTACGGAGGAGCGTGCCAAGCTCGGAGGTCTGGATGATGCGCGTCTGCTGGGAGTGCGCGCTGGTACGGAGGAGCGTGCCAAGCTCGGAGGTCTGGATGATGCGCGTCTGCTGGGAGTGCGCGCTGGTACGGAGGAGCGTGCCAAGCTCGGAGGTCTGGATGATGCGCGTCTGCTGGGAGTGCGCGCTGGTATGGAGGAGCGTGCCAAGCTCGGAGGTCTGGATGATGCGCGTCTGCTGGGAGTGCGCGCTGGTACGGAGGAGCGTGCCAAGCTCGGAGGTCTGGATGGTGTCTGGGCGTCTGCAGCGCGGAGGTCTGGATGAGCGTCAGGACGACTGCTGCGCGGAGGTCTGAAGTGGATCACTGGGATGCCTCCCGTGGAAGTCTAGGGAGCGCAGTCCAGTCTCTCCCTCAGGCAACGGCGACAGGAGGCGAAGGCTGGAGCACATCTTTACGCCGGAGATAAAAACAGCATAGACCGAACAGAGGACCTCCCGAAGGAGTCTTGATGATAGAGAATATGATACCGAAAGTTACGGCATGTTACAACACGACCCCAAGAGGAACAGAGTGGAAGAGCCAGGTATTTAAAGCCCACAGGGGAACTAATTAGAATGCACCACAGGTGCGAGAGGTAATTGATAATCGAACTAAAAGTGTGAGTTCGGCACCAGACCAATCAAACACATAATGACAGGTAGTACAGGTGTGGCCACTGAGAGAAAACGAGAGTAAAGAACGAGAGGGTGGGGGCTAGTGAGAGTGAGTGAGAAGGGAATTCCTAAACAGTAGGCTAAAAGGAAGGAAAGAGTAGGTGAGCAGTGGACAAAACCTCACAGTGTACACCTTACTGTAAATTATGCCTAAATTGTACCTCACCCCCATTTCTGCTTTGTACTATATATTATTGTATATTAGTATTGCATACTATCTTGTATATTGTATGGTAACTCAGTTACTTCTATTCTGCACCGATCATTGTACATATGTATATACTGAACATTGTGTCTACGTTACTTCTAGTTTTACTTATAGTTTTACATGCTAAACTATTTTATTTCATAAAATAACAGAAAGCGTAGCAGAAAGAAACATTTTGTATAAAAGTATTCTGTACTTCTGTATGGAGTTGTATGAAGTTTTTACATGCACCAAAGCACTTTATATTTTCACCCCAACTCTTTAAGCTATCATGTCTTTAACTTTTATAATTAATGTGAATAATACAAAAAACACGGTAATGCAGCCTTTTTAAAAGAATCTATTTTTTAAATAAAACGCTTCACCGAAAACCTAATTACTATGACACCTTGGATGGTTGTAATTAGCCCCTCAACCCTGTGATGCAGCCATCTAGGAGAACTTAGCCTCCAAGCATATGACTTAAACACTAGCCCTGTCCCCCGTTGGCATTACACCATGCTGTAACACCCATATATTTTATCTACACTTATATTTTCCGAACACGAGTGTCTTTATCCAAAAAACCATTTTATAGACACATTGTATTTTTCTTTAAAAAAACAATCCTCCACACACACACACACACACACACACACACACACACACACACACACACACAAACACTACATATTACATACATACATACATACATACATACATACATACATACATACATACATACATACATACATACATACATACATACATACATACATACATACATACATACATACATACATACATACATACTACATACATACATTAAGGCTGAGCCCGAACGTTCGAACGTTTGTTCGTTACGCTGACATTCAGACTTTAATTAATGGGTTTGAACGTTCGGTGAAAAAAAATAAAGCAGGCGCAACGACGGTGAGGCGATGTGAAGCGGCGCGTCCCCCGAGGCGCTCAGCTCAACCAGTATGGTCTCTGCCGGGCTGTTGCTGGATACTCAACCAGAGCTCTAGTCTCAACCAATGCAATAGAACAATTTTGATTGAATGACAGGCGATTCTGCCAATTACCTCACACCGCTTGCACCCGCCTCTGCTGTTACCACCAATCGGCAAGCGTTTATTATTTTTTTACTTCCGGAAATGCCGCCATTGATCTGCTTGCGAGAAGCATTAACGTAGCGTTAGCTCCCCGCAGAGGAAGTAAAAGTCGTAACAAGGTTTCCATAGGTGAACCTGCGGAAGGATCATTAATGAATACCAGCCTTTTTCGGCCACGGAGTGCGAGCTTCATGGCGGGAGGTGGTTGCGTTGGAAACAACTCTGGCCGAGGGTGGCAGGCGTGTTGGGAGCCCGGCGGGACCCCCGCGCCGGTGTCTCTCTGTCTCTCTGCCGTCCCCCGTTCCAAGGTAGACAGGTCTGTTGAGGAGCCAAGGCGCGCGCCTCTCCCCTTCCCGTCGACCAAGAGTGAATATCTGTTATTGAACGTGTAACACTAACTATATAACGTTAATGCCACAAAACGAATGCCTTTGTTTATCTAGCCCCTTACGTGACTGCGGTGTGCAAGGGCTATTGTTTATCATAAGTAGTAACTTTGATGCAGTAGCTTGTTTATTTTCTTCTGAGTGCTTTGTTTAATTACATGTTTACATGAACAGCCACCACTGTAAACAACATGTTTTTTCACCAATAGACTATGCAATGCCACCCTCCGTAGGATCTATAATAATACAATAAAAAATAAAATAAAATTATTATTAAAAAAATGAAAAAAAAAATTATTAAAAAGATAATTTAATTAAAAAAGTTAAAAAAAAAGAACGTTCGTTCGATAAACCCTGGCGAACGTTCAAACCCTAAAAACAGGGTTCGGGGACAGCCTTAACATACATACATACATACATACATACATACATACATACATACATACATACATACATACATACATACATACATACATACATACATACATACATACATACATACATACATACATACATACTTAGTCTGGTTACAAGTTATCACTCTTTTTTCAGCCTATTATCCACTTACATTTGTATTTTCTTTTTATTTAGACTTTTGCTTAAACACACTCTTCCATATGAAACTAAAAAAATATAGGCACATTACATTTGTAATTTTCTGAACACAATTATCTAAAGATTGTGACATTCTCCAAGAAACTAAAAAATAATCACACAAACATGCATTTGGCATTCTCCAAGAATAGACACAAACATGCATAGCCACACCTTGGGGGACTGTGAGTTTTTTTTCTGCAGAATGGAGAAGTAAGACACGTCGTAAATCTTTTGCCAGTGACAGAAGCTGCATACGGCACTTTTGAGCTCCCCTATTCGCTATTGCCATTCTCCCGCCTCCTATGACAGCTAAGAGAGCTGTCATAGCGCTGGTGGAGTGTCAGAACCACTCTAATGTTTCTGAATGTCATTTCAGCCTACGGAGTGGAGACAGTCTACTGAGAGGTAGACATAAACAGAGGGGAGAATGCTTTCTGCTCAAACCATACCATTTGGAAGAAAGCATTCTCCATGCAACCATTTTCTGAACACACTCACACACATACACACACACATTTATTCTGAAGATATACACATATTCTTAATTCTGTAACTTAAGATACACACACATTTTAAATGTTTAATCTGAAAACCTTGGAATACTTATTGTAAAACTATATTCTTAAAATACACAAATACACAAAATACATTCTGAAGATATTGTATTTTTCTTAAGATACACAAATACATATTCTTAAGATACACAAAAACATATTGTGAAATGTTTAATCTGAAAACCTTGGAATACACAAATACAATCTGAAAAAAAATAAAAACTTTTGAATATTTTATTTCTGACAATAAAAAAAAAACGTATATTTGAATCTTTTATTTTGTAAAACTTTTATTTTGAAAAAAGAACTAAATTAAAAAAACGTTTATTTGGAAAAAAAAATCTGAAAACTCCTCCCCTTCCGTAACCAGATGTCCCTCCCCTCCTAAACCGGATGTCCCTCCCCTCGAAACCGGATGTCCCGCCTCCTTGAATCCTCGACCAATCAGAGAAGGGGGCGGGACTTAGGGATCATAAATCATCTCAAAAGAGGGCGTGGCAACAATCAATCAAACTTTCCTTATAAGGTCTGACAGGTGGTGTATCCTACTTCTCTCTCTCCCCTCTTCTCATGGAGTTGGTATCTCCCGGCAAGCCTCTCCTGGGCCCTCATTCATCAACGTGTTCTACGCACAGATCTGTGCTTACCCTGTGCGTACGATCATTTCTAAGCAAAGAGTGGGATTCATCAATTTCAACTTGAACTTGACTTCGTGCTTACATCTACGCACAGTTCAGACCTGGCGTACCTAGCGCCCAGTGGTAGAATATATTATTACAACAAGGAAATGAGCTTCTGTGCATAATAACACTGGCATGTTCTGTACGAACCGTAGTTCATTATAGTTCATTGTAAAATAGCAACAGTAGTGTAATTATGGTCAAAACCCTATAAATAGCATTTGGAATAATAGATCTTTCTCTCAGAATGAATGCAGCATGGTTTATATAGCGTTATCGGAATATACGGGGTGTAGGCTACTGACTGACTGCGCTCCGCGTAGCTTGATTGATTGATTGATTGAAAAGTTTATTAACAGATTGCAGAATGGGTACAGTACAGTACAGCTCAGTACATACAATTGTTAATTGGGGATGCAGACCAACTTTCGTCTTGTTTACATCAGGGTCCCCCATTTTCAATTCATCATAAATCATAAAGCTCAACTCGTTATTATTTTGCGCACAGACCGCCGAAACACGGGAACGTTTTGATTATATTTAAAAGGCTTTACGTTAAACGAAACAAGTGGAATTTCGAAGCTGTAAGCAGAATAAGTCATATGAATATAGTGTTCTTCCCCCTTTTTACTGTATAAGAAAGAATAGAAAACGCATTGCAATGACACCATGCAGATAGTGGACAGACTATATGATGGGATTCAAGTTCGCGTTTTTGTTGCTCATACATAGGCATGCTGTCAGAGTATGATATCTTAATCAAACATTCTAGAACATTTGTCGTCACAGATCATGTCCTAATAGAACATAGGCTATGGCATGGATCGTGATATTGTGTGGACTGTTATTATTACTGTACACCGGTACCACCCATTGTGACAACAGCCTTGTGAGTCCCGCACACAAACATGATGGAATTCAAGTTCATGTATTGAAAGGCAGCTGGCTACATCATACATGCAGTGAGATTCATTGTTCTTGTATATGCTCTCGTATTATATTGTTTATATAGGCTACCCAATACTGACATCAAAATAGATTGTAGTATGCCTCTAGAAATCATATGCAGCAGGTAGAAAATTGACGGGAGATCCATCGCGATTTGGAATAGAATTGAGGAGAACTTTAATCCCGGTATTAATCAAACAACATGGGAAAAGGCAGTCATATTCCAGCGCGGTCTTTATTAGCCGACAACAAAATAGATGCCTCTAAAAATCATATAGCCAATCGAACACAACTAATAAAGGCATTCATATTACAGCACGGTTATAATGACACACAACCAACGCCAAACAGTGGTCAACGAACGGTCTTTATTAGTATTTTGAGCGGTCCAGGCAGAATTGCAGCAATGGTCTTAGGGAGCCGTTGATATCTGACATCACCGTTTACAAATCCGCCTTTTATTTATCCCATAATACGCGATAGTGTCTTCTTGGTTCGACAGCAGTGAATTCTCCGTGGAGTTTCTCAGGGTTCCGCTCGGGTCAGTCCATTATTTCACATCCCATGGGGGGTGTTTCCTCACTTTCATGACCATATATGGATAATCATGCACGAGCATTGACGGTAGAACAAAGTGGTATTCATCAACACGGAGGAGCATAGAGCCTGCGTACGCAGTGTGTGATGAATCCCGACTTCCCTGTGCGTACACTAGTTCTACATTCCGTGCTTACGTGTGGAAATAGAAATGTTCTACGCACACTATTGATGAATGAGGGCCCTGGTATTTAAATCCAGCCTCTTCCAATTACTGGTCCTTTGCCAGTTGCCACCAGGAAGAGCAGAGCACCGCCCGGCACACCAAACAAACATGTAAGACAAAGAAACAGCATGAGCAAACAATTATGATAAACAATGTAAACTAAGTGTGCACTAACTTAGGACCTTGTAATATATCATAATGCAAATAAAGATGGAAGTATGGTATATGAAACAATAATAATGTGTGGTGTCATTCTTTGATTTGTGTATGGGTATTATGGATGTTAAACAATGCATAAGGACAAAATGAAAAGAAAGGGAGTGTAGTGAGGGAGTGTAGTGGTTACCGACATTAGTGCTGATGTGCGGCAAATGGTGTGGCCGTCACAGGCGGAGCCAGGCCATAACAGCCTGAAATCTTGAAGCTGAAAAATTATGGTTTTGAGTACTTGATTAGAAATATAAAACAATGAATTTTTTTGAAAAAAAACGTACAGATGTCTTCAATACACTCACAGGAATTGTGTAAAGTTGCCCAAATAGTGCTAGGAATAGCAGTACATGTCCCCTTTAAACATTTATTAGACCAAAAGAAATCCTAAGAAATTTATAAATTAGCCAAAGGTGGTGCATTTCTTTCTTCTAGTAATTCAGACAATATCGGTTTTTAGTTTGTGTAATGTAATGTAATATCTGTTTTTAGTTTGCGTAATGTAATATCTGTTTTTAGTTTGTGTAAAGTAATGTAATATCTGTTTTTAGTTTGTGTAATGTAATATCTGTTTCTAGTTTGTGTAATGTAATGTAATATATGTAGTAGAGTGCCTGACCATAGTGTCTTTATACCTGTATCACTGGACATATAAATGCATATTAAATCAAATCAAATTGATTTGTAAAGCCCGAAATCACAAGGTAATGTCCCCATGGGCTGGACAAGTCTTCTTTAAACTATTCAAAAAGAAACGGCTTGGGCCGGCCGTCATACTGACTCAATTGGCAGAGTTAGCGGGCTGTAGCAGGGGTCCCCTCTACAGCCTAGAGCAGGGGTCCTCTCTACAGAGTCTAGAGCAGGGGTCCCCTCTACAGCCTAGAGCAGGGGTCCTCTCTACAGTCTAGAGTAGGGGTCCCCTCTACAGCCTAGAACAGGGGTCCCCTCTACAGCCTAGAGCAGGGGTCCTCTCTACAGAGTCTAGAGCAGGGGTCCTCTCTACAGTCTATAGCAGGGGTCCCCTCTACAGTCTAGTGCAGGGGTCCTCTCTACAGCCTAGAGGAGGGGTCCCCTCTACTGTCTAGAGCAGGGGTCCTCTCTACAGCCTAGAGCAGGGGTCCCCTCTACAGAGCCTAGAGCAGGGGTCCTCTCTACAGCCTAGAGCAGGGGTCCTCTCTACAGTCTAGAGCAGGGGTCCTCTCTACAGCCTAGAGCAGGGGTCCTCTCTACAGAGTCTAGAGCAGGGGTCCCCTCTACAGCCTAGAGCAGGGGTCCCCTCTACAGCCTAGAGCAGGGGTCCTCTCTACAGAGTCTAGAGCAGGGGTCCCCTCTACAGCCTAGAGCAGGGGTCCTCTCTACAGCCTAGAGCAGGGGTCCTCTCTACAGCCTAGAGCAGGGGTCCCCTCTACAGCCTAGAGCAGGGGTCCTCCCTACAGAGTCTAGAGCAGGGGTCCCCTCTACAGTCTAGAGCAGGGGTCCCCTCTACAGCCTAGAGCAGGGGTCCCCTCTACAGCCTAGAACAGGGGTCCCCTATAGAGTCTAGAGCAGGGGTCCTCTCTACAGCCTAGAGGAAGGGTCCTCTCTACAGCCTAGAGGAAGGGTCCTCTCTACAGCCTAGAGCAGGGGTCCTCTCTACAGCCTAGAGCAGGGGTCCTCTCTACAGTCTAGAGCAGGGGTCCCCTCTACAGCCTAGAGCAGCGGTCCCCTCTACAGTCTAGAGCAGGGGTCCTCTCTACAGTCTAGAGCAGGGGTCCCCTCTACAGCCTAGAGCAGGGGTCCCCTCTACAGTCTAGAGCAGGGGTCCTCTCTACAGCCTAGAGCAGGGGTCCCCTCTACAGAGCCTAGAGCAGGGGTCCCCTCTACAGTCTAGAGCAGGGGTCCTCTCTACAGAGCCTAGAGCAGGGGTCCCCTCTACAGCCTAGAGCAGGGGTCCTCTCTACAGCCTAGAGCAGGGGTCCCCTCTACAGTCTAGAGCAGGGGTCCCCTCTACAGAGCCTAGAGCAGGGGTCCCCTCTACAGTCTAGAGCAGGGGTCCCCTCTACAGTCTAGAGCAGGGGTCCCCTCTACAGAGCCTAGAGCAGGGGTCCCCTCTACAGTCTAGAGCAGGGGTCCTCTCTACAGCCTAGAGCAGGGGTCCCCTCTACAGTCTAGAGCAGGGGTCCCCTCTACAGAGCCTAGAGCAGGGGTCCCCTCTACAGTCTAGAGCAGGGGTCCTCTCTACAGAGCCCAGAGCAGGGGTCCCCTCTACAGCCTAGAGCAGGGGTCCCCTCTACAGAGCCTAGAGCAGGGGTCCCCTCTACAGCATAGAGCAGGGGTCCTCTCTACAGCCTAGAGCAGGGGTCCCCTCTACAGCCTAGAGCAGGGGTCCTCTCTACAGCCTAGAGCAGGGGTCCCCTCTACAGCCTAGAGCAGGGGTCTCCTCTACAGCCTAGAGCAGGGGTCCCCTCTACAGGCTAGAGCAGGGGTCCTCTCTACAGCCTAGAGCAGGGGTCCCCTCTACAGCCTAGATCAGGGGTCCTCTCTACAGCCTAGAGCAGGGGTCCCCTCTACAGCCTAGAGCAGGGGTCCCCTCTACAGCCTAGAGCAGGGGTCCTCTCTACAGCCTAGAGCAGGGGTCCCCTCTACAGCCTAGAGCAGGGGTCCCCTCTACAGCCTAGATCAGGGGTCCCCTCTACAGCCTAGAGCAGGGGTCCTCTCTACAGCCTAGAGCAGGGGTCCCCTCTACAGTCTAGAGCAGGGGTCCTCTCTACAGCCTAGAGCAGGGGTCCTCTCTACAGTCTAGAGCAGGGGTCCCCTCTACAGCCTAGAGCAGGGGTCCTCTCTACAGCCTAGAGCAGGGGTCCCCTCTACAGCCTAGAGCAGGGGTCCCCTCTACAGCCTAGAGCAGGGGTCCCCTCTACAGCCTAGAACAGGGGTCCCCTATAGAGTCTAGAGCAGGGGTCCCCTCTACAGTCTAGAGCAGGGGTCCTCTCTACAGAGCCCAGAGCAGGGGTCCCCTCTACAGCCTAGAGCAGGGGTCCCCTCTACAGAGCCTAGAGCAGGGGTCCCCTCTACAGCCTAGAGCAGGGGTCTTATCTACAGCCTAGAGCAGGGGTCCCCTCTACAGTCTAGAGCAGGGGTCCCCTCTACAGCCTAGAGAAGGGGTCTCTCTACAGCCTAGAGCAGGGGTCCCCTCTACAGAGCCTAGAGCAGGGGTCCCCTCTACAGCCTAGAGCAGGGGTCTTATCTACAGCCTAGAGCAGGGGTCCCCTCTACAGTCTAGAGCAGGGGTCCCCTCTACAGCCTAGAGCAGGGGTCCTCTCTACAGTCTAGAGCAGGGGTCCCCTCTACAGTCTAGTGCAGGGGTCCTCTCTACAGCCTAGAGGAGGGGTCCCCTCTACTGTCTAGAGCAGGGGTCCTCTCTACAGCCTAGAGCAGGGGTCCCCTCTACAGAGCCTAGAGCAGGGGTCCTCTCTACAGCCTAGAGCAGGGGTCCTCTCTACAGTCTAGAGGAAGGGTCCTCTCTACAGCCTAGAGCAGGGGTCCCCTCTACAGTCTAGAGCAGGGGTCCCCTCTACAGTCTAGAGCAGGGGTCCTCTCTACAGTCTAGAGCAGGGGTCCCCTCTACAGAGCCTAGAGCAGGGGTCCCCTCTACAGTCTAGAGCAGGGGTCCCCTCTACAGCCTAGAGCAGGGGTCCTCTCTACAGCCTAGAGCAGGGGTCCCCTCTACAGTCTAGAGCAGGGGTCCCCTCTACAGAGTCTAGAGCAGGGGTCCCCTCTACAGCCTAGAGCAGGGGTCCTCTCTACAGTCTAGAGTAGGGGTCCCCTCTACAGCCTAGAACAGGGGTCCCCTCTACAGCCTAGAGCAGGGGTCCTCTCTACAGAGTCTAGAGCAGGGGTCCTCTCTACAGTCTATAGCAGGGGTCCCCTCTACAGTCTAGTGCAGGGGTCCTCTCTACAGCCTAGAGCAGGGGTCCCCTCTACTGTCTAGAGCAGGGGTCCTCTCTACAGCCTAGAGCAGGGGTCCTCTCTACAGCCTAGAGCAGGGGTCCTCTCTACAGAGTCTAGAGCAGGGGTCCCCTCTACAGCCTAGAGCAGGGGTCCTCTCTACAGTCTAGAGCAGGGGTCCTCTCTACAGTCTAGAGCAGGGGTCCTCTCTACAGCCTAGAGCAGGGGTCCTCTCTACAGAGTCTAGAGCAGGGGTCCCCTCTACAGTCTAGAGCAGGGGTCCCCTCTACAGCCTAGAGCAGGGGTCCTCTCTACAGAGTCTAGAGCAGGGGTCCCCTCTACAGCCTAGAGCAGGGGTCCTCTCTACAGCCTAGAGCAGGGGTCCTCTCTACAGTCTAGAGCAGGGGTCCCCTCTACAGCCTAGAGCAGGGGTCCTCCCTACAGAGTCTAGAGCAGGGGTCCCCTCTACAGCCTAGAGCAGGGGTCCCCTCTACAGCCTAGAACAGGGGTCCCCTATAGAGTCTAGAGCAGGGGTCCTCTCTACAGCCTAGAGGAAGGGTCCTCTCTACAGCCTAGAGCAGGGGTCCTCTCTACAGTCTAGAGCAGGGGTCCCCTCTACAGCCTAGAGCAGGGGTCCTCTCTACAGTCTAGAGCAGGGGTCCTCTCTACAGTCTAGAGCAGGGGTCCCCTCTACAGTCTAGAGCAGGGGTCCTCTCTACAGTCTAGAGCAGGGGTCCCCTCTACAGTCTAGAGCAGGGGTCCTCTCTACAGCCTAGAGCAGGGGTCCCCTCTACAGTCTAGAGCAGGGGTCCCCTCTACAGTCTAGAGCAGGGGTCCTCTCTACAGCCTAGAGCAGGGGTCCCCTCTACAGAGTCTAGAGCAGGGGTCCCCTCTACAGCCTAGAGCAGGGGTCCTCTCTACAGCCTAGAGGAAGGGTCCTCTCTACAGCCTAGAGGAAGGGTCCTCTCTACAGCCTAGAGCAGGGGTCCTCTCTACAGTCTAGAGCAGGGGTCCCCTCTACAGTCTAGAGCAGGGGTCCTCTCTACAGCCTAGAGCAGGGGTCCTCTCTACAGCCTAGAGCAGGGGTCCCCTCTACAGTCTAGAGCAGGGGTCCCCTCTACAGCCTAGAGCAGCGGTCCCCTCTACAGTCTAGAGCAGGGGTCCTCTCTACAGTCTAGAGCAGGGGTCCCCTCTACAGCCTAGAGCAGGGGTCCCCTCTACAGTCTAGAGCAGGGGTCCCCTCTACAGCCTAGAGCAGGGGTCCTCTCTACAGAGTCTAGAGCAGGGGTCCTCTCTACAGTCTATAGCAGGGGTCCCCTCTACAGTCTAGTGCAGGGGTCCTCTCTACAGCCTAGAGGAGGGGTCCCCTCTACTGTCTAGAGCAGGGGTCCTCTCTACAGCCTAGAGCAGGGGTCCCCTCTACAGAGCCTAGAGCAGGGGTCCTCTCTACAGCCTAGAGCAGGGGTCCTCTCTACAGCCTAGAGCAGGGGTCCTCTCTACAGCCTAGAGCAGGGGTCCCCTCTACAGCCTAGAGCAGGGGTCCCCTCTACAGCCTAGAGAAGGGGTCTCTCTACAGCCTAGAGCAGGGGTCCCCTCTACAGCCTAGAGCAGGGGTCCCATCTACAGCCTAGAGCAGGGGTCCCCTCTACAGTCTAGAGCAGGGGTCTCCTCTACAGCCTAGAGCAGGGGTCCTCTCTACAGTCTAGAGCAGGGGTCCCCTCTACAGCCTAGAGCAGGGGTCCTCTCTACAGCCTAGAGCAGGGGTCCCCTCTACAGCCTAGAGCAGGGGTCCCCTCTACAGCCTAGATCAGGGGTCCCCTCTACAGAGCCCAGAGCAGGGGTCCTCTCTACAGCCTAGAGCAGGGGTCCTCTCTACAGTCTAGAGCAGGGGTCCTCTCTACAGCCTAGAGCAGGGGTCCCCTCTACAGCCTAGAGCAGGGGTCCCCTCTACAGCCTAGAGCAGGGGTCCCCTCTACAGCCTAGAACAGGGGTCCCCTATAGAGTCTAGAGCAGGGGTCCTCTCTACAGCCTAGAGGAAGGGTCCTCTCTACAGCCTAGAGCAGGGGTCTCCTCTACAGCCTAGAGCAGCGGTCCCCTCTACAGTCTAGAGCAGGGGTCCTCTCTACAGCCTAGAGCAGGGGTCCTCTCTACAGCCAAGAGCAGGGGTCCCCTCTACAGTCTAGAGCAGGGGTCCCCTCTACAGAGCCTAGAGCAGGGGTCCTCTCTACAGTCTAGAGCAGGGGTCCTCTCTACAGCCAAGAGCAGGGGTCCCCTCTACAGTCTAGAGCAGGGGTCCCCTCTACAGTCTAGAGCAGGGGTCCCCTCTACAGAGCCTAGAGCAGGGGTCCCCTCTACAGTCTAGAGCAGGGGTCCTCTCTACAGAGCCCAGAGCAGGGGTCCCCTCTACAGCCTAGAGCAGGGGTCCCCTCTACAGAGCCTAGAGCAGGGGTCCCCTCTACAGCCTAGAGCAGGGGTCTTATCTACAGCCTAGAGCAGGGGTCCCCTCTACAGCCTAGAGCAGGGGTCCCCTCTACAGCCTAGAGCAGGGGTCCCCTCTACAGCCTAGAGAAGGGGTCTCTCTACAGCCTAGAGCAGGGGTCCCCTCTACAGCCTAGAGCAGGGGTCCCCTCTACAGCCTAGAGCAGGGGTCCCATCTACAGCCTAGAGCAGGGGTCCTCTCTACAGCCTAGAGCAGGGGTCCCCTCTACAGTCTAGAGCAGGGGTCCCCTCTACAGCCTAGAGCAGGGGTCCCCTCTACAGAGTCTAGAGCAGGGGTCCCCTCTACAGCCTAGAGCAGGGGTCCTCTCGACAGTCTAGAGCAGGGGTCCCCTCTACAGCCTAGAGCAGGGGTCCTCTCTACAGCCTAGAGCAGGGGTCCCCTCTACAGCCTAGAGCAGGGGTCCCCTCTACAGCCTAGAGCAGGCGTCCCCTCTACAGCCTAGATCAGGGGTCCCCTCTACAGCCCAGAGCAGGGGTCCTCTCTACAGCCTAGAGCAGGGGTCTTCTTTACAGCCTAGAGCAGGGGTCCCCTCTACAGCCTAGAGCAGGGGTCCGCTCTACAGCCTAGAGCAAGGGTCCCCTCTACAGTCTAGAGTAGGGGTCCTCTCTACAGTCTAGAGCAGGGGTCCTCTCTACAGCCTAGAGCAGGGGTCCCCTCTACAGCCTAGAGCAAGGGTCCCCTCTACAGTCTAGAGCAGGGGTCCTCTCTACAGTCTAGAGTAGGGGTCCTCTCTACAGCCTAGAGCAGGGGTCCCCTCTACAGTCTAGAGCAGGGTCCTCTCTACAGAGCCTAGAGCAGGGGTCCCCTCTACAGCCTAGATCAGGGGTCCCCTCTACAGCCTAGATCAGGGGTCCCCTCTACAGAGCCCAGAGCAGGGGTCCTCTCTACAGCCTAGAGCAGGGGTCCCCTCTACAGCCTAGAGCAGGGGTCCTCTCTACAGTCTAGAGCAGGGGTCCCCTCGACAGCCTAGAGCAGGGGTCCCCTCTACAGTCAAGAGCAGGGGCCCTCTCTACAGTCTAGAGCAGGGGTCCCCTCTACAGCCTAGAGCAGGGGTCCCCTCTACAGTCTAGAGCAGGGGTCCTCTCTACAGCCTAGAGCAGGGGTCCCCTATAGAGTCTAGAGCAGGGGCCCTCTCTACAGTCTAGAGCAGGGGTCCCCTCTACAGCCTAGAGCAGGGGTCCCCTCTACAGTCTAGAGCAGGGGTCCTCTCTACAGCCTAGAGCAAGGGTCCCCTCTACAGTCAAGAGCAGGGGCCCTCTCTACAGTCTAGAGCAGGGGTCCCCTCTACAGCCTAGAGCAGGGGTCCCCTCTACAGTCTAGAGCAGGGGTCCTCTCTACAGCCTAGAGCAGGGGTCCCCTCTACAGCCTAGAGCGGGGGTCCCCTCTACAGCCTAGAGCAGGGACAGTCTAGAGCAGGGGTCCCCTCTACAGTCTAGAGCAGGGGTCCCCTCTACAGCCTAGAGCAGGGGTCCCCTCTACAGCCTAGAGCAGGGGTCCTCTCTACAGTCTAGAGCAGGGTTCCCCTCTACAGCCTAGAGCAGGGGTCCTCTCTACAGTCTAGAGTAGGGGTCCTCTCTACAGCCTAGAGCAGGGGTCCCCTTTACAGCCTAGAGCAGGGGTCCCCTCTACAGCCTAGATCAGGGGTCCTCTCTACAGTCTAGAGTAGGGGTCCCCTCTACAGCCTAGAATAGGGGTCCCCTCTACAGCCTAGAGCAGGGGTCCCCTCTACAGCCTAGAGCAGGGGTCCTCTCTACAGTCTAGAGCACGGGTCCTCTCTACAGTCTAGAGCACAGGTCCTCTCTACAGTCTAGAGCAGGGGTCCTCCCTACAGTCTAGAGCAGGGGTCCTCTCTACAGCCTAGAGCACGGGTCCTCTCTACAGTCTAGAGCAGGGGTCCTCTCTACAGCCTAGAGCAGGGGTCCTCTATACAGTCTAGAGCAGGGGTCCTCTCTACAGTCTAGAGCAGGGGTCCCCTCTACAGTCTAGAGCAGGGGTCCACTCTACAGCGCCTAGAGCGGGGGTCCTCTCTACAGCCTAGAGCAGGGGTCCCCTCTACAGTCTAGAGCAGGGGTCCTCTCTACAGCGCCTAGAGCGGGGGTCCCCAACTATGGTCCCCACATACTGCTTGCAGCCAGCATGTGCTAGAAATAGTTATTGTCGCTTTAAAGGGATAAAGTCTATCCTTAACCCTTTCACTGCCACAGGTGTGGCAGTGAAAGGGTTAACCGGCTGTTGTGTGGCAGTGAAAGGGTTAACCTTCTGTGTATTGTCGCAGTGAAAGGGTTAACCCTTTTGGTAGTGCGGCAGTGAACGGGTTAAGAGAATTGGGTCTCATTCTCCAACGGACTTACGACAAAAAGGGCTTTCTCTTAGGGCCATTTGAGACCTTTTCGGGCAAGACATGAATATAGACAATATATTATAATATAATATGAATTATATATGTCTTATTGGGACGGTTGGTGAATCCCAAAATCGTCCCGAAAAGGTCTCAAATGGCCCTAAGAGAAAGCCCTTTTTGCCGTAAGTCCTTGGTGAATGAGACCCATTCCTTGGTCTACCAAAGTATTGCATTTACCCATAAATAGAATAACCAAAGCATTATTGGCTACCAAATTACTCTACCTACCGGTTGTCTCACAGAAAAGGTAGAGGTCGGGTTTTTTTTCTCAACAAATCGGAAGAAATATCCCAAATATATCCAATATCCAGAATCCGTCCACTAGACAGAGATCCATCACGCTCCTGTCACCTTCTGGTTGTGTCACTCACTCACACACACGTCTCCTAGACCGAGAGATACAGCAGCATCCATCACACAACATTCTGACAGCTCTGACCTTTGTCTGAGCATTAACATCACTGTGATTGGTGAAACACTCAAAGTGGCAACGTTTAACCCTGAGTTTTAATTACTTTGCATGAAAGTTTGGTGTTAAAAGCTTGTAGATAAAGGTCAGAACATGTACAGTGATTTTGGACAGGAGACACGTACAGTGATTTTGGACGAAGAGGCAGCCTGCTGTCCTTGGGCTGCCTGCTGCCGGTTGAAGAGAGGACAACATTCTAATTTTACACAATTCTCTTTCCACAGCAGCCATTTTGACTTGTCAGAGAAGGGTAAACAAAGGTGTTCAACCTTGCGTTTGACTAATTTGCATTAGAGTTAGCTGTTAACACTTTGGATGCCAGCCACGCGCTTTGTCGTTAGTTCATGCCGACTGTTGAGTGCCCGCCAACGCTATATAGCGCTTGTTTGTCGTATTTTTTTGTATTGCCGATTTGAATTCATATTTCATCAATCAAGCCTCAGGTTAGTGTTCCAGACTCTCTCTGAGCTCAATTGGGAAGATACCGCCCCCTATCGTCTCTCCCTGTGTAACTGCACCCCATTACTTTAGACTGCTGAAGGGGGAGAGGGCAGTTTCCTCATTTTACTTTTCCGTCGAGCCAACTGAAGAATCCATTGTGATCGCCGGCCCGGAAAACACATGGATTATGTATTTACAGTACCCAATGCGACCAGTTTAAGTTTAAGTTTATTTGGAATTCCATTAGCCACAGCAGTGCTGGGGCTATTCTTCCTGGGGTCCATAACACGTAAAATACAGTTACAGACTTATACACTCACAACATTCACATGTCATACAGACAATTAAAACAACAATAAAAACCTGAATCAAATTCATAATACAATACAACAATATATACGCCTTATGAATTCATTATACAATACAATAATACCTACTCATAATTAATTCATAATACAATACAGCATAATATACTATTTAGCTTTTACATACATTATCTATGTTCATATCAGCCAATTATACAATCTTTTAATAATATATCCCTATCAGACACATGCCTTTTCATCTATATATACGTATCTCTTTATCAGACACATACATTTTCATTTATGTACACACTATCTATTAGGGAATGTCAATTTCTTTGGTTGAAAATGTTGTTTTACCACGATTTTGAAACGACATTTACTATTCTCCTGCTTAACATGTCTGGGAAAAGAGTTCCATTCCTGCATACCACGGAACATGACAGTTTGCTTCATTGCATTCGACCTCACTTTTGGAAGTGTAAAACCTCGTGCAGAAGCATGTCTGGTGGAATGGTTGTGTCTGTCAAGACTTATAGATAAATTATCATATAAAATTGAGGGGATCTTTGTAACAAGAATATTCCTAGTGAATACAAGGAGTGAGCAGAGTAACTTATGTTTGACAAGTAACCAAGTTAAACAACTGTGCATCGCTGCAACATTAGTTCTGTACTCACAGCGAAGCGCTATACGTGCTGCTTTGTTTTGTACCATTTACAATTTTTTCAGTTTATTCGTCTTTACATTCGACCATACTGCAGGACAATAGTCAAGATTTGACAAAACCAGAGCTTGAATTACCTGTTTAATAGAATTTAGTGGTAACAAATGAGCACATCTTTTTACAACAGAAATCCCTCTTCCCATTTTCACTACTACATTGTTTATATGGTGTGACCATGACAATTTACTGTCTAATGTTACCCCTAGGAGTTTAGTCTCCTGGACTTGATTAATTACCACATCACTTCAAGACTGGGTTCGTTCTTAGAGTATGGTTTGAACCAAAAATGATGCTACTTGTCTTTGATATGTTTAGAACTAGTGTGTTATTCTTTATCCATTCCATCACTGATTGCAACTCTGCCTTTAGGACCGTATTTAATTCATTGGCTGTTGAGGCTGATGTGTAAATCGTTGAATCATCCGCATACATAGAAATATAGGACTTATTTAGGACAAGAGCCATGTCATTTGTAAATATGGTGTAGAGCAAAGGCCCAAGGCAACTTCCTTGGGGTACTCCACACCTTACTGTTTTAACTTCTGAGTAACTCCCATTAAAAAAAACTATTTGTTTCCGGTTTGCTAAATAAGTTTGCATCCAAGATAGTGCAGATGAGGAGAAACCATAACATTCAAGTTTTTTAAGTAAGAATTTGTGATCCATGATGTCGAATGCTGCAGTAAAATCAAGCAAGACAGCTCCAACCATTTTCTTTTTATCTATCTCTTTCAGCCAATCATCCGTCATTTGGGTTAAAGCAGTCGCTGTTAAATGTCCTTCACGATATGTATGTTGAAAATCAGTGGTTAATGTGTTAAAAGAAAAGTAGCATTTAATCTGTTCACTTACTATTCTTTCCATCAGTTTACTTAAAACTGGCAGTAAACTTATGGGACGACTATTAGATCCTGAGAATGGCAATTTCAAATTTTTTGGCAGTGGTATTACTTTGGCAGTTTTCCACTGTTGCGGATACAAACATTGATTTATAATATGACAGATAGCAGGGGCAATTAAATCAGGGACCAATTTCAGGAGTTTCCCATCAAGACCGTCAACACCTGGTGGTTTGTTTTTTGTGGTACTTAACATATGTTCTACATTACTTATAGTCACACTATCAAAATTAAATTTACAATTTTTATCTTTCATTATTTTATTCTTTATTAATAAATACGATTTTTCATTATCTATTGTTTGCATATTATTCCTTAAATTATCTACTTTTCCAATAAAATAATTGTTAATATGATTAGCAATCTCAACTGGTTTGGTGAGGAATTTTCCTTCTCAGTGATTGTGCCAACATGTCTACATTTTCATTTTCCAGATTTTTCCATATTGTGAAAGTACAGAATGTAAGCTTTCAAATGATGTGTCATACTTTGAAATCTGAGAATGTTATTATTGTGATGTGCTAATTTTAAATCTTGTAGCAGTCTTTTTTCCCCAGAGACTTAAGCAGAGAAATCAGCTCTCAAAGATTTGACAACTATCGCCAGGTTTCTGCTGGGCGTAAACAATACCTCCCAGCCACACCTCCCCCTGAATAGTATTAACATAATTAAGTGCTGTGACAGCCATGCTGTCATGACAGATCAGATACAAAATCAAACATTTTGTATTGTAGTACTATAGTACTATTTGTTTACACTGCTTGTGTTGTTTTTACTACATGTACCCCCCCCCCTTGCAGTATGATAATAGTATGTAATAGCAGTAGTATGATAATAGTATGTAATAGAAATATTATCATTGCATGACAAATCAGCAGACAAGAGATATCAAATCAATTCAAGAGGTTTATTCGTCACATACATACCAGGGCATACAGTGAAATGCGGGTGGTCATGCCTACATCGATTGTGCAATAACTGCATCTTCTGGCCACCTCAGACCTACTCCTATCCGAGCTCCGGGAGGGTCATCAAAGAGAAGTCGCCTATTCTCAGTCCTTGCCCCACAATGGTGGAATAAACTACCCACCCCAGTTAGGACATTGCATGACAAATCAGCAGACAAGAGATATCAAATCAATTCAAGAGGTTTATTCGTCACATACATACCAGAGCATACAGTGAAATGCGGGTGGTCATGCCTGCATCGATTGTGCAATAACTGCATCTTCTGGCCGCCTCAGATTTACTCCTATCCGAGCTCCGGGAGGGTCATCAAAGAGAAGTCGCCTATTCTCAGTCCTTGCCCCACAATGGTGGAATGAACTACCCACCCCAGTTAGGACAGCCGAAACACGTCCAATCTTTCGCCGTCGACTAAAGACGCACTTCTTCAACCATTATCTGAATTAAAAAAAGAAAATAAATATCTAACCCTAACTAACCGTACTGTCATGCACTTGTCCTAATAAACTAACCTACACTGTAGCACTCAACACTTTGATGAACATTGTTGCTCAGCTGATAGAGTTGTGCCCTTCCTGATGGCTTGTCATACAGAACTTGTAAGTCGCTTTGGATAAAAGCGTCAGCTAAATGTAAATGTAATAGCAGTAGTATGATAATAGTATGTAATAGAAATATTATCATTGCATGACAAATCAGTAGACAATATCAAATCAATTCAAGAGGTTTATTCGTCACATACATACCAGGGCATACAGTGAAATGCGGGTGGTCATGCCCGCATCGATTGTGCAATAATACTAATAATAAAATACATAAAAAACAGGTAATAAGAAGGCATAAGATGTGCATGATAAAAATAGACATGCTAATACAATACAGTTTCAACTGTCATTATGCTATACTACTCTAATCTAAACTATACAAGAACTACATCGGTTCTTTCCTTTAAAGTGACCTTTCCATTTAGTTTAAAGTGACATTTTGTTTATTCATCGCATACATACCAGGGCATACAGTGAAATGCGGTTGGCCATGCCCGCTACGATTGTGCAATAAAACAATAGTAATAGTAATAATAATAAAAATATAATGTACATGTACCGGTACACAACAATACAATTCTTCTATGTCCCTATGCTATACTAGTACAGTGTGTGTGTGTGCTCATGTGTGCTTGTGTGTGGAGGGTTCAGTGTTCAAGACTCTGATGGCCTGGGGGAATTCCATCAATATTGCACTATGCAACAATCACAACAAGTTATTTTCTTAAAGTGTCTTTTTCAAAGTGACCTATGGTGTGTTTGTGTGTGTGTGTCTCTCTGTTCTTTTTGCGTGTATACGGAATGCTCTCTACGGAATGCTCTCTACACACAACAATACAATTCTTCTATGTCCCTATGCTATACTATCTATGTTCTATGTTACTAACTATACTATCAAATCAAGTCAAGAATGCAATAATAAGAATCCAATAGGATGAGAATGCGACGTTTGTGCAATAATACAAGTAATAAGAGTAAGACATAATGTATGCACATGAGTTTTACAAAAGCTTTTACTATACAAGAACCACTCCTGTTCTTGTTTTATTTTTTTTAAAGTGACCATACATTGTGAGCGTGTGCAGCATGAGTGTGTGTGTGTGTGTTCATGTTAAAGTATGCACTATGCAACAATCACAACAAGTTATTTTCTTAAAGTGTCTTTTTCAAAGTGACCTATGGTGTGTTTGTGTGTCTCTCTGTTCTTTTTGCGTGTATATGGAATGCTCTCTACATCCATGTGTCTTCTCCATGGTATCTAACATCGTACAGTCTTGTTCTGAGGTGCTCTAGACGTTGGGAGCGGGCATGTAATGTCTTTTGCGGCATCAGAACAGTATTGTCTTATCTCCTTAAAAAGATATTCCTGTCGGTCGTTGTCTAGTCCAGGTGGGGGGAGGACTGGAAAACCAGAGATGGTTGGGTAGCGTTTTGGGTCTTTCAACAGCTGAAACTTGAATGGCTCTGGATCGTCACAGTGTAATTTCGCGGTCACCATGCCAGGACTGTTGGCATCGAAGCTGTAATAGAATAAACAACACATTTAAATGATGTGAGAGAGAGAGAGAGACACAGACAGACAGACAGACAGACAGACAGACAGACAGAGGAGCAAGTGTAGTAATGTGAGAGAGAGAGAGAGAGAGAGAGAGAGAGAGAGAGAGAGAGAGAGAGAGAGAGAGAGACTAATACAATAGAATATAGATAATTACCTGAAGTGCTGGTATTTCTTTATTTGTGGGAATCTTTTGAAGAAGCCACCCAGATGCTGTTGCCAGTCGTAGCTTTGCACAAACACTGTGCCGTCTTCCAGTCCCACAAGCTGAGGGATATTGACTCCTTTCACCGCAGAGCTTTTCCTCACAATGTCCGCGATGCCTGCCAGGGTGTCAACAGCAGTCTTCCTGTAGACCTGCTTGATCAAACCGAAGCACCAGTCGGGGCCAAACTTAGTGTGGCCTGCAATCAGGAAGTGGAGGCCAAGCTGCAGGTGGAGTTTGTGAATCGTGCGCCAGGCAAAATACCACAAGACGTAGTTGTTTTTATTTTGCCCGGAGCAATTGTCGCAGTGCAGGTCGACGTTCTTTTCTCCAACTCCATAGTTGGCGAAGTAATGATCCACATAGCTGATAACGTGGTTGCTGCCCTTACCAGTCGACATCCCTTCATCAATCAGGTTATTCACCTGCTTCGTCAGCCCTTCACAGTGGACACCGAACAGGCCACATTTGCGCGGTGTTTGAAAAAACTTGAAAAGGGTGAGATGGGAAGTGCACCTGACAGAGAAAGAAGAAAAAGAAAAAGAAAAAAGTACATTGAAATAAATTAAATGTAGTGCTGCGAGGGAACAGGGGAGGAAATTAGGCCACTTTACTCGCCAAATGGGGCCTACTAGTAAACAAAACAAAAAAATCATTCTGCAATCTGCCCATATGCCCTTCACAACGGTGATGTTGTCATACTTGTCATTCAGAATACACCTGCTGAACCCCTAGCGTTGACATGAGATTCAATTACAATGTATTGTCATCATACAGCACAAGTACAGTACACCCAGAATACGTTTGGCATCCAACCAGAGTGCAAATGTAACAAGTCAAGTTCAAGTTGTTTTATTTAGCTATTACATTACAGTGAAATGCTTGGTTCTTTCACTGCCCAGCCCAGTCCAGCCCAACCCAGTCCAGAATAGTTCCCTCTTTCATGTTAATACTGTATGTGATATCCTAATATTTTGAATAATATCATCTATTCGCCAGTTGGCTGGTAAGCCAAAAAATGTGTTTCCTCCCTCCCCTGACAGCAAACAAACGTTTTTTTGTCAAGTTAACAACAAAAAGCAACATTATATTGGATATTCACCTGCTGTGCGTAATCAAAGCTGTAGTGCATTGTGATATCTTGGCTTGCAGGTGCGGAAGGGCCTAGAGACAGATCCATGGCCGCGCATGTTTTTTTTGTGGACGCAGTCATCTCCTGCAACAGCTCGCATTCTCTGTCAACAAGGGCCAGATGTTTTAACTGCACATGGATGAATGCATGAATGAAAACGTTATTTAACAGATTGCAGAATGGGTACAACACAGTACGGCTCAATACACACAATTGTTAAGGGGATGCAGACCAGAGAAAGACGTTTGTCTTGTTTACATCAGGGTCCGCCATTTTCAATTCATAGTGTTCATGACATACACGACATACAGGTCAGTGGAGGTTTCTCTATGACAACACGTGAAACACAAATTCACTCATAATTCATAATTATTATTAATTTACATATATATATATATATATTTTTTTTATTATTATTATTATTATTATTATTATTATTATTATTATTATTATTATTATTATTATTATTATTATTATTATTATTATTATTATTATTATTATTATTATTATTATTATTATTATTATTATTATTATTATTAGAAAAGTGTTCCTCTGTAAAAAAAATGCCAGTGAATTTTTTTTCTTCAAAAATGGCCAAAATTGACAGCTCTGAGCAGGCCTGCACTGCAGTTATATATCGTATTTGCATCGCGTCCCGCTCTGAGCCTTACAAGATACTTCTATCTCCTGTGATACTTAATGTATCTCCCACGAATAAAAAACACATGCACCCCACCTGTATGGGGCCCCGCCCCTTACGGTGGCACCACCCATATAACCATGACTCTGGTCATGAAACACCCTTCCTCTGTTTTCGTCCCAGCGTATTGGATGCGTGCACCATACGAGACTAGCGGAATGAAAAGATTAAGGAAGATTAATAATGTTGGAAGCTTACCGGAGGTTGCTGGCCCCTGGCATCTTCGACGCATGTTTTCGGCGACACGACGGGCCTGTGTTGATGTTCCTCGTTTGATGACTGCACATCGAGGTTCAGCTGTACAAGGCTGGCTGTCGGGCCAGCTTGTACTCAGGTAGGCCCTGTGTCTTCAGGCATGGGTATTAGTGTTAGTAATGCTGGTTTGTTTTGTTAACACAACCATGTTGTGTGTTGGCGCCGGGGGCAGGATGGTTTGGTGAACGTTCTCTGCAGGGAACGGTTTCCAAGCTGTCTTGGGCGTGCTGCTAAAACATCTGAAGCTATGCTACATGCTATCGCTACTGCCGCATGCTATTACTACTGCTAATTGCTATGCTGTTTTAATGTCTCCGCCGTGAGATGTTGTCACTCTCCCGCCTCTTGCCCGGTTCATCAATGAAGGTCAGTCGGTAGCTGTTGTGGGGCTTTTTGAGTTCTATTTACCTTTTTCGGGTAAATGGGTTGACAACGGGGTAGGTCGTGGCTAGGTTCCTAGCCAGGTATTTTACCTTGTGTTCCGGCGGGATTTGTTGAACGGTGTTCCCATCTGGGTTGGCGTCGGGTAGTGGGGCTATGGGTCCAGCCGACATGATAAACATGTTGCGTGTCTGTGCACAGGCAATTGTTGTCTTGGGTCCCACATTGCCTGGCGTTAGGCTGCAGTAGTATAAGGGCAGGGCCGCCTGGGAGAAATGTGAGGCCCTGTGCGTTTTTAGACGCGAGGCCCCCCACCTCCTGGGGCGGCCCTGTGTAGGGGGCTATTGTTTCGTTTTGTCACTCTGCTATGAGAAGGTCTGTCTTGCTACAGCTTTCTCTCCTCTCAAACCATTCATACTGACGGTCAATCGGTATACTGGGGGAGTAGTGCGGGGGGGGGGCTTTGTTTACCTTTTTTGGTAAATGGGCTAAACTAGGGCTGGTGTTCTGTTGTGAATATTTTGAATGAAGACGGGTCTGGTCCGTCTCCCCTTAAACTTTGTGTGTATGGGTTTGCTCATTCTACAGTTTTTTGTGGTTTAGCTCTTTTATTCATTTAACCCTTTCATGGTGCACACCACAGTGGAGGGTGTTGTTTGCAATCACCACTGGTGCTCCATGTTAACGTCAGTCCTTTGTTTTTGATATATTGAAACAATGCCCCGCCCGGCCGACACCATGGGTGGGTCGGCCTGGCGAGTGGCTGGTGGGCTGTTAAGGCTTGTACCGCCACGGTATGGAATTGGCAACGATTAGAACTGTGTTCGAATTGCTGGTTTTTTCTATTAAAAAAATGGTGTCTGGTGGAGGGGCCTTGAGGGCCAGCCGACGTCGACGTTTTTTCGCTTCTCATGGGGACAGGGGCTGACACCCAGTTGATGGCTGAGCCTGGGTCTGTCCGTGAGAATGTTGTGCTGTCAAGCGGCTCCCACACCTTGAACTGTGTTGGTTGAGCCTGGTGTTACGTCTGTCAACTTAAGTGTTGTCAGCAGGGGGGCTCGAAACCTTTTGAGGCACACAGTGCGGGCTTCCCCGGCCTCGCCTTCGCCAGGCCAGGTATCATGTTGGTGCCTCCCACTCCTGAAATATTGGCAAGTGGTCGCAGCTCACATGGTTTGGGGTGGTAGTAATATCACTGCAGGGCTACGGTGTGTAGGAACCCATGGGGGCCTTACACCTTGCATGTCCGGCTGCAGAACAACTCCTTCAGCATGTTCTGGAGGGGTGTTCAGTGGGGGGGCTTTTTTCATCGGAAGCCCCCCGTATCAGATCGGCCCTTTCTGTCGGGGTTCCCCCTTGGGTGCGATTGCCTCGTGGGTGTGTCAGGGTCAGGTGTTCCGACACGGAACGCGCTCCTCGCACGGTTCCGGGGTTGTCTACGCACAGCGGGGGGACCGGGCCAACTATCTACAGTTCCTGGCGGACCTGCGCCACGTGACGGCGGGTGCGTTGGGAGTGTCGTCACATATGACTACGGCAGTACCATATGTCGAGGTAGATGGAGAGAACGGTGAGGCGGGGACTGGTGTTTACACAACCCCACCCGTTTTCAGGTTTGGTACAGACCCTGTTGTCGGGGTCTCCAGCAGGGACAGCTCTGGTCAACGAGATCCAATCTCTGTGGACGAAGCAAGCCATCGTCGTGGCGTTCTCCTCCCGGTGTTCTCTGCCCGAGAAGTCGGGAGGGAGGGGTGTAAGACCCAGGCTGGACCTGTCCCATGGGAAGGTTCAGCATTTTTTGGATCGTCTCCTACCTGTTGAACACTGTCAGGTGGGGGTCTGGTTCTCCTCCATAGACCTGTAGGATGCGTATGCGCATCCCCGATCTTCCATCCTAGGGCTTACCTACGCTTCCTTTGCAGGGTTAGCGTATGAGTACCAGAGGCTGCCGTTCGGTTTTCTCTGGCTCCCCGCATCTTCACCAAGTGCGTGGAGGCCGCACTGGGGCCTCTGCGTCGTCCGGGGTTACGGAGTGTTCTGCCCTGATGACGTTCTGGTCCTTCGCGGTCGAGGTGGATCGTCAGGTCTCGTACCAGGCAGGTCTCTACCAGACTGGGGTTGCTGTAGACTGGTTGTAGAGTATTCCTCTTCCCAGTCAACGGTTGGAGGGCTATGGGCATCCATCTCAGAGCGTGTTGTCAACACGCTCGGGAGGTTCCGTCCTAGGACGGTTACGGCGCTGTCTCACGTCGCGTTTTCACCGACGCCTCCCTCGCTGGTGATGCGTCGGGCCAACGCAGTAGGGGGCAGCTGGCAAACCATGCTGCCCGGTCTGCGCTACGTTCAATGTGTTGGTGTTGAAAGCGGTCCTTCTGGTCCACAAATGGTGTTGATCAGGACGGACGATACGACGTCAGTGTCGTGTATCGACAGACAGGGAGGAGTACGCTCCCCCTGTCTGCACCAGGCGGCGGGCGGCTGGCTATGGGCGTCCTCCATCTGCGCGGCCTGAGGGCTCCCCACATCCCCGGCAGGGAGAATGTGGGTGCAGGTGTACTGTCGCGGGGCGGTCCTCATCCTGACGGGTGAGGATTACGTCTGGACATGGCCAGGCGGGTCTGGGACCGATGCCGTGCCGCCAGGGATTCTTCCCCATACATCTGTTGTTGGGACGGGTACGTTGAGGGGCGCAGGTTCTTGATCCTGATGGTGTTACCATCTGGAATGCGCATGCTCCCTCCACTGTCGCGCTTACGTGGGCAGATGACGTATGTTCCAAGTGTGGTGTAAGGCGGGGGGCCGGGACTCAGTCTCCTGACCCCTGGATGCTGTCCTTGGTTACCTCCAGTCTCTCCTTGATAGACTGTCGGCTTCGACGGTGAGGGTATATGCAGCAGCTATATCCTCCTATCATGAGGGGTTTGAGGGGATGTCTTGTTCAGCCACCCTCTTGTGAAGCGTTTCCTGCTTGGCGCTCGACGCGTTAAGCCGGTGCAACGCTCCTTGGCTCCGACTTGGGATCTTCAATTGGTCCTCGGTCGGTTGTCCTTGGCCCCGTTTGAGCCGCTCGAGCAGGCGCCGTGGGGACAGCTGTCCTTCAGGACCGCGTTCCTTCTGGCTGTCACTTCCGCTAAACGCGTAGGTGTGCTCTGTGCTCTCTCGGTACGTCCAGAGTGCCTGTCTTTTTGGACCGATTGCGGTGTCACTCTGCGACCTGATCTTGCTTTCGTGCCTAAGAATATCCGGAGTTCCTTCCGCTCCCGGGATATTGTGGTTCAGGCGTTTCGTCCTCCTCCTCACACTAGTGAGTTAGATGCGGGCCTTCACCTGTCATGTCCAGTCCGTGCTTGGGGATTTACCTCAGCCGTACTCAGGATTTCAGGGTTGCCGTCCAGCTTTTTGTCTGTTACGGTGGGGCTCGTGCTGGTAAGGCACTGTCGGAGCAGCGCCTGTCCCATTGGTTGTGCGAGGGTGTTACCCGCTGCTACACGTTGGCTGGGCAGGATCCCCCTGGGGGCGTCAGGGCGCACTCCACTCGTGGGGTGGCTGCCTCTGCCGCTCTCCTGGGTGGGGCCTCGGTGGAGGCCATCTATGCTGCAGCTTCATGGTCCTCCCCGGGCTCCTTTGTAAGGTTTTTCCTCATGGACATGACCGGGGGTTCTGTCTCCCAGGTGGTTCTGGGGTCTGTGGCCTTTCCTGCTTCCCGTCCTTTGGTCGGGTAGCAGGAGTGTATGGGTATGGGCCACAGTGTGTTGAGTCACACGTGGTTCCGCCTGTACGGTGTGTTCAAGGGGTTCTAGTTTCCCTCTTGTTCGCATTCAGGTGGAGTTGACTGCGCCCCCCCTTCATTAGGGAGGATGGGGTGACAGGGCTCCCCGCACCCCTTGATGTGGGCTTACGGGTCCTCAGGGGGTACATCTGTCGGGTCTCGCGCCCGCTCTTCTCCATTATCTCGTAAGGCTCAGAGCGGGACGCGATGCAAATACGATATATAACGATAGGTTATGTAGATAACCTAGTTATATTAGTATTGGCTGAGCGTCCCGCTCTGCGCGGCCCTGAGTTCCCTCTTGAGGGATCTTTTCCTGGGACGGGTTTTGGCGAGGAAGGGTGTTTCATGACCAGAGTCATGGTTATATGGGTGGTGCCACCGTAAGGGGCGGGGCCCCATACAGGTGGGGTGCATGTGTTTTTTATTCGTGGGAGATACATTAAGTATCACAGGAGATAGAAGTATCTCGTAAGGCTCAGAGCGGGACGCTCAGCCAATACTAATATAACTAGGTTATCTACATAACCTATCGTTATGACTGCAGTAATATTCGTGCAGAATAACTTCACAGGTTGACCCAATGTTAAATAAATAATAAATAATAGCCAATCAAAATAGGCTATTAACTTCATCTAAGCACGGTCTGTGCAGTTAAACTCTTGCCATTGAATGGAGGATTGAATGATTGACAGCCATTGACATCCAATACACGGAGGTTGAATATGTTTCAAGTTCAAGTTCAAGTTTCTTTAATAGTTGTCATACAGAAGTACAGAATACTTGTATACAAAATGCTTCTTACTGTTACGCTCCAGAGACTGTGCAAGACAAGATAAGTATGAAATAAAATAACATAGTATAGCATGTAAATTAGAAGTAAAAAAATTAGGTCACAGTGTTCAGTATAGACATATGTACAATGTTCGATGCAGAATAGACGTAACTGAGTTACCATATAATATACAATATACTATGCAGTGTACTAATATACAATACTATATAGTGCAAAGCAGAAATGGGATGAGGTACAATTTAGGTACAATTTACAGTAGGTGTACGAGTTGTAGTGCAAATCCTTTATCAATAAATATAAAGTGTGTTTGTGTGATCTAAAGTGTGGAGAGTGGGTGCTGCAGTGTGTTGTTTGTTTAAGTGAGTGTGTGCGTGTGGGTGTGTGTGCTGTGTGCATTTGATGGTTGTTGCATAGTGTTTATTGTTCGTTGAGCAGCCTGATGGCCTGGGGATAGAAGCTATGAAGATATGAAGCTAAGAAGATATGATTGGCAGCCTTGAAAATCCAATCAGAGATTGCTGCATTGCAAAGTCAAAACGGGTCCATCTGCAGTTCCGTAGGTTAGGTTTAGCTGGGGCCAATCTCAAGTTTCTCAAGTTTCTTTATTAGTTGTCATACAGAAGTACAGAATACTTTTATACAAAATGTAACAGAAAGAAGCATTTTGTATAAAAGTATTTTTTTTTTTTTACTTTTTAAATTATTTTATCTGGGTTGAACATGATTTGTGGAACTCCCTCTGGTGTTGTGGTCGTGGTATTCACTGACCTTTGGGAAGTATTTCGACATGCACATGGGTATCTTAGTGGTGTAGTATATCTTGTAGACCAGGCCCATTGCAAGTTTCTGTACTCTGTCGTCTACTCTAAGCCATCCTAGGTTGTCAAAGTGGGCAGGGGTGAGGTGGGTTTTAGGAGTAAGGTCAAGCAGTAGTCTGACCAGTTTGTTTTGTGATGTTTGTAATCTTGTTTTTAGTGCCTTTGAGGTGCTTTGGTACCATGAGGTGCAAGCATAGTCATAGTACCCTTGAATGAGTGCTCCTGTTAGAGTCTTCAAGGTATTCTTGTTTACCAGAGAGGAGATCCGGTACAGGAATCTAGTTCGTTGGTTGACTTAGTTTTATTACATTGGATCCCATTTTGTCACAGGAAAGATTTGCCTCTATAGGATGGAACCCAGGTAGGTAATTTCATCTTTCCTTTTAAGATAAGATAAGATATTCCTTTATTGATCCCCTTGGGGAAATTCAGGCATCATAGCAGCATGGGGGACGGGGGGTACAGGTAGTGAAAACAACACAAGCAGTGTAAACAAATAGGTCAATATAATTTACTATCTAACTAACTGAAATATATTTTCACAGTGTCACATAAAGTGCAGTATGCATAAGGTAGTGTTATAATTTACTATCTAACTAACTGAAATATACATTATTCATTATTCACACTATCACAGTATCCACATAAGGTGCAGTATGCATAAGGTAGTGTTATTGTCCTACTTGGGTTCCTATTAGTTCTAGGTCGATGTCTGGCAGCAGTCCCTGCCCACTGTTGTAGAGCCTGATGGCCACTGGTATGAAGGACTGTCCGAGGCGGTTAGTTGAGTGTCGGGGGGGTATGAGTCTGTGGCTTCCTTGTCACCTTCACCTAATATGTTTTGATCTGGTCAGGTGCGCTGTCACCTAAAAGGTTTTGATCTGATCAGGTGCGCTGTCACCTAATATGTTTTGATCTGGTCAGGTGTGCTGTCACCTAATATGATTTCATCTGGTCAGGTGCGCTGTCACCTAATATGATTTCATCTGGTCAGGTGCGCTGTCACCTAATATGTTTTCATCTGGTCAGGTCCGCTGTCACCTAATGTTAATATGTTTTCATCTGTGTCCACTGACACACAGTGGGGGATGTTTTAAAAAATACAATTTAATATATAATATAATATAATATAATAATTTGTGCTTCACCTAAAAATTTGATCAGCAGCCTCCACTGATACAGGTATAGTAGTACTGTAACATTTGTGACATAATGATATGCAAATATACAGTACTGTTACCCCGAGATCCTAACAGAAATATATACATAATGGGGAGGAGACTGTACATTAGTACAGTGAGAGGTTAACCTTCTGTAGTGTGGTAGTGAAAGGGTTAACCGTCTGTAGTGTAGTAGTGCAAGTAGACTGTACACACCTGGAGTTTCTCCACCTGCAGCTTATCTGGCCTCCCCACGGCTTGCCTTAATTGGTGATTGTTGGTGTAGCATTGAGAACACAGATCTGTCCTGGGTTTTGTGATCATTATCTGCGGAAGAAGTGCTTTCCACAACCGAACGAAGGATCAATGACCAACAACACGAAATCCTGAAAAGACAAGTGTTTTTGTTAGATTGGTAGAATAGAATAGAATCTGTATAGTGCAGCAATGCAAGGGGATGGGTGTATGTGTGTGTGGGTGAGAGAGAAAGAGAGAGAGCAAGGGGTGGTTTTACACAAGTTTGTTTGTGTGTGTGTGGAAGTGTGTCATAACATACCTTCTATACTGCTGTAACGGCGCCACAGGGAAGCTTTGGTCAGATTGGTTGGCAGTAACTTTGCAGTGAAATCCTTGTGACCAGCATGACGACCAGGCAACACAATGGCATGTAGGACGGCATAGTTGATCAGACATTTCACAACCCGTTTTACGTCAAAAAGAGACAAAAAACGCTTGTGATTTCTCGGTTGTTTCTTCCTCTCACGTGGTGTCAGGCCATCCGTCTTGTAGTTTTTGAAAAGGCTTTTGAGAAGCCCATCGCTGATCCTAAACAAAAATGCAATTTTAATATAGAATACAGTCACTCAGTTCATTCCTAAACTGATATAAGATAAGATATTCCTTTATTGATCCCCTTGGGGAAATGTTAACAATAGGGAAGAGAATGAATGAATGAAATACACACATTGTTAAGGGGATGCAGACCAGAGAAAGAAGTCTCTTGTTTACATTCAGGTGTAGTTTTTAAGAATTCCTACACTAGCGATGTGCATTACAAAATGGCCGCACAAAAACTACACTTCCCAGAATATCCAAAATGGACGCCCTCACAGGGTAGAATAGCATTCGAAGACTATCTCTACACTTTAAACCTATTTAAACCTATTGCTAAACATACATCTACATCCAATACAATACATCTACGTCCAATACAATATACAATCATAAATACACTTACCCATAAATGAAACAGAACGTTGGACGACAGACGACAACGTTGTGGAATCTGTATGTTGTCCGTGAAGACACACGTACACCATTGACTTTCTTTGTCTTTTGCGTCATCTCTGAAACATTTTGGCATGTTCCAATAATGGACAACAGACACATGTCCCTTTCTCTTGGTGTCAACGACGCGGTGTCCAATCTGTTTTGGTAGATTAACTCAACCGACAGTTTTTTTTAACAAGACAGGGCAGATCGTTCAGAATTTTCCTTTCGGCGTCTCTGGCACTTACAATCGAAAGCTTGTATCTTTCTGAGTTCCTCTTATATTTCGCTCTCCACCGTTAAACCAGACATCTTTTCAACTGATCGCATGGTCGATTCAGCTGAAAAGCCCAATGCTACAGTTTCAACGCAAATGTCTCTGTATCCCTCATCGTCTGCCTCACCATCGTCGGTAAATTCGATTGCATCTGGGACAAGGTCGCCTGCTCCTTCTGTTTCCTCGTCGTCGGATGATACAGCTGGCCGTTCACATGTACTGTCATCGTCGTCACTGTAAACGTAGTCCGTTATGTATTCACTCATTAACTTCGAGGAGTCGACATTTCGTCCGTCGATTCCTCTATTAAGAGCAGCTGACAATCTCTGTGCGTCCATGTTAACGGTGAATGTTATCTGAGCAGCAAGCAACAGGTTATGTGAATATGAATATAAATACACTGTGGGCGTACCTCCCAACAACGCAGCCTTTCACATGCAAAAATGTGCCGGCCTCCCAGATATCGGGGCAGAGGATCAGACTAGACTCAAAACAGCCTTTTTTAAACACAGATTTCTTACAATTAGAGTTATTATATATGTTCGCTGTTATACTAAATATGTTCTTCAACCCTCGAACTGTAAGTAAAAAAAAAAAAAAAAAAAAAAAAAAACGGAAATGAACAAAAAAATATATATATATACTTTTCCTCTTTTTACGGAACTCAGGATGCCGACTTGTAGGCACGCTTGCTGGTCGCGGTCACATTACAGTTCTACTTTTGTTTTGATGTGAAAAGTGATGCTGCATAAGATGACTGCACCTTAGCACTGACTGAGAAAGTACACATTACAGTTCTACTTTGACGTTTTAATGTTGGACCAAAGCATTGCATGTAATTAGAATACAGGGAAATAAAAGTAATTTAGTTTAAAGTACAATCTTGGCTGTCTTTTTCTCTCAACGCTTCAATAGGTAGATCTTGCCTTTACCAAAAAAAAAAGTGATCTTGGGCTTAAAAAGGTTGGTGACCACTGCTGTACATCATGTCATGACCTCAACAAACCTGACCCCTCCAGCGGGGTCGAGGTTCAAAGGAGAGGCCGACACAATTGGCAGACGTCATGAAAGATGCGGGGGCACACTCTCTGAGAACCAACCACCTCCATATGTTTAGTTTAACAGGAGGCGGTTGTTCCCTTAACCCTTAAAAAGAAAAACCTAGAAACAAAGTGTTACAGTTTTCAAAGGGTTAACCCAGGCCAACAGGTCGACGGGAACGAGTCCGGACCTGGGCCTGGCGGACCGGGACCTACACAGGCAGTGGCGGACTGGGACACAAATTCAGCCCGGGACATTCAGACGCACCAGCCCACACACCGGCCCACGCACCGGCCCCGAAACCGGCCCACACAACGGCCGTTATGAAACACTTGTCCAGTATTAAACAACCCAAGGCTGTGGCTAAGGAGTCAACATCAGGGAGACCAAATCTACACACCGCCCCTAGATGTGCACTCATGCACAGTGCACACACACACACACACACACACACAGACACACACATACATATACCGTTACTTCCTGTCATTGGCATATGTTTTTTTTTTTTACCAACATCTTAGTGCCTCATTAGCCTAGGATACATGAAGTATTAACTACACCATAATAATATTGAGGTTTTGATCCATAGAAAAGGTCTGTGCTACACAATTTCAGTTAGATTGGATTTATTGTCCTTTAATTTGGCACTCAGGACATTAGTTGCTTGCCGTTTAATCAACATCGAAAGACCCCCCACTTCCTCCCAGACACCCATTCCAAGAGCTTGTTTTTTTTCTCTCTCTCTCTCTCTCTCTCTCTCTCTCTCTCTCTCTCTCTCTCTCTCTCTCTCTCTCTCTCTCTCTCTCTCTCTCTCTCTCTATCTCTCTCTCTCTCTCTCTCTCTCTCTCTCTCTCTCTCTCTGTGTGTGTATGTGTCTCTGTGTGTGTGTGTGTGTCTCTCTCTCTCTGTGTCTCTCCCTCTCTCTGTGTGTCTCTCTCTGTGTCTCTCTCTCTGTGTCTCTCCCTCTCTCTCTCTCTCTCTCTCTCTCTCTCTCTCTCTCTCTCTCTCTCTCTCTCTCTCTCTCTCTCTCTCTCTCTCTCTCTCTCTCTGTGTGTATGTGTCTCTCTGTGTGTGTGTGTGTGTCTCTCTCTCTGTGTCTCTCCCTCTCTCTGTGTGTCTCTCTCTGTGTCTCTCTCTCTGTGTCTCTCCCTCTCTCTGTGTGTCTCTCTCTCTCTGTACTCTCTCTGTGTGTCTGTCTGTCTGTCTGTCTGTCTGGACTGGGCTCTCTCTCTCCCCTCAGGGTCAGCTGTGCTGGACTGGGCTCTCTCTCTCCCCTCAGGGTCAGCTGTGCTGGACTGGGCACTCTCTCTCCCCTCAGGGTCAGCTGTGCTGGACTGGGCGCTCTCTCTTTCCTCAGAGTCAACTGCATAAGAAGAACATCAGCAATCAATAATAATGGCTTGAATAATGGCGTTTTTCAGCCTTTTGAAAACACCCAAAGTAGTAGTAGTAGTAGTAGTAGTAGTAGTAGTAGTAGTAGTAGTAGTAGTAGTAGTAGTAGTAGTAGTAGTAGTAGTAGTAGTAGTAGTTTATTCAGTCATCATCTCACACAATACAATATACACCATCATTTAACAATATTTGATTTTACAGTGACTGAAAAGGTACAGACTGAAGCAATGCTTATATAGCCTATGCCTGTCCTATATTCTTAACAAAAATTAAAAAAATTAAGACTCCAAAACAGTATTCTAAAAGAAAATAGCAAAAAAAACAGTATTATTCACCCTTGTAGTTTTCAAAAATAGCTTTACAAACCATTTTCTTAAAAACCAAAAGCGAATTACTCATTCTTAACTGTATATCAGCATTGTTCCACAAAGCGCTTCACAGAAACCATCAAGCATTCACACTCACACAGTCATACGCTACTGGTGGTCGTGAGCAGCATCAGCAAACACAGCTTCCCTGTGGCAGACTGACGGAATCATGTCTGCTATTCAGCGCCAACCACCATCAACAACCTTCATAAATACATTCAACATTAATGGAATAGGCTAACTACCAACTTAGCTGTAGCAGTTAGCTGTTATATGCAATCACATTTGTTTAACTACGGGGTAGTAGTTGACCTAGTTGTTAGCTTAAGCTAGTTAGCTGTGGTTATCTACAAACATGTAGATGAGACTAATCGAGAACATGGCTAACTGTTGGGAATTCTAAGGTACATCTTATTTAAGCATGTAAAATGGCAACTAATCAATTCAATCAATTAGATTACCAATATTATATCAACATGAACATTTGAAAGGGAACATAATAGCATTTTATTTTAGTATTTACTATTATAATATTAGTAGCCAATTAATTTGCAGCCCGTCCTATGTTCTGATTGGCTCTCTAGGTTAGCACTTTAGCTTCTGATGCTGTGGTGGGCACTAGTCCTAACATTGCTAACTAAACTTTTAGTCAGAGAAAAAACGTCACGAGTCACGACTATTTACGTCCACGTGCTGTAAGGAATCAGGAATACGGAAAGCACATTGTCTTGTAATAGAATGACTGAAATCACTGCAAGAACTAGTATAGGCTAGCTAGCCCTCATGAACCGGCACACACCAACAGTAGAATATGCACTAGGCTACTGCACGCACCTGTCATGTTACTGTTGGTTCCTTCCACTTGAACTTCATCATCATTAGCAGCAGCAGCTACTCTAACGCCAGCCCTTCCTCTACTAAACATGTCTGTAATTTTAGAACATTGTTCTGCGTCTTTTACTAGCAATTCTAGCTTTTTCAGCTCCACCCTTTCTTTTTTTGCATTCTCCATTTCTGCGCTTCTAGGCCTACTCGCGGTTGGGAGGAAACGTGAATCTCATTCACTGATGTCTCATGTCTCATTCAAGACTGGCTAACAAAAGCATGTCTTTCACTTAACACCAAGAAAACAGTGTGTATGATGTTCACAAAGTCACCAGTAGAGGTCACTCACTCTAATGTGTTTCTGGGAGAGGCGGAGCTGGACATTGTACATTAATTCAAGTATCTTGGGGTCACATTGGACTCTACATTGACCTTCAAAAAGTAATGTGAAGAAAGTGACAAACACAGTCAAGTTTAACATCGAAAACTTCAGGCAGATCAGGCCCTGCCTGCCAGTTAATGCTGCAAGGATGTTTCTGCATTCAATGATTTTATCACACATCGAGTACTGTTTTATCAACTGGTCTCTTTCATATGTCACTACTCTTACACCAATAGAATTACTCTACAAAAAAGCCATAAAAGTATTTGATAGGAAACCAATTTCATTTCATCACTGTAATGTTTTAGAAAAACATAACATGCTAAGTTTCGAGAATTTCCAAGTTTTCAAATATACTTGCTTCATGTACAAGGTTCTGCATGGACTTGCCCCTCCCCCATTGAATGAGTTCATCCAACAGAAAGCAGACACTGGCATTACCACCAGGGCCATCAGTAGAGGGGACTGTAAGGTGCCTTTTCGGTATACTACCTTTGCAAAAACTGTGTTCTCTGTTAAAAGTGGTAACTACTGGAATAGCCTACCAGTTGTGATTAGAGAGTGCCCTACATACTCCATGTTCAAGACCCATCTTAAACTGCATCTTAAGGCAAACCAGAACTGTGATCATTTTTAATCTGATTTAGTTTATGCAACTTGTTTATTGTTTTATTGCCGGCCCACACACTGGCCCACACACCGGCCCACATAATGGCCCACACACCGGCCCACATACGGCCCACACACTGGCCCACACACTACACCGGCCCACACACTACACCGGCCCACACACCGGCCCACACACTGGCCCACACACTGGCCCACACACCGGCCCACACACCGGCCCACACACTGGCCCACACACTGGCCCACACACCGGCCCACACACTGGCCCACACACCGGCCCACACACCGGCCTACATACTGGCCCACACACCGGCACACACACTGGCCCACATTAGTGGCCCACACACCGACTCACACACCGGCCCACACACCGGCCCACAGACTGGCCCACATACTGGCCCACACACCGGCCCACACACCGGCCCACATACTGGCCCACACACTGGCCCACACACCGGCCCACATACTGGCCCACATTAGTGGCCCACACACCGACTCACACACTGGCCCACACACCGGCCCACAGACTGGCCCACATACTGGCCCACACACCGGCCCACACACCGTCCCACATACTGGCCCACACACCGGCCCACACACTGGCCCACATTAGTGGCCCACACACCGACTCACACACCGGCCCACACACCGGCCCACACACTGGCCCACACACCGGCCCACACACCGGCCTACATACTGGCCCACACACCGGCACACACACTGGCCCACATTAGTGGCCCACACACCGACTCACACACCGGCCCACACACCGGCCCACAGACTGGCCCACACACTGGCCCACACACCGGCCCACACACCGGCCCACACACCGTCCCACATACTGGCCCACACACCGGCCCACACACTGGCCCACATTAGTGGCCCACACACCGACTCACACACTGGCCCACACACTGGCCCACACACTGGCCCACACACCGGCCCACATTAGTGGCCCACACACTGGCCCACACACTGGCCCAAAAAAAAAAGTGAAAAAAAAAGTGAAAAAAAAGTGGAAAAAAAAGTAAAAAAAAAAAAAAAAAATTGGACCAGCCCACTTTGGTTCCGGCCCATCGGGATTCGTCCCGAACGTCCCGATGGCCAGTCCGCCACTGTACACAGGGATGCCTAGAGGCGTTGACAGCAACCACCTCGACAGCCCCCTCCCATCCCTGCACAGCAGGGGGATGGAGGAGTGAAACAATGGGGAAGGACCAGGTCCCCTAACACAGCACAAGGTACAACACAGTATGGACCAAGCACGTCACTGTTATGGGCAAGCCGTAGTGGCATACACATGACACACATATCCACGACATAAATCCCCATGAAAGCCCGGACCGACCCGGCATTTTCCCCCCGGAAAAGCACAAAGTCCTTCGGGGTACCAGAACAACGGGTTAACTGACTTGGTCCGGCGTGACCAGAACCAGTCCCGCGTCCTAGTCACGCCGCCATCTCCAGTCCTAAGAGGGGGGTAGGTACGCGTGTCGATCTAAAACAACACAGAGGGCGCCACCAAGATGGACAGAGCGTGAATGCGCTGCTCCTGGCGGCCCACCTCATGGCCGTGAGACCCCTCCGCCAATGTAATGATCTACTCCGTCATCTCCCCCCGGAGATGCACGTGAGTCATCGAGTCTTGCACTGGTGCTCGGTAGAGATAAAAAATCTCCTTCCTAGTCGCCTGCATAAAAAACACCATTACTATAAATTGGGCAACCAAGGCCTGCCGGCCCAAAAACGTGGTTCCACATAGGAAGCACCCAGGGCCAGCGGTATATGCACGTCAAGAACCCGAAATACATCAATGGTGAATTCTAATAAGAAAACACCAGACGACGTTCCTTCCATGCTGTCTGGGACGAGCAGCAGGAAGCCGGTCAATAAGACAGACACGGTCAATTCTGCTCCTCACATTAGAGGGGAAGACAGAAGTTCCCCCAGAGAGACCGCCACGTGAGTACAATTGAAAAAGATACATGCAATAATAATTGGGGCAAGTGACCAACAGCCCAATACACACTGTAATAGAGAGCAGAGCAGAAAACGAACAGTTTTCGAATGCAACGCATCATCCAACTTTGACAAAGACAGCGGTCTGCAGCACAGAGCCTGTAACCTCACGGACGTCTCCTGGCCAATAGGAAACGCACCCAGTGATGTATCCCATGGCCGGGGAGAAATCCCGTGACCCACCCATCCTAACAGTGAGTGGAACCAGGGAACCCCCCCCCCCCCCTTCCCCCTCCCTGTGACGCGCTGCCCCTCAGCCGACAGGGAAAACTGACAGGCAGGAGGACCCACCTCCCGGCCAATCAGTAAAGGGGGGGGGGGTTTATCAGCCCATCCCTCATGACCCCTCACCCCTGATACGATGCAACGACAAAGCAGAGCCATGATACCAGTCATAGCGTGCTACATGAAGCGCATTATACCTGTTAGGGTAACAGCTTCACATTCTGCACGCCAGCCACAGACGATAACCTCGCCTGTGCAAAAACTGGTTTTATACAAGGCTTCAGGCTCATGTGCAAACTTGCCACCTGAATTTTTACACCTTTACCCTAAATGTCATAATCACAGCAAGAGCGTTCTTCACTCCTCCTCATTCCCCCCTCACATTCACCACACGCCCTCCTCACTCCTCTTCATCCTCCCTTCCATCCACCACTGAAGCCTCACGCCCATATATGGTCAGTACCCCTTCACCCCCTGTCACTCAACTCAGCTGCACCTCAACCCCTGATTCGCACGCTGCCAGGCACCTCACTCCTCACAGCTGTATCCCATCCCCTGTTGATGAAGACCCTACTTCTACCGGACGGCGCTGACCAGAAGTCGTCGTGGTGTTAGTATCATTACCTAGGTACGACGCCTCAGTCCGAAGACCTGCTAGACACCCCCGTGTGATTATTCCATGTTCTAACTTTCCTTCTCTTGTGCCCAGGACCTCCGTGCCAGCATGCCCCTGTCTGGACCCCCTGGAGCTTACCAAGGAGTTCCTGCTCACTCTCTCGACACGGACCCGTGTCTTCCGTCCGCAGGAGCACTGGAGTGCAACTGCTCCCATTACCCCAAGAACATTCCCAATTCATATCTGTTGTACATTTCTGGATGTAACTCTTGCCTACTTGGGAAGACTATTAAACATCCTGAAACGCTCCATTCTCTCTTCTCCTGTGTTCAGCGATTGGGCTCTGCTTAAAACCCATTCTCACAGAACACCACGACCAATGACGTCAGAACCAGCTGCACTCGAGATCGAAGATGAGGAGGACACACGTCCATCATGTAAAAAAAAGGAAGTTTCAGAGGCAGTCCGTGAGTATTATCAACGGCCAGACTGCTCGGGTAGACCAACTCGCTCACTCGTTGGATGAAATCATTGCTCAGCTTACCGCTCTCACACACGGCTCTGCGTAGCGAGACAGACTATACGGCCGTTTCGAGGCATACGTCACGGCTCAGCAAGCCTCACCAGACACCCCACCCATGGCTGCGATTCCCCTGCACACAGAGCCCCACGTCCCCGCGCCGGAGCGATATGACGGGAGTGTCTCCAAATGTCGAGCCTTTATATTTCAGTGTTCGTTAGTATTCGGGCAACAGTCATACACTTTCCAAAGTGAGAAGTCTAAAATCGCTTACCTGTTGGCTCTGCTCACGGGTCCTGCGCTACAATGGGCGACCGCTCTCCACTTCAATAATTCTGTCCTCTGCGAGTCATATTCCGCATATATTGACGACATGCGCAAAGTCTTCGACCACCCTCCGAGGGGCTCGGATAGAGCCGCCGGTTTATTCACAATCCGCCAAGGAAGTGTGAGCGAATACGCAATCGAATTCCATATCCTGGCAGCCGGCTCCGACTGGGGTGACACGCCACTGCGAGGAGCTTTCCGCCAAGGCCTGAGCGACGTTTTAAAAGATGAACTGGCGTCTAAAGAAAAGCCGGATTCCCTAGATGAGCTAATCCATTTAGCCAGGGAACTGGACATGCGCCTTCGTGAACGCCGCCAAGAGAGGGCTAGCGCCGCTCGCCCACCTGTGCCCAGCTCAACTCGCTCTCCCTGCGCCGTCCGCGCTGAAAGTAGTTCCCCTGAGCTCATGGACCTAGACCGCTCACGCCTTCCTCCCAACGAACGCTGTCACAGGCTCGCTACGGGGGCATGTTTATATTGTGGTCAACTCGGTCACTCCGTTGCTTCATGTTCGATTCGCCCCAAACGACGGAGCTCGACAGTGATGCTGGGCGTCTGTTCGAGCCTTGATGTTGCTCCCAGCTCCGGTCCGAACATGCAGTTCAGTGCCACGCTGTGTCTCAATGGTCAATCACTCCCGCTGTCCGCCCTGGTCGACTCAGGTGCCGACGAGAATCTCATCGATGCTGTGGTTGTTTCCCACTACCACATCGCTACCGACACCCTGCCAATACCCTGTGATGCTCGCGGGTTAAACAGTTCACGCGAATAACTCGCCACACCGTACCCCTCCGCCTCCTATTATCAGGAAACCATAGCGAGAGCATTCGCTTTCATGTCACCAACTCTCCTCACAATCCCATTGTCCTTGGCATGCCGTGGCTCAAACTACACAACCCCGTCATAAACTGGCCTCTTGGCCTGGTGACTAGCTGGAGCGCTCACTGTCACGTATCCTGCCTGCAATCAGCTCGGCCGCCACTAGGGGTCGCCGGTTCTCACCTTCCCAATGAACCCATTGACCTGTCTGCTATTCCTCCTGTCTACCATGATTCAGAGGCTGTTTTTAGCAAACAACAGGCTCTCTCCCTAGCCCCTCATCACCAATACGACTGTGGTATTGATCTACTCCCAGGAGCGCCGCTCCCCGCTAGTCGCCTGTTCAACCTCTCACGCCCAGAGAGGGAGTCGATGGAGAAGTACGTCCACGAGTCCTTGGCCTCAGGCATTATCACTCCCTCCTCCTCTCCTGTCGGCGCAGGGTTCTTCTTTGTCTCCAAGAAGGATCGTTCCCTTCGCCCCTGTATCAACTACCGGGGTCTCAACAACATCACAGTCAGGAACAAGTACCCCCTGCCTTTGATTAACTCTGCTTCTGAGCCCCTGCAAGGTGCCACCATCTTCACGAAGCTGGACCTCAGGAATGCCTATCACCTTGTCCGCATTCGGGAAGGGGACGAATGGAAGACAGCCTTTAAGACCCTGCTCGGTCACTTCGAGTACAAGGTAATGCCCTTTGGGCTGACCAACGCCCCTGCTGTCTTTCAGGCCCTCGTCAATGACGTTCTCCGCGATGTCCTTAACCGCTCCGTTTTTGTTTATTTGGATGACATTCAGATTTTTTCCCGCTCCATGGAGGAGCACGTCCAGCACGTCCGCCGGGTCCTCCAACGCCTTCTGGAGAACAATCTGTTCGTCAAGGTGGAGAAGTGTGAGTTCCACATCTCCTCCATCGGGTTCCTCGGCTACATCATTGAGGGCGGCAAGATCCGGGCGGACCCCGAGAAGATTAAGGCGGTGTCCGACTGGCCCCGTCCCGCCAATGTCAAGCAGCTCCAACGCTTCCTGGGGTTTGCTAACTTCTATCGGCGCTTCATCAGGGACTACAGCCAGGTCGCTGCACCCCTCACCCAACTCACCTCGCCTTCCGTGCCCTTCATCTGATCTGACAGAGTGGACTCCGCCTTCGCCGAGCTGCGCCGGCGCTTCACCACCGCACCCATCCTCGTCCAGCCGGACGCATCCCGCCAGTTCGTGGTGGAGGTGGACGCCTCTTGTACCGGAGTAGGGGCGGCCCTTTCCCAACGCTCCGTCCTCGACCAGAAACTGCACCACTGCGCCTTCTTCTCGCGCCGCCTGACCCCAGCTGAGGTCAACTTTGACATCGGAAACTTGGAGCTCCTGGCAGTCAAACTAGCCCTGGAGGAATGGAGGCACTGGCTGGAAGGCTCAGAGATCCCCTTCCTGGTTTGGATGGACCACAAGAACCTTGCCTACGTCCAGACGGCCAAACGCCTGAACTCCCGCCAGGCCCGCTGGGCGCTGTTCTTCGCAAAGTTTAACTTCACCCTTACCTACAGGCCTGGCTCCAAGAACACCAAGCCGGACGCTCTCTCCCGGCAGTTTGTCCCTGAAGAGGGTCCCGCACACCCCGACACCATCCTTTCCTCCTCCTGCTTGGTGGCCGCCACCTGGGAGATCCAGTCCATCGTCAGGGAGGCTCAGCGTGCCCAGCCGGACCCAGGTAACAGTCCACCTAACTGGCTTTTTGTCCCCGACCTTGTCTGCTCCCAGGTGCTCCAGTGGGTTCACGCTTCCCGGTTCGCCTGTCACCCTGGGATCGACCGTACCCTGTCCCTGCTGAAGCGGCACTTCTGGTGGGTCTCCATGAGGGAGGACACCCGCGCCTTCATCCTTGCATGCACCGTCTGTGCTCATGGAAAGGCTTCCCACCGACCACCCGCCGGGCTCCTCCGTCCGCTCCCTGTTCCCGGTCGGCCCTGGTCGCACGTCGCCCTGGACTTCGTCACGGGCCAATCAGGACCTGGGATCCGCCCTCCGCTGCGTGACAGCCCGGGACCCATCCGGCTGGAGCACTTTCCTGCTGTGGATCGAGTATGCGCACAACTCTCTGTCCTCCGCGGCCACAGGTCAGTCCCCCTTTGAGTCCTCTTTGGGGTACCAACCCCCGCTGTTCCCTGCCCAGGAGGAGGAGATTGCTGTTCCATCGGTACAGGACCACCTTTGCCGCTGCAGGAGGATTTGGGAGGACACGAGGGCCACGCTTCTCCGCTCCACGGACCAGAACCGTCGCTTTGCCGACCGCCACCGGACCCCGGCTCCTGACTATCAACCAGGTCAGATGGTATGGCTCTCGTCTCGGGACCTGCCGCTCAAATCTGTTTCCCGTAAACTAACCCCCCGTTTCGTTTGTCCCTACAAAATTCTGTCCCTGATCAACACCTCTGTCGTCAGACTCCAGCTCCCCTCCCATATGCGGATTCACCCCTCCTTCCATGTCTCCCAGCTGAAGCCGGTGGTCTCCAGTCCCCTGTCTCCCCCTGCTCCGGAGCCTCCCCCTCCGCTGGTCATCGACGACCACCCAGCCTACATTGTCCGGGAATTTTTGGATGTGCGGCGCCGCGGCCGCGGCTACCAGTACCTGGTCGACTGGGAGGGCTACGGCCCAGAGGAGCGCAGCTGGATCTCCCGCCAGATGATCCTGGACCTGGACCTCGTCCGGGATTTCCATCGGGCCAACCCTGACAAGCCTGGGCTGCCAGGAGGCGCCCGTAGAGGGGGGGGGGGGGTCCTGTCATAATCACAGCAAGAGCATTCTTCACTCCTCTTCATCCTCCCTTCCATCCACCACGGAAGCCTCACGCCCATATATGGTCAGCACCCCTTCACCCCCTGTCACTCAACTCAGCTGCACCTCATCCCCTGATTTGCACGCTGCCAGGCACCTCACTCCTCACAGCTGTATCCCATCCCTTGTTGATGAAGACCCTACTTCTACCGGAGGATGCTGACCAGAAGTCGTCGTGGTGTTAGTATCATTACCTAGGTACGACGCCTCAGTCCGAAGACCTGCTAGACACCCCTGTGTGATTATTCCATGTTCTAACTTTCCTTCTCTTGTGCCCAGGACCTCCGTGCCAGCGTGCCCCTGTCTGGACCCCCTGGAGCTTACCAAGGAGTTCCTGCTCACTCTCTCGACACGGACGCATGTCTTCCGTCCGCAGGAGCACTGGAGTGCACCTGCTCCCATTACCCCAAGAACATTCCCAATTCATATCTGTTGTACATTTCTGGATGTAACTCTTGCCTACTTGGGAATACTATATAACATCCTGAAACGCTCCATTCTCTCTTCGCCTGTGTTCAGCGATTGGGCTCTGCTTAAAACCCATTCTCACACTAAAGGAAGAAAAAACACAGACCAAGAGAGGGGCCAAGGGCCCTGGTACAAGAGCTACACATGTAACTTCTGTAAGCCAACACCTAACCCAGTTGTGGATCCTAAACGTGAATACGATACACACAACCCTCCATCACAACAAAAAACTGCAAAAAGTACACTCTCACTACTGTAAGAGGAACGCCGTTTTTTATGATGAGAGAAGACATAAGTCCTCGATTAAGTGCTGGTCACAGGCCTTGCTAAGTCTACATGACAGCGACCAAAACATTTTCAGAGAAATTGCCTCGCTCTAAGCAAGAGCACAACCCCAGCAGAAGCTGAAGGATTTACACCGTATCCCCAAAGATACAGTGAATCAACACACATTTTGTAAACAAAATCATATTTGAGGGGAGGGGGGGGGGGGGGCAGGGGCAAACCGGGGAATAATTTCACCCACCCCTCACCACATTACCCCTGATACGATGCCAAATGTGTAGAGTAAGCTTTACATCATGGATGCCAGCACAGCCGAAGACCTTGTTTGAACAGGTTTCAAGCTCTGCTTATGTGTGAAAAAAAACTTGACACTTGTTATTTTCATCATTACCCTCAAGTAAAGCATAACAAGCTAAGAGAGGGGCTCAGCCCTCGATCATATGCCACTATGCACAGCATTGTAGGGTAACCCAGCCAGTTGTGGGCTCAGCCACATTGTCTAAATGTTACATGAAGACACACAACTTCTCATCATACAACAAAAAAACCAGTTCATTTTTACTCACGTAAAAAACAACGCTGTTCCTAAGTAGAGAGAAAGGCACAAGCCTTGGCCAACACTAACCCAAGCTATACAAAGCGACCAAAACAATTCTCACACAGCACACGTCGTATCTCCAAATGTGGTGAAGTAACATATGTTTTGTAGACAAAGACATTGTTATTAACAAAAACATTCGGGAGGGGAAGGAAGGAAGAGTGGGGTAATGTCCATTGGACATCTTACCTGCACCAAGGAATGCAGGACGAAAGGCCGCAACACAGGTTGGTCTCCACGTCGACGAAGGCCTCTCGCTGGCTAGGCCAGAAGAAGCTATGGCCGGGGACTAGCTCCGGCGTGACGCCTCCCTCCTGCAGCCGGTCATGGCGCAGGCCTGACTACATCTTCTGCCAAAGATGGCGTCGTAGTCAGAGTGCCAGGGCCTGCTATTCTCACGGCTACACCAATGGTTGTAGCACAAGCTAAACAGCTAACTCTAGGCTAACTGATAGCATCAAGCTAACGTTCCCAGCCGAGCGCAGCGCGCAGCTAACGTTGTAGCTAACAGCTAACTGGCTAACAGTTAGCTCAAACCGGCGATCGCTAGCCACTAGCGCATGCAGAAGCAAGCTAAGCGGCTACTACTGAAAACTGTACAACGTGAGAAAAGCAATACAGGCCAACACTTCAGACAGCCGCTGTCTTTTCCTCTTCTTATCCGAAGAAGAAAAGGAAAAAAAGGCAACACACGTCCCTCTTCAGAACAGTGTTTACCAGACACAGCGGTGCCGGCAACAAGCCCCTCGTTTGTACGCAGGCTTATAGTCGACTTGAGCATGGAGATATTCTCATAACGAACACCAAGCTCACCTCCCTTGCGCCTGTTGTTTTTCATTTTGAAAAGCAGGGCCAGCACGGCGACAGTGGGTATCTGTTTGTCCAGAGACCCGGGGAATTGAACCGCAGATTCAGAATCACGGTCCCACGAAAAACAAAAGCTACAACTTCACTTGAGGAGGAGCTAATGTTTATCGTGGGGCATCAAACTAGAACCCCCTCCACGCCGCTAAGGGTCAGCGAAAAGAATCCTAGCCTGGACCCGACCTTCGTAAGCTGTGTAGTTGTTCCCCCCATAACCGACACACCTGGCGCCCGCATCGCAAAAAACATCACCCGCCCAGAGAGGCCGTCAGCCCCCACCTGGCTGATCGCCTCCCAAGCAAAGTGTCCAGCTGCAGAGCCGGAGGCAATGCCGGCGGGGATTGCTCAGCGACGCAAGCCGCTAATACGAAACGCCGGTGGAGGTCAGAATGATCGTCATCTTTTAGACACTCCGGTGGCGAAGACATTATCGCTGTATTTCCTCTAAAAATTGTGAGAGAGAAAACAAAGATATAATGTCAACGCAGCTCCTTTTCTCCAAACGTAACTCCTTTCCAATAACTATTTCGGCACTAAACTCAAGTGGTGTATACAGACACTTGTCTGTGGTGAAAATAGGGAAGGAGCTGTTAGTATGGCCACGTCCCTGCTTATGTAGAGGAGCGGATGGGTGTGGCCAGGCGGATGGGTGTGTACATGTGAAGAAATGTATTCAGTATTAGATTGATAAGGGATAGGGTTCCAATAGAGCAGAGCGTAAGCTATACGATAATATAACTGAATTGCGTAAACATTTTTGTGTTGTTGTCGTGACGGACAGAGAAATTTTCTAAAACACTGTGTGGACAGGAATTGTTTTGAAAATGGAGGGGTGAGAAATGTGTTTTTAGAAATATCTGTGTAAGTGAGGACATGAGTTTCAGTCAGTTTGCTACTAATTCTACTAATGTTGAGTAAAGTTATCATGCATGCATACTGTTTTTGTTAGCTAACATAATGGAGTAACAAGCATTGTTAGTGTGATTGTGAGGATTCGCCTGTTCCCTGGACCTTTTTTCCCTGTCTCCTCACCTCACCAGCCCCCACCCTTGTGAGAACTTCTCCCTGTCTCCTCTCCTTCACCAGCCCCCACCCTTGCGAGAACTTTTCCCTGTGTCCTACTCTCTTCACCAGCCCCCACCCTTGGACTTTCTTGTTCCTCTACCTTCACGCACCTGTTGGGAGTTTGCAATCTGCTGGGGAGAGTACTTAGGTTGCAGGCTCCCCTCCAGTCCTGGTCGGGTCGTTCTGTATCTGTTCATGGAGTTCTGTACGTTACCATCCTGTACGTTACCATCACCTGCCGCGTCTCCGGCGTGAGACGACGGCCCAGCCATCACCATCTGTCGCCGTTTGCCTGGAGTGGGACGCCGTCTTCGCTCACTAATTCTCTATGGGAGGTTTTCCAGTGTTCCCACTCCAGACGTCAAGGCGGCTCGCCATCGCTCCCGATTCCACGGGAGGAAGGCGTCTCATCGTGATCCTTGTTCCTGGGGTGAGGCTCGTCATCGCTCCCTAGTATTCCACGGGAGGACGGCGTGTTCCCATCCCGGTCCCCTGGGACCCCCTTTGTTCTGCGCTGCCCGTCTGCAGCATCTGAGGAGGATCTCCGTGCCAGGCCCCCGATGTCGGCCCCTGTCTCTGTGCCCGGCCTCCGCCGTCGGGCCCCTGTCCCCGTGCCAGGCCTCCGCTGTCGGGCCCCTGTCCCCGTGCCAGGCCTCCGCCGTCGGGCCCCTGTCCCCGTGCCAGGCCTCCGCCGTCGGGCCCCTGTCCCTGTGCCAGGCCTCCGCCGTCGGGCCCCTGTTCCCGTGCCAGGCCTCCGCCGTCGGAACCCTGTCCTCATCCCTGTAAGCAGCTCTGGCCCTCGCCCTGTCCAAGGCCTTAACCCTGTTCTCTGTCCCTGTCTCCAGCCCGCCTCTCCGGGCCTCTGTCCCTGTCCCCCTCTCCAGTGCCCCTGGTCCTGGCCCTGACACTTAGCCCTGGTCCTTAGCCCTGGCCCTTAGCCTTAGTCCCTTAGCCTGTTCGCCTCTTAAAGGCACAGTGCCGCAGTTTCCATATTTCTTTGACTCTAGTGTTTTTTGTGTTCTCCCTTAAAGGGACTGTGCCGCTTTTTGTTATGTAATAAATAAATGCCCTGTTTTGGCTTACTCTCATACCTGTCTATGTGTTGTGCGATTGGGGTCGGTTACAAACCATAACAGTGATAATGAGCAGCAGTGTTAACTCACTGCCTATATTGTACTGATGTCATCTGGTAACGTTAGATAGATTTGTATTGTCTTATAGAGAGAGGGAGAGGGGGAAAGAGAGAGAATTTGAATATGAAATGGGAACCCGGCAGACTACATTACTTAAAAATGGTCTCTCAAAATAACGTTATGCACATCCCTATATTGAATGACATGGTATTGAATGGTATCATGTTGACTGGCGTTGTGTTACATGGAGACAGAGCTGAATCCAATTGTATTGTCAGACGCTTGAAATGTATCTAGAGATACATCACATCATCGATTGCATATCAAGATCTGCGTTGGAATTTCAGAGGGTGAGACGCACAGCCCTGCCGCTGAGCACACTGTTCCAGTGCCCTCTGCCATTGGCACTTTGAGGCTACACTTCCTTCACATCCTTGTCCCCTTCTCTTCCTTAACCCTCCAGTCACCCTTGTCGCAATTCTTGGCAAATAGCCTTTTCTTCACGTGTGTGTGGATAGTGTTGGCTATATTTTATGTATATGCCAGGAAAGTAGCTCAGTATCACATCTTTGAGTCACTTTACAATAATCCATGTTTTTTTGTTTTAAAAAATCACTGCGCATGGAATAAAAGTGTCACACCTTCCACCCTAGTCGCAGACATGAACAGGTTGACTCCTATGTTAAGGCGAGACAGCACCCCCAAAATCGCCTTTTTGCTTTTCTTTTTTGACGATATGGAGATTTTGTTATATTTTGCTTCCTAAACATGTCTTCTATGAAACTAGTGACAATAAAACATCAATAACACACCTTTTGTTGTTTATTTGACTTCATTTTGCCTGATTGCATCCATAAATGTGCACATATTTAATGGGGAAGTGCCTAATTTGGATATATAAACATAAAATTCAGAAAACTTGCAATATATTTTTTGTACATAACAAACTGGGAAGGTTTCATAGTGATATCTATTTAAATATTTGTTTTGCCTATTAGAGGGTACTACACTGTTACTACACTGTTTGTTTGTAGCCTGTGTGTAGTTCTGTTCAGTTCAATAACATCATTATTATTATGTTATTCAGTTATCAGGCATGTGTTTAGGTTGTCTATTACTAATGGTTTGAATGGGTGTTGTGTTTGTAAATAGCTATTTCAAATAAAAATGTATGACATTTTACAATACAAAACTTTGAGGTCGTTTTCTGAAAAACTAGTTTTTATGCATTTTACTTACACACAAAGTATTGGAACTCCATTTTCCCTAGTACCTACCTACACACACCAAACTTTCCACATTTCTTCCCATCCATATTATGCTTCCATACTTTTTTTCTTTTTATGACAGTAGACAGTATTTCCTGATGTATGGGCTGATAAGAGGACATAGCCACAAAGTTTCGTTTTGAATGTATCAACAAAATGAAACCAAGTTTTTGAATCTGGCATTATCCATGTTGGTGATGCAAGTCTTGGCGATACATTCAAATGTGTGCATATTTAATGTGGGAAGTGCCTCATTTGCATATATAAACATAAAATTCAGAAAACGTGCAATATATTTTTTCTTAGTTTATATAACAAACTGGGAAAGTCTATTCAAATATGTTTGTTCCCTATTAGGGGGTGCTGTCTCGCCTTAAACAAATTTTTTAAATACACAGCCTGTACAGTTTAAAATTAGAATGAAGTAACATGCTAAAAGGATGGATGAGGCCTCTAAGAGGTCGTTTGTGGATTTCTTTTTATAGGGTTATGGTTAGGGGGTTAGGGTTAGTGTTACAAAGGGTCAGATTAAACCGAATATATATTTATTGCTTGATATCCCTTGTATAATATTTGTATATCGTTTGATATCCCTTGTATACTCTTTGTATATATACACGGAATATCCCTTTACCTGGGTACAAACCAGACCATAATATTCGCTCTCCTATTGGACAGCGACCCCTAGGCGCCAACGACCATACCCCCAATGGCAAGTTCAAAGACAACGCCAAGGCATGTCTCAACATGTCCAGGTTTGCGCAGTAATACGAGACAGAACTGAGGTTGGCACTAGATTATTCACCTTACGTATAAATACGGCGCAGGTGGAAACAGCAGCAATTCGTTCAAAGTATCAGTTCGTTCATTACCAGTAAAGCCTTCACCACGAGTCAACAACCAAGTGAAGTGAGCAACCTTGCGTCTAAATAGAGCACTTAGAACATGTGCGAATAGGATAGTAAAGTGTCATAGTTTAGTGAAGTAACGTCAAGTTCAACCTAGTTTAATGTGAAGCAGAGTGCACAGGAGAATCTACACCGGTGAATGCAGAACCATTTTCTGGTTGGATTATATTGCTTTGGTACCGTGACTGCTGGAGCAGAGAACCGTCTACCCCACTATCGTGTGGGATCTACCCCTGTGAGGAGCACCCTCGAGCCCGCCTCTAGGACCAGAGGCTGGCTAGCTTTCATCCATGCTGTCGAGCATACTGGATTATAGCTGCTGCTTTGTCTGCCGATCAAGGGGAGTACGTGTACCGACTCCCGTGGCTGGAGCTTCTTTATTCCTCGTTGACCCAGACTTTGCACCCGAACATTCCTCTACCCCTGCCGGCTTACACACGGAGGGAACCCCCCAGTGTCTCCAGCTGGTACTCGTGTGCCTTATGTAATTGCTATGCTACAGGTGGCGTCAGTTTAGACCCATCTTACTATTCTCATGGACTTACGCTCTTGACCTACTTTAAGTGTTCTTCGCCTTACAAGCGCAAGTATAATTCTCAATCTGTAACCTACTGTTGCTGCTCTAATAATAATAAATACCTCTAACTAGAACTTTCTTTGTCATTGCCGTATTCTTGTGTGGGTGTTCACCAGATATATTCATGTACTGTATGGCCAGTAATTAAAGTACATAACTAAGTAGTGGTTTAATAATACCATACTCTCAATACAGTCAGGGAATTGTACCCCTCAGTTACAATTGGTCCTTCGAGCCGGAGGGTATCAGTGTAATATCTAATATAATATTGATATTAACCATGGCCAGCGGTGAACACTCCCCAAGCGGCTCTCCCAAGCGAGAACGCCCGCAGCGCAAACGTCAGCCACCTCCCTATCGGGAGGAATACGCTGTCAGTCTAATACCTAGCTTTAAACAGACGTTAAATGCGGATAAAGCAGATAGTCAAAGCATGTCAAATCCTATCGACCAAGCGACCCGACCAGTAGAGACCCCAGTGGATTCAGACCAAACTGACTCAGCTCACGGGGGGGACCAGGTGGGACATGACCAGACTATACCTCCAGACAACATCACCGGGAGAGTCCCCGGAGAGCTCCAGGATAAAGAAAGTGCTCCGGGGACAGAACCCGACACACAACCAAGAGAAGAGAAGCGCGCCCAGGAGATGGACCTCGGAGCGCGCCAGGAGAACAGATCTCCAACAAGCCCCGTCAGAAGCCGATCACCTCCGTCGGCGTCATCCCCCAGCGAAGCGGACCAGATGCTGGCGCAGGCATTCATCGCCACCCTGGCAGCCTCCACTGAACGCGATCGACTTCAAGCACAGACGCTTAGTGAGCGCGAACACTCTACCATGGAAAGAGAGCGCCTCCAGGCTCAACAGACGAGCGAGCGCGAACAATCTGCAGACCAACGAGAGCGCCTTCACGCGCAACTCCAAGCGCAAGCCCTTAGTGAACGCGAACACGCTGCAACCGAGCGAGAGCGCTTCCAGGCGCAACAAAGGAGTGAAGACGACCGCATAAGACTGGAGACCAGACGCCTTCAGACGGAAGAGAACATTGAAAGAGGCCGTGCCGATGCACAGCGCGCCGCCGCCAATGCACAGCGCGACGCCGCCCATGCCAGCGCCGATGCACAGCGCGCCGCCGCCAATGCACAGCGCGACGCCGCCCATGCCAGCGCCAATGCACAGCGCGACGCCGCCAATGCACAGCGCGACACCGCCAATACCCAGCGCGAAGCACAGCGCAACGCCGCCAATGCAGAGCGCGACGCCGCCCATGCCCAGCGCGAAGCAGAGCGCGACCGGCTGCAGGCGCAGATGATAGAACAATTGATTGCCATGGCGACACCCCCTCACTCTGCACGGAGCTCCCGGAGATCATCACGACAAGGGTCTAGGGCACCTTCCCCTACCCGACGAAGCGACCCGGGACCCGGCCAACAAGAGGATCCTGTCTACGTCTCCGACCCCCCTCCCCGACCGGTCCATACGAGACCCAGCCACCGGGAAGAACCGGCCTACGTCGCCGAGAGACTGACTAGAAGACTCCAGGCCCTAGAAGACGCCTAGGTGGGGCGGCGTGGCTCAGGGGTAGAGCGGGTCGTCCAATGATCGAAGGGTTGGTGGTTCGAATCCCGCTCAAGCCCATGTCCATCCCACTGCCGTTGTGTCCTTGGGCAAGACACTTAACCTACTTGCCTCGTATGAATGTGTATGCATGTGAATGAATGTTGGTGGTGGTCGGAGGGGCCGTAGGCGTTGATTATTCGCCACGCTTCCGTGAGTCTGCCTCAGGGCAGCTCTGGCTGCAATTGTAGTTTACCACCACCGGTATGACTGTGTATGAACGAATAATGGACTCTGTAAGCGCTCTGGGGTCTCTGGGGTGTCACGAAGAGCGCTATATAAATCCAATCCATTATTATTATTATTATTAGGAAGAGGAAGAAGAGGAATGTCAAGCCCACCAGCAGCAACCAACTCTGGACCAGGAGGCCCAGTACAGCCCCGACCAGCAGCAACGTACTCTGGACCAGGAGGCCCAGTATAGCCCCGACGTCAGCCCCGAGTCACTGCACTACAAACCCCCGACCCAACTCACGGGTGAGTTTGACGTACAGTCAGCACCGAGGAACAGCACCTGGGTACCCGGCCCCTGGTACCCACCAAGTACCAACCCACGACAACACATACGGGGAGACTCGCCCAGGAGGCCTCTTCCCCTACGCTCACCAATGTGCCAGCCATCCATGGCATCGTACCTTGGCACACCGACGTTCCCAGACTTTACGGGCGAGGACAGAGCACAGTACACGGAATTACGGATGTGCTTAGAGACTATGATGTCCGACGTCCCTGATGAGTCGTACAAATATGCCATCCTCCTCAAGCATCTCAAGGTGCCCAGAGCGCACAATATAGCGCTGGCATACTCCAACTCAAGCACCCCATACTCCGCGGCTCTAGTGGCCCTCGACCAGCGTTATGGACGCATATGGGACTACGTGATACAAGAAATAAGGAATATTGATCGTCTCCCCCCAGCCAAAGACAATAGAGCATTGGATGACCTCTCTATCAAGGTACAATCCCTGGTAGGGATGCTGGGGTCCCAAAAGGAAAAGGGGATACATGAACTATATGCTAACTCTAATGTGGAACGAATACTAGAGAAGCTCCCTCCAGCCCGCCAAGAGCGCTTTCGGCGGCAGAGAGACCACCGTGATCCCGACAGTCCCGAGCCATCCCTCCTAGACCTGGCCGACTTCCTCGCGAGAGAAGTCAGCAGCCTACGACTGGATACGTTCGTGTGGAGTGGACCAAGCCCAAGAGATGGACCTCGGAGATCTAATGATAACCACCGGTCAGTGACTGTTATGCACCAGGCCGAGTCAGTGCCGCAGCACGAGAACCACAGCAACCCCCCGACCAAAGGGGAGTGGAAGATTGAATGTCAGTACTGTGAACAGGAACATCGGCTGTATCAATGTGACACTTTCAAGAAGCTGACCACTGACGAGGTGAGTCAGTGGATCAAAGCCAACCGCCGCTGCTTCCGCTGCGCGCGCAGCCATATGGCAGCTGAGTGCCGTTTAAAGAAGAAATGCAGCAAGTGTGACGGCGCCCACTTGGAGGTCCTGCACGACATCAACAAGCGTCCGCCAGGAAACCAAAGTGGGCCCGTCACGGTGATGTATCAGGCCGAGGCGGTGGCACCACTACCGAAGATCCATAGGACCGCCCCCTGGTGTCCTGACTGCAACAGCGGACACTGGGAGTCACGGTGCTACTCGGACTATCGCGAGTCGGCCCACCAGCAGAAGATCCAAGGCAACCCACCAACAGGAGTGCTCCACATGGACCAGCATAGCGGGACCCCCCGAGTGCTCATCAAAGTGGTCAGAGTGCTCCTGAGCTACGAGGACAAGGTCCTGGACACTTACGCCGTCCTAGACGATGGGTCTGAAAATACACTCCTCCTCGCATCCACCGCAGCCCGGCTGGGTCTGCGGGGTGCCAAAGGAACAATGACAATCCGTACCATAAGAAGAGACCAGAAGACCATAAAGGGTGAAAATGTCTCCTTCAAGATAGCAGCGGTGGACCAGCCCGAGAAGCAGTATAGCATCACCAACGTCTTCACCAGCCACGACATAGGCCTATCACAGTACACCTACCCCATCCCACAGCTGATGGCGAAGTACGTGCACCTACGTCAACTACCTATACCGCTCATCGACGGCGCCACACCGACCCTGCTCATAGGCTCCGACCACACGGACCTCATTCTCCCAATTGAGGCGGCCCACATCGGACCCAAAGGATGCCCAGTCGCGGTTCAGACCCGACTGGGGTGGACGCTCCAGGGCCCCCTCTACGGACTTGACAGTCAACCCACGTCTACACGCTGCCTGCACACAAAGGTGAGCGACACCGGCCACTCTCCCGTACAGCCCGTTGAGAGGCTATTGACATTAGACGAGAGGCCTGTGAGAGAACCGTGGGCACAAGAAGAGGGAGTTCCGAACTCCACCCCCCTCAGCTGCGCTCCAAGCGACGTAGCTGACCTTGAACCTAGCACCCCAAGCGACTCCTTGATGGGGCGGCCGGAACCGGCCCCTCCTCAGAAGGGGTACAGACCGAACAAGAGGAACAGACGGAGGATGTGGAGACACAGCCAAGCACAGCCCAGTATACCCAGGAGGGCCGACCTGCCTCACCGCCACACCCGACCCGTAGCGAGGCGGATAGAGTTGCCAAGGCTCCCTGACTCCCTTGATGACGATCATGACCCACTGACTTTGTGAATTGCCCTACTCCCCACAACAGACATTGAGTAGTTGACAAGACGATTAATCTGTCTTTGCTTTATCTAATTAGGTGCGGACTAATTAGGAGGCGGCTGTTACAAAGGGTCAGATTAAACCGAATATATATATTTATTGCTTGATATCCCTTGTATAATATTTGTATATCGTTTGATATCCCTTGTATATTCTTTGTATATATACACGGAATATCCCTTTACCTGGGTACAAACCAGACCATAATATTCGCTCTCCTATTGGACAGCGACCCCTAGGCGCCAACGACCATACCCCCAATGGCAAGTTCAAAGACAACGCCAAGGCATGTCTCAACATGTCCAGGTTTGCGCAGTAATACGAGACAGAACTGAGGTTGGCACTAGATTATTCACCTTACGTATAAATACGGCGCAGGTGGAAACAGCAGCAATTCGTTCAAAATATCAGTTCGTTCATTACCGGTAAAGCCTTCACCACGAGTCAACGACCAAGTGAAGTGAGCAACCTTGCGTCTAAATAGAGCACTTAGAACATGTGCGAATAGGATAGTAAAGTGTCATAGTTTAGTGAAGTAACGTCAAGTTCAACCTAGTTTAATGTGAAGCAGAGTGCACAGGAGAATCTACACCGGTGAATGCAGAACCATTTTCTGGTTGGATTATATTGCTTTGGTACCGTGACTGCTGGAGCAGAGAACCGTCTACCCCACTATCGTGTGGGATCTACCCCTGTGAGGAGCACCCTCAAGCCCGCCTCGGAGATCTAATGATAACCACCGGTCAGTGACTGTTATGCACCAGGCAGAGTCAGTGCCGCAGCACGAGAACCACAGCAACCCCCCGACCAAAGGGGAGTGGAAGATTGAATGCCAGTACTGTGAACAGGAACATCGGCTGTATCAATGTGACACTTTCAAGAAGCTGACCACTGACGAGGTGAGTCAGTGGATCAAAGCCAACCGCCGCTGCTTCCACTGCGCGCACAGCCATATGGCAGCTGAGTGCCGTTTAAAGAAGAAATGCAGCAAGTGTGACGGCGCCCACTTGGAGGTCCTGCACGACATCAACAAGCGTCCGCCAGGAAACCAAAGTGGGCCCGTCACGGTGATGTATCAGGCCGAGGCGGTGGCACCACTACCGAAGATCCATAGGACCGCCCCCTGGTGTCCTGACTGCAACAGCGGACACTGGGAGTCACGGTGCTACTCGGACTATCGCGAGTCGGCCCACCAGCAGAAGATCCAAGGCAACCCACCAACAGGAGTGCTCCACATAGACCAGCATAGCGGGACCCCCCGAGTGCTCATCAAAGTGGTCAGAGTGCTCCTGAGCTACGAGGACAAGGTCCTGGACACTTACGCCGTCCTAGACGATGGGTCTGAAAAGACTCTCCTCCTTGCATCCGCCGCAGCCCGGCTGGGTCTGCGGGGTGCCAAAGGAACAATGACAATCCGTACCATAAGAAGAGACCAGAAGACCATAAAGGGTGAAAATGTCTCCTTCAAGATAGCAGCGGTGGACCAGCCCGAGAAGCAGTATAGCATCACCAACGTCTTCACCAGCCATGACATAGGCCTATCACAGTACACCTACCCCATCCCACAGCTGATGGCGAAGTACGTGCACCTACGTCAACTACCTATACCGCTCATCGACGGCGCCACACCGACCCTGCTCATAGGCTCCGACCACGCGGACCTCATTCTCCCAATTGAGGCGGCCCACATCGGACCCAAAGGATGCCCAGTCGCGGTTCAGACCCGACTGGGGTGGACGCTCCAGGGCCCCCTCTACGGACTTGACAGTCAACCCACGTCTACACGCTGCCTGCACACAAAGGTGAGCGACACCGGCCACTCTCCCGTACAGCCCGTTGAGAGGCTATTGACATTAGACGAGAGGCCTGTGAGAGAACCGTGGGCACAAGAAGAGGGAGTTCCGAACTCCACCCCCCTCAGCTGCGCTCCAAGCGACGTAGCTGACCTCGAACCTAGCACCCCAAGCGACTCCTTGATGGCGCGGCCGGAACCGGCCCCTCCTCAGACGGGGTACAGACCGAACAAGAGGAACAGACGGAGGATGTGGAGACACAGCCAAGCACAGCCCAGTATACCCAGGAGGGCCGACCTGCCTCACCGCCACACCCGACCCGTAGCGAGGCGGATAGAGTTGCCAAGGCTCCCTGACTCCCTTGATGACGATCATGACCCACTGACTTTGTGAATTGCCCTACTCCCCACAACAGACATTGAGTAGTTGACAAGACGATTAATCTGTCTTTGCTTTATCTAATTAGGTGCGGACTAATTAGGAGGCGGCTGTTACAAAGGGTCAGATTAAACCGAATATATATATTTATTGCTTGATATCCCTTGTATAATATTTGTATATCGTTTGATATCCCTTGTATATTCTTTGTATATATACACGGAATATCTCTTTACCTGGGTACAAACCAGACCATAATATTCGCTCTCCTATTGGACAGCGACCCCTAGGCGCCAACGACCATACCCCCAATGGCAAGTTCAAAGACAACGCCAAGGCATGTCTCAACATGTCCAGGTTTGCGCAGTAATACGAGACAGAACTGAGGTTGGCACTAGATTATTCACCTTACGTATAAATACGGCGCAGGTGGAAACAGCAGCAATTCGTTCAAAGTATCAGTTCGTTCATTACCAGTAAAGCCTTCACCACGAGTCAACGACCAAGTGAAGTGAGCAACCTTGCGTCTAAATAGAGCACTTAGAACATGTGCGAATAGGATAGTAAAGTGTCATAGTTTAGTGAAGTAACGTCAAGTTCAACCTAGTTTAATGTGAAGCAGAGTGCACAGGAGAATCTACACCGGTGAATGCAGAACCATTTTCTGGTTGGATTATATTGCTTTGGTACCGTGACTGCTGGAGCAGAGAACCGTCTACCCCACTATCGTGTGGGATCTACCCCTGTGAGGAGCACCCTCGAGCCCGCCTCTAGGACCAGAGGCTGGCTAGCTTTCATCCATGCTGTCGAGCATACTGGATTATAGCTGCTGCTTTGTCTGCCGATCAAGGGGAGTACGTGTACCGACTCCCGTAGCTGGAGCTTCTTTATTCCTCGTTGACCCAGACTTTGCACCCGAACATTCCTCTACCCCTGCCGGCTTACACCCGGAGGGAACCCCCCAGTGTCTCCAGCTGGTACTCGTGTGCCTTATGTAATTGCTATGCTACAGGTGGCGTCAGTTTAGACCCATCTTACTATTCTCATGGACTTACGCTCTTGACCTACTTTAAGTGTTCTTCGCCTTACAAGCGCAAGTATAATTCTCAATCTGTAACCTACCGTTGCTGCTCTAATAATAATAAATACCTCTAACTAGAACTTTCTTTGTCATTGCCGTATTCTTGTGTGGGTGTTCACCAGATATATTCATGTACTGTATGGCCAGTAATTAAAGTACATAACTAAGTAGTGGTTTAATAATACCATACTCTCAATACAGTCAGGGAATTGTACCCCTCAGTTACAGTTAGAGTTAGGGTTAGGGGGTTAGAGTTAGGGTTAGGGTTAGGGGGTTAGAGTTAGGGTTAGGGTTAGGGGGTTAGAGTTAGAGTTAGGGTTAGGGGGTTAGGGTTAGAGTTAGGGTTAGGGGGTTAGGGTTAGGGTTAGGGTTAGGGGGTTAGAGTTAGGGTTAGGGTTAGGGGGTTAGGGTTAGAGTTAGGGTTAGGGTTAGGGGGTTAGAGTTAGGGTTAGGGTTAGAGTTAGGGTTAGGGGGTTAGGGTTAGAGTTAGGGTTAGGGGGTTAGAGTTAGGGTTAGGGTTAGGGTTAGGGGGTTAGGTTAGGGGACTATTCCCCAACACTAAGTAGGTGTTGGGGTGGGCACGGGCACAGGGATGGTATTTGATCTTACCCCAATACTTCTGTTCACTCATAGGGAAAAAGGGGGGGGCGGGGGGGGGGGGGGGGGAAACAAAATAGCTTGTGAAAGGAAATAAACAGAAAAAGATTAAAAAAAGAAATGTGTAGAACCTAGAGCAAGGTGTGCAAGAGTAAACAAAAGTGCAATTTGGTCCCTAATTGTTTAAAATAAGTGAACTTAAAAGTGCTGCATGTATAGAGTTAAAAATTCTTGAAGATTTGAGTTCTCCCCATCGGGGAATTGAACCCCGGTCTCCCACGTAATAGACAGGGATACTGACCGCTATACTAATGAGGAACTAAAATCAAATCCTTGGGAGAGGATATACATGTATAATGGCCCCTTCTCTGAGTGAGGGTTCAAGTAAGGTCATACTCAAGGCCTCAATCCCACATTCCTGTTATCTGGAATAGTCACTAGGGGGAGCTATTGTATAGTACAAGGTCTGTGTTTCTAAGTGCAGTTGGCCTGTGACCTGGGTCTTTGACCTCTCCAGACTCCCAGTCCTTCTTCAGAGTCAGTGAACTTAAAAGTGCGCATGTATAGAGTTAAAAATTCTTAAAATTTTGAGTTCTCCCCGTAGGGGAATTGAACCCCGGTCTCCCACGTGACAGACAGGGATACTGACCGCTATACTAATGAGGACCAATAAAAATAAAATAAATAATGAACAGGTCATACTTCCATTAGAACCCAGAGCAATGTGTTATATTTAAGCAAAAGTGCAATTTGGTCCCTTTTTGTTAAAATTAAGAGAGCCTGAGAGTGCTATATATATAGAGCCAATGATAGTGCTCTTGAGAAGTTAAATTCAACTAGAATTAAGTCACCGGGGGAGGGGAGGAGAGGGGGTATATGTGCTGTAAGATAAACATATATGTATATATATACATCCAAACACCTATATATACATATACATACATACACATACACCCATATACAATGTTAATGGACCCCTATCTAAGTAAGAGTTCAGGTAAGCACTAGGGGGGAACTGTTGTATAATGCAAAATCTGTGTTTCCATGTGCAGTTGGCCTGTGACCTGGGTCCTTGACCTCTGCTGACCCCCAGCCATTCTTCGGATGGGACCATTGCTGTACTTCCTGAAAACTTAAATATAGTTTAAAAGGGAAACCTTAAAATGGGGGGGGAGGAAAATGAGTGCTGTGACTTTAGGCAATTCAAAACATACGTACTGTTAGATGCTTAGAATCAAGTCAGGTCCTGCTTCCCTTGTCAACCAAGGTCAAGGTATATACGTGAATGATATATAAATAGGTCATTAAAACGGGGGAGGGGGGGGGGGGGAACAAGAAAAGTGCTGTACGTTCAAACCTTTAAAAGCATGCATATTATTAAATGTTTAAAATCAAACAATTCAATTAAATGGTGAAATAGATTATACTTCCATTGTCAGACAAGAACAAGGCATGCAAATAAGTGATATATAAATAGTTCATAGAATAGTCCCCTCTCTGTGTAAATATTCAGGGGGAATCCTCTCAATAACAAAAGAAAGGGGGAGGGGGGGGGGGAAGAAGGAATTTGGATTTGTTGTTCCTCTCCAAGGGCTTGGCCAAGGCCTTCTGTAGTAGCTGCCCTCAACTATTTGTTGTACTGCATCTGTCCTCCTGATAATCAGAGAAAGGGTGTATCGCCATACGTTCCTAATTATTTCCTTTTGGTGCAGTGGTCAGTGAAGGGCGTCATCAAAAAGTGCTATATCAAGTGCTTATATAAGAATTCATCAATAAGGTATACGGTCATGCATATAATTTAGGTTCAAAGATTCATGCAGTTATATAGTATAAATTAAATGAAGCAATATATATCAAACTTGAGAAGCCATAAAATAATCAATTAAAATGAATAAAAAGATAAAACAGTACTCTCTAAACCCTTCACTGGCCCTCTGTCGTCCCTTGATTTCTCCTTTGGGCTCCATGGCTTAAGTGCTCCCCTCTCCTGGACAGAGCTATACATTCATCTTATGTGAGGTTCTATTCCGTTACTCCAACTAAGTGGATGATCCCAGAGGGAATTGTTTTGTTCTCAGTGGTGGCAGTTGAGGGTCTAATATTTTTGGTTCAGTCCCAAGGGGTCAATTGTGTTAATGTTCTTAATCCATCTGCGTTCTGCTCTTTGTCTCTGTTGTTTAGACCACTTAAGGTTGTTTTCCAGTCCTGCGATCTGGATTTTTTCTATAGAGTGTGTCTGAAAGTGCTGGTAGAGGAGAGTGGTCCTATTTCCCTTCTTTATATGGTATAAGTGCTGTTTAAGTCTCTCACCTAAAGTGTTTTTAGTTTCACCTATATAAATATATGGGCAGTCTTTACAGTTAATAGCATAGATAATGTTTGCACTCTGTAGTCCCAGTTTCTGCCAGATCGGTGCCCCAGTCCCTGATAGGGTGTTGGAGAGATACTTAGGGTATATTACCAGAGACTCTTGGGGGGCTTTTGGGGTCTCCTTCAGCTTAGAGTGAACTAATATATCTTTAAGGTTCTTGTTTCTTTTGTAAGCCGAGATTACCCTAAACCGCTCCAAGGCTCTATTCCCTCCCTTCGCCTGTTCAAAGTGATGTTTCAATTGAGAGTTGAGGTTTAAGGTGGTCTCCGAGAATTTAGATACAAACGGGATGAGTGTACGTGTGTCTGGGTCCTTTTGGTACCGTCCTACTGTCTGGAAGACATCTTTGACTTCTGCCTTAATGGTTCTAAGGAGGCGTCTCGAATAGCCTCTAGGTCTTAAGGCTTTAAATAAAGTCTGAGTGGCTGTCTCCACATCCTGTGGGCATGTACAAATCCTATTGAATCTAATTAGTTGTGATTTTACCAGCCCTCTAAAGGTGTGTCGAGGATGGAAACTGGTTTTAAAAAGGAGGGCGTGGCGGTCTGTTTCTTTGAACCAGACCCTGGTTCCCAACCCCTTATGTTCCCCCTCTCCAGGTATAAAAAACACTTGTGTGTCAAGGAACTCCAGTGAGTCTGTTTGTAAATTATGAGTCACCGAGATGGCTGGGTGATGGGAATTAAGAATGTCAACAAATTCTAGAAACTCTTCTTTGGATCCTCCCCATATCCCAAACAGGTCGTCTAAGTACCTGAGATAAAAAAGTGGTTTGGTTTTGCTCTTTAAAAAGGCTTCTTCTTCCCACATACACATATAGAGGTTAGCAAATGCAGGAGCAAATTTCTTCCCCATAGCTGTTCCATGTATTTGTAAGTAAAATTTCCCATTGAACTCAAAGTCGTTCCTCAAGAGGCTCAGTTCTAGCAGTTGGAGTAGGGCTCCGTCCGGACGCTTGGGGTCCCGAGACTCAGAGAATGCCCGTTTCACTGCCTGAAGTCCCAATTGTGTATCTATGTTCGTGTATAGCGAGTTAATATCCATGGAGAAAAGGAACGCCTGTTTGGGAACCTGCATTTCCCTTAATTTGGAAACAAAATCATACGTATCTCTAACGTAGCTAGCATGTTTTTGGGACAGGGGATTGATATAAAAATCGATGTATTCCGCTACTCTATAGGATTCTGAGTTGCAGTCACTAATTATAGGTCGGCCACTGGGAATTTTAAAAGGGACTGTCCAGTTCTCTGGTGCTTTATGTATTTTGGGAAGTAAATATAAGTGTCTTGCCCGTGGCTCATCTGGGCCCAGGAGGTAGTCAAGTTGTTTTTTGCATATATATTTATTCTCATGTAAGTCACCCACTATTGTTCTCATCATCCTCTGTGTTTCCATCTGAATGGAGTGAGAGAGGGGGACATAGTGTTGGTCATTTGACAGTTGTCTGTGGGCTTCTGATAAGTACTGGATTTTATCCATTATGACTATTTGTGAACCCTTATCTGCTGGCTTTATTATTATGTTCTCGTTTGTTAGGGTTAGGGGTTTAGGGTTAGAGTTAGGGTTAGGGGGTTAGGGTTAGAGTTAGGGTTAGGGGGTTAGAGTTAGGGTTAGGGTTAGGGGGTTAGAGTTAGGGTTAGGGGTTTAGGGTTAGAGTTAGGGTTAGGGGGTTAGGGTTAGAGTTAGGGTTAGGGGGTTAGGGTTAGGATAACCCTACCCCCTAACCCTAATAAAAAAAAATTTAATCCTGAAAATTAATAAATATTCGATATGTATGGTGAGGACTGAATTTAATAATGCTATTCATGAAAAAGAATTGGAACAATACATGAAAAGGATATGTTTTACTGATATCGCAGTTTTCGACAAAGGGCTAAAGGTGTGATTCTTTTAAAGGTTGACGAGGGTCCTGTTCCACTGATCAAGGCAAGTGGTTGAGGGAAGAGAATGGGCACATGTGAAAGGGAACACACCTTACGATCATACAGACGCTGTAGTTACTGTACGTTACTGCATATGTAACTGCAGCGGTGATGTCATAATAGAACCGGTTAGAACAGGCTAGAACGCTCTGGAACATTGTGATGTCATAGTAGACCCGGCCATAGTGTATAAATAGGGAGACCCTATAAGGTTCGTTCCTTCACTTCTCCACCATCTTCAGACAATCCACATCGACACCAGAGCTCTTAACTGTCCTCTCATATTGCATGCAGTCAACAAGGTACGTTTGGGGCCGTAATGCGCTTGTAGTTAAGTTCATTGGGTTAACAACCACCCTTGCAACGACCGATAAATTGTATGTATGTTGTTATGGTTTGATCCGTGATTGATTGCATTTCATGTATGTTTTCACAGTTTTACGGTTCGGAATAAAGATGTTCTCTTCGAACGGAAATAAAGCCAATCAGTAAACATCAAAGACGAGTTGCGTCATCATTGCAAGAGATGCGGTTACAGCATATACTTCATACAGACGCTGTAGTTACTGTACGTTACTGCATATTGTCACAAACAGGTAATTTATGACAAATAGGGAGTCCACACGTGATAACAATTTAACAAAAATGATTTATTTAAACCTATCTAAATCCTAATCTAAACAAACAAAAGCACATGAACAATGGAATGTTTTGTATTAGAATCAGTGGTGAGTGAGTAAGTATGCTGTGGTGTGTGTTTGGTGTAAGTATCAAAGTCAAAGGATGCAGCTTGGGTGTTGGTACAACCTGTGCCTGGGAGTGGAGAAAGCAGACCGAGAGGGAATTAGAATGAGACACATATATTGAGGTGCAGGCAGCTCTGCTCTGCACAGGTGAGTCTCATACAGTTAACGAGCCACCCACTCCACCATGCTTCCTGGTGAGTCAGACTCTCCATTTAGCAGGTAGAGTGGGGGTCGTCACACCCTCCCCCTAAAGAAAAGGGTTCTTCCCTATTAACAAATCACATTTTTATATACAAGTGACTAACCAAACTAAATCCATACATAAACTTAAGTAACACAATATTTTGTCCCCTATATTCAAATCAAAAATAAACATTGTTTTACCCTTCACCCATTCCCCTCACCATCCTGCCTCCGCTCTCAGCAACATAGGGCCCTAAGAAGCTATTTAAGAGAGCAGGAGACAGTAGGGATTGGGGAACAGATAGAGAGAGGCAAAACAAGGTATCCTCATGGGACCAACTTAGGGTATGCGGGACAATGCGTCCGCAATCACATTCTGAGACCCTTTAATGTGACGAATGTCCAAAGAATAGGGCTGTAAAAACAAAGCCCACCTCATCAACCTCTGGTTGGGATTTTGGAGGGACTTTAAAAAGGTCAAAGGATTACGATCCGTGTACGCCACCAGGGTAGTCACCCCTGACCCCAGATACACGTCAAAATGTCCCAAATCAGTGATAACGCCTCCTTCTCGATAACTGAGTAGTTAAGTTGGTAGGTGTTAAATTTCCTCGAGAAGAGGGCCACCGATTTATCCACCCCATGCACATCCGCCTGCAGGAGAACTGCCCCTGCCCCCACGTTGGAGGCATCCACCTGTAATGAAAAGGAGTCATTTAAACGTGGAGCAGTTAACACAGGTTCAGAGCACAATAGGGCCTTCACATTTTCAAATGCCACTTGGCATCTGCCTGACCAGACATACTTGGAGTCCTTCCTCAACAAGTTAGTCAACGGCTCTACTACGGATGAGAAGTTGCGACAAAAACTCAGATAATAGCCCACTAAACCCAGAAAACGCATCAAATCCTTTTTTGTCGCTGGAGGGGGATCATTTACAATAGCCACAACTTTATCCTGAACCATGCGTACGCTGCCCTGACCGACCACCTTTCCTAAATAGGTGACAGTGGCTCTTGCAAATTCACATTTGGCCAAGTTAATAGTCAACCGTGCCCAGACCAATTTTTTGAACAGTGCCCGGATACGCTGAAGGTGTTCAGACCATGTGTCGCTGTAGATCACCACATCATCCAGGTAGACGGCACACCCATCAAGACCAGCCACTACTTTGTTCATAAGGCGCTGGAAAGTAGCGGGGGCGTTTCGAAGACCAAACGGCATAACCAAGTATTTGTACAACCCAGAGGGAGTGATAAAAGCGCAAACCTCCTGGCCACGCTTAGACAGCGGGACTTGCCAATAACCTTTTAAAAGGTCAAACTTACTCACGTAAGTAGCCGATCCCACCTGATCTACACAGTCTTCCATGCGGGGAAGAGGAAAGACATCTGGTTTGGTAATGTTATTCACTTTACGAAAGTCAGTACATGGTCTATAGCTTCCGTCGGGTTTACCGACCAACAGGCAAGGCGACGCCCAACTTGACGAACATGATTCGGCAATTTGGTTGTCCAACATATACTGAACCTCATTGTCCAAATGCTTGCGTTTCTCGGGTGAGACACGATAGAAGCGCTGCTTTATTGGGGCTGCCTCTCCCACATCCACATCATGTTCAATTAGATGTGTGCGTGAGGGTACATCTGAAAATAAAGCAGGATAACGGTTAATCAGCTATTAACTCAACACGCTTCGAGTCATCCAAATCTGCCAAAATCACATCCAACCTCCCCAATGACTCTGAATTTTTCAACCGCCCCTGCAACACCACATCCGGGTTTACTCCTTCCTCAGGGCCGGCTACTGGAGAGGTGGACCTGTCCACTGTAGTGGTACAAAGAGAAACCTTCTCAGTCTCCCCATCATTCACCCCCCCTTCAGCACAGCCAGAGTAGTAGGGTTTTAAAAGGTTCACATGACACACCCTATTTGCACTCCTGCCTTTGGCAATAACATAATTCAGGTCAGACACCCGCCGCACAACAGTGTAAGGGCCCGTGAACTTTGCCTGAAAGGGAGACGTTACTACCGGCTGTAAAAGCAAAACTTGATCGCCAGCCTTAAACTGCCTAAGCTCAGTGCGACGATCATAAAGGGATTTCATTTTACCCTGAGACCTCCCCAACTTCTCCTTCGCACACTCAACAGACAAAAATAACCTGCGTCTGAAACCATTGACATAATCAACCAATTTCCGAGGGGGTTCTGTCATGTCCCAGCTGTCTTTCAACACAGCCATGGGACCACGGACTTTGTGACCAAAAACCAGGTCATTAGGGCTAAACCCTGTGCTCTCCTGGACTACCTCCCTGGAGGCCAATAGAAGCCAGGGCAGGCCCTCCTCCCAGTCACCCCCTAACTCCACACAATAGGAGCGCAGCAACGACTTCAACGTTTGATGAAAACGCTCTAACGCTCCCTGAGACTGGGCATGATACGCTGACGCCTTGTTGTGCCTGATGTGCAGTTGCCGGAGAACTGCCGCAAACATGTGTGAGGTGAAATTGGAACCTTGATCACTCTGAATGACCCTGGGTACCCCGAACACAGAAATTAACTGTGTCAGCGCCTTAACAACAGACTTTGTCGTTATTGACCTAAGCGGAAACGCTGCCGGGTATCTGGTCACCTGACACATGACCGTAAGCAAATACAAATGTCCCTGTTTGGAACGCGGTAATGGTCCAACACAGTCAATAATCAAATGTTCAAATGGCTGATCAACCGCAGGAATAGGAGAGAGCAGGGCCGGTGTGATGGTCTGACTCGGTTTCCCAGTTAACTGACACGTGTGACACGTTTTGATATATGCGGATATATCACGCGTTAAACGGGGCCAAAAACAGTGTCTCAGCGCACAGTCATACGTTTTCCTCACTCCCTGATGCCCTGCCACATTGTCATGACAGGTCTGCAACACCAATGGACGAAATTTGCATGGTACCACAAACTGAAAAATGGGGTCACCCACGAAAGCATCCCCATGCGGTATCCACTTCCGAAACAATAAACCGTCATGAAGACAGTATCCCTGCGCCGAGCTACCTATGTCTTCAAACGGCACGGCTTTCTCAAACAGTTCTCGTAAAGCTGGATCATTCACCTGTTCTGCAACCAAATCAGCCTTCGACATGGACTGAAGTTGCTCAGGCAGAATCAAACCCACATGAACCGATTCAACACCTGTCACCTGTCGTCGTGTGTCACCCGCCGCTGTCATGGCACGTGTAACGGCACAGGCTGGATACACAATGACATCAGATGAAGTGTCTAACAAAGTTGGACTAGGTGACTTTTGGGCGACTACATTAGGGAGAGGCCCATCGGCCCACACTCGTACCCCGGCCAGATTGTTACCCAAAATGATGTCCACTCCATCAACAGGCAACTCAGCACGCACACCTATCTGCACATCACCATTCCCCAAACCTGAAACAAGAGAAATGTTATGCACAGGAACAGGGAACACAGACATCCCCATCCCTCGAATCAAGATAACATCCCCTGTGTCAGAATCAATTGAAAAAGGCAACACCGACTCACGCACAAACGAATCGATTGAGCCAGTGTCCCGCAGTATCCTGACCGGCACCCTAACGTCACTGCCCTGTAAAGACACAAAACCATCAGAAAGAAACGCACCATACTCTTCCAGGCACGTCTGTCCTACGGTCTTAGCAGACGGTACCGATGGTGACACCATCCCATGGGTGAGGGAATTGGCCAGCAGAGCAGGTTTTACTTGTGCCTTAAACCCACCCCTCGAGCCAAGAAGTGGGCACTCATCCTTCCAATGTCCAGAACGTTTACAGTAGTTGCATGTTTTGACAGACGCCGGTGGCTGTCTATACCGTGTGTCAGATGCAGGTGGCTGTCTATACCGTGTGTCAGATGCAGGTGGCTGTCTATACCGTGTGTCAGAATCACCCCTCCTCTCTGATCCAAACTTTGGACGAGGAGACAAAGTCTCTCTGCTATGAGCCTTTTCTATAGCTAAACCACCGAAGGTACCCTTGTGAATCAACACATACTCATCTGCCAATGCCGCAGCCTCCCCCGGCGTCACCGCACCCTGCTGTGTAATGTAAGTTGCCACATTTACAGGAACAGAGATTTTAAACTGTTCTAATACCAGCAGATCAGAGAGTTGTTCAAAGGTGTCGACACCAGACGCTACACACCAACGGGTAAACTGGGTACTTAAATCCTGTGAAAATTCAAGATGAGACTGTTTGTCCCTCTTGTTCCACATACGGAACCGCTGTCTGTACGCCTCAGGTACAAGTTCGTACACCTTCAGCACTGCCGATTTCACCCGCACATAAACCTTACAGTCCGTGGGACTCAATGCAGAGTACGCTTCCTGGGCTCTACCAGTGAGAACACACTGTAACATCATACAACTATCCTCACTACTCCAGTGCCTTGCAGCTGCCAAACGTTCAAACAATGAAAAAAAAACATCAGGGTCCTTTTCATTAAACGGAGGAAGCAAACGCAGTTCACGTAAAACGTCAAATTTACCCCCCTGAGACGGATCCCCAGCACCATCAGTAACATCAGAACTGAGCCACTTTCCCGCTCCGACCAAATCTAGCTTTCTATTCTGCACCTCTACTTTGGCAAGCTCAGTCTTTTGCTTAAGTTCGTCCAAAGCAAACTCTTGACGCTTACTATTCTGCTTAAGTTCTTCCAAAGCCAACTCTTGATGCTGCTGCAGTAACAGAAGTTCCTTCTGCTGCTCAAAACTGAGAAGCGGTACCCCAGCTGGCTTGAGAACACCTTTCTCCACCAACTCTGCCTTTAAAGTGGCCTTGACTGCCACCTTTGACAGTCTAACAGGTATCTCAATATCATACTTCTCAGCAATCGCTAACAACTGCTCCTTAGTACACTGATCAATCAGTTCCACTGATGGTGACTGCTCAAAGTCCTCCACAACAGAGGTCATGATGTACCAGTGGCTACAAACAAACCAAACTTATGTCGGGACCAAGAAGCGTGAACACCAATAATAAGACAGTCTGATCCAATGAACCTCCCCACCCTGACTAACTACAGGTCCTAACTAACTAACTAACTACCTCAAAACCTCAATCTTCGTGCCACTACTTGTAGGGGGTATCTATGCACTAGAACTCTCTGGGCAGAAAAAGTACCTTTTATTCAGCCACTCCTCTGAGCCAGAGACGTGCTCCCGAGAGGACAAAAGCGCCTATGCCAGTGCCTGTCTCTGCCTACGTTTTTGCAGCCGCCTAAAAAAGAAAATACCAAGACATGTCCCCCTATTGGAAACCTGCCCTCTTCGCCTACCTGGGGATTTTTGGTTCCCAAAACACACAGACTGTATTATTTAAGGCATCAAACCCCAAAGCCACAACACAAGCAATAACAACCAAACAAACTGTAACCAAAACAAAACAATAAAACAAAATAACAAATCTCTACTACAAGAAATCTGCACAAACAAACTGCTACTCTCTCCCAAATCCTACACAACCAACACCCCCAAGAACAAATCACATGCTAACTCCCCAACACTGGCATACAAATAATTAGGCTACAAACAAACACTAGCCAACAGGCTACAAATACTAGCTGCAAACCTACAGGTCACAGACACTAGCCAAATTAAGCAGCCTAATTACCTTTCAAAATAGCCCTCCTGTACTCAAGACAGAGCCCAAACAAATTGTCCCCATAGGAACCTAAATACAAATGCCAGCCAAATACACAATACCAAATGCTAATCAAACTACAAATACCAAATGCTAGTATGAATCCAACCAAAATTCAACCACACTAGGCCAAATACAAACAAATGCACCAACTCCTACAAAAAGGCCCTACAAACGGACAAGCCCCCAATTTGTCACAAACAGGTAATTTATGACAAATAGGGAGTCCACACGTGATAACAATTTAACAAAAATGATTTATTTAAACCTATCTAAATCCTAATCTAAACAAACAGAATCAGTGGTGAGTGCAGTGTGTGGATGAGTGAGTAAGTATGCTGTGGTGTGTGTTTGGTGTAAGTATCAAAGTCAAAGGATGCAGCTTGGGTGTTGGTACAACCTGTGCCTGGGAGTGGAGAAAGCAGACCGAGAGGGAATTAGAATGAGACACATATATTGAGGTGCAGGCAGCTCTGCTCTGCACAGGTGAGTCTCATACAGTTAACGAGCCACCCACTCCACCATGCTTCCTGGTGAGTCAGACTCTCCATTTAGCAGGTAGAGTGGGGGTCGTCACAATATACTTCATACAGACGCTGTAGTTACTGTACGTTACTGCATATACTTCATACAGACGCTGTAGTTACTGTACGTTACTGCATATACTTCATACAGACGCTGTAGTTACTGTACGTTACTGCATATACTTCATACAGACGCTGTAGTTACTGTACGTTACTGCATATACTTCATACAGACGCTGTAGTTACTGTACGTTACTGCATATACTTCATACAGACGCTGTAGTTACTGTATGTTACTGCATTATACTTCATACAAACGCTGTAGTTACTGTATGTTACTGCATATACTTCATACAGACGCTGTAGTTACTGTACGTTACTGCATTATACTTCATACAGACGCTGTAGTTACTGTACGTTACTGCATATACTTCATACAGACGCTGTAGTTACTGTACGTTACTGCATATACTTCATACAGACGCTGTAGTTACTGTACGTTACTGCATATACTTCATACAGACGCTGTAGTTACTGTACGTTACTGCATATACTTCATACAGACGCTGTAGTTACTGTACGTTACTGCATTATACTTCATACAGACGCTGTAGTTACTGTATGTTACTGCATTATACTTCATACAGACGCTGTAGTTACTGTACGTTACTGCATATACTTCATACAGACGCTGTAGTTACTGTATGTTACTGCATATACTTCATACAGACGCTGTAGTTACTGTACGTTACTGCATTATACTTCATACAGACGCTGTAGTTACTGTACGTTACTGCATATACTTCATACAGACGCTGTAGTTACTGTATGTTACTGCATATACTTCATACAGACGCTGTAGTTACTGTACGTTACTGCATTATACTTCATACAGACGCTGTAGTTACTGTACGTTACTGCATATACTTCATACAGACGCTGTAGTTACTGTATGTTACTGCATATACTTCATACAGACGCTGTAGTTACTGTACGTTACTGCATTATACTTCATACAGACGCTGTAGTTACTGTACGTTACTGCATATACTTCATACAGACGCTGTAGTTACTGTATGTTACTGCATTATACTTCATACAGACGCTGTAGTTACTGTATGTTACTGCATATACTTCATACAGACGCTGTAGTTACTGTATGTTACTGCATATACTTCATACAGACGCTGTAGTTACTGTATGTTACTGCATATACTTCATACAGACGCTGTAGTTACTGTACATTACTGCATATACTTCATACAGACGCTGTAGTTACTGTATGTTACTGCATATACTTCATACAGACGCTGTAGTTACTGTACGTTACTGCATTATACTTCATACAGACGCTGTAGTTACTGTACGTTACTGCATATACTTCATACAGACGCTGTAGTTACTGTACGTTACTGCATTATACTTCATACAGACGCTGTAGTTACTGTATGTTACTGCATATACTTCATACAGACGCTGTAGTTACTGTACGTTACTGCATTATACTTCATACAGACGCTGTAGTTACTGTACGTTACTGCATATACTTCATACAGACGCTGTAGTTACTGTACGTTACTGCATATACTTCATACAGACGCTGTAGTTACTGTACATTACTGCATATACTTCATACAGACGCTGTAGTTACTGTACGTTACTGCATTATACTTCATACAGACGCTGTAGTTACTGTACGTTACTGCATTATACTTCATACAGACGCTGTAGTTACTGTACGTTACTGCATATACTTCATACAGACGCTGTAGTTACTGTACGTTACTGCATTATACTTCATACAGACGCTGTAGTTACTGTACGTTACTGCATATACTTCATACAGACGCTGTAGTTACTGTATGTTACTGCATATACTTCATACAGACGCTGTAGTTACTGTACGTTACTGCATTATACTTCATACAGACGCTGTAGTTACTGTACGTTACTGCATATACTTCATACAGACGCTGTAGTTACTGTACGTTACTGCATTATACTTCATACAGACGCTGTAGTTACTGTACGTTACTGCATATACTTCATACAGACGCTGTAGTTACTGTACGTTACTGCATATACTTCATACAGACGCTGTAGTTACTGTACGTTACTGCATATACTTCATACAGACGCTGTAGTTACTGTATGTTACTGCATTATACTTCATACAGACGCTGTAGTTACTGTACGTTACTGCATATACTTCATACAGACGCTGTAGTTACTGTATGTTACTGCATTATACTTCATACAGACGCTGTAGTTACTGTACGTTACTGCATTATACTTCATACAGACGCTGTAGTTACTGTACGTTACTGCATATACTTCATACAGACGCTGTAGTTACTGTACGTTACTGCATATACTTCATACAGACGCTGTAGTTACTGTACGTTACTGCATTATACTTCATACAGACGCTGTAGTTACTGTACATTACTGCATTATACTTCATACAGACGCTGTAGTTACTGTACGTTACTGCATATACTTCATACAGACGCTGTAGTTACTGTATGTTACTGCATATACTTCATACAGACGCTGTAGTTACTGTACGTTACTGCATTATACTTCATACAGACGCTGTAGTTACTGTACGTTACTGCATTATACTTCATACAGACGCTGTAGTTACTGTATGTTACTGCATATACTTCATACAGACGCTGTAGTTACTGTACGTTACTGCATATACTTCATACAGACGCTGTAGTTACTGTACGTTACTGCATTATACTTCATACAGACGCTGTAGTTACTGTACGTTACTGCATTATACTTCATACAGACGCTGTAGTTACTGTACGTTACTGCATTATACTTCATACAGATGCTGTAGTTACTGTATGTTACTGCATTATACTTCATACAGACGCTGTAGTTACTGTACGTTACTGCATTATACTTCATACAGATGCTGTAGTTACTGTATGTTACTGCATTATACTTCATACAGACGCTGTAGTTACTGTACGTTACTGCATATACTTCATACAGACGCTGTAGTTACTGTACGTTACTGCATTATACTTCATACAGACGCTGTAGTTACTGTATGTTACTGCATTATACTTCATACAGACGCTGTAGTTACTGTATGTTACTGCATTATACTTCATACAGACGCTGTAGTTACTGTACGTTACTGCATATACTTCATACAGACGCTGTAGTTACTGTACGTTACTGCATTATACTTCATACAGACGCTGTAGTTACTGTACGTTACTGCATATACTTCATACAGACGCTGTAGTTACTGTACGTTACTGCATTATACTTCATACAGACGCTGTAGTTACTGTACGTTACTGCATATACTTCATACAGACGCTGTAGTTACTGTACGTTACTGCATTATACTTCATACAGACGCTGTAGTTACTGTACGTTACTGCATTATACTTCATACAGACGCTGTAGTTACTGTATGTTACTGCATATACTTCATACAGACGCTGTAGTTACTGTATGTTACTGCATATACTTCATACAGACGCTGTAGTTACTGTACGTTACTGCATATACTTCATACAGACGCTGTAGTTACTGTACGTTACTGCATATACTTCATACAGACGCTGTAGTTACTGTACGTTACTGCATTATACTTCATACAGACGCTGTAGTTACTGTATGTTACTGCATTATACTTCATACAGACGCTGTAGTTACTGTACGTTACTGCATATACTTCATACAGACGCTGTAGTTACTGTACATTACTGCATTATACTTCATACAGACGCTGTAGTTACTGTATGTTACTGCATATACTTCATACAGACGCTGTAGTTACTGTACGTTACTGCATTATACTTCATACAGACGCTGTAGTTACTGTACGTTACTGCATTATACTTCATACAGACGCTGTAGTTACTGTACGTTACTGCATTATACTTCATACAGACGCTGTAGTTACTGTATGTTACTGCATATACTTCATACAGACGCTGTAGTTACTGTACGTTACTGCATATACTTCATACAGACGCTGTAGTTACTGTACGTTACTGCATATACTTCATACAGACGCTGTAGTTACTGTACGTTACTGCATATACTTCATACAGACGCTGTAGTTACTGTACGTTACTGCATATACTTCATACAGACGCTGTAGTTACTGTACGTTACTGCATTATACTTCATACAGACGCTGTAGTTACTGTACGTTACTGCATTATACTTCATACAGATGCTGTAGTTACTGTACGTTACTGCATATACTTCATACAGACGCTGTAGTTACTGTACGTTACTGCATATACTTCATACAGACGCTGTAGTTACTGTACGTTACTGCATATACTTCATACAGACGCTGTAGTTACTGTATGTTACTGCATATACTTCATACAGACGCTGTAGTTACTGTACATTACTGCATATACTTCATACAGACGCTGTAGTTACTGTACGTTACTGCATTATACTTCATACAGACGCTGTAGTTACTGTACGTTACTGCATTATACTTCATACAGACGCTGTAGTTACTGTACATTACTGCATATACTTCATACAGACGCTGTAGTTACTGTACGTTACTGCATATACTTCATACAGATGCTGTAGTTACTGTATGTTACTGCATTATACTTCATACAGACGCTGTAGTTACTGTACGTTACTGCATATACTTCATACAGACGCTGTAGTTACTGTACGTTACTGCATATACTTCATACAGACGCTGTAGTTACTGTACGTTACTGCATTATACTTCATACAGACGCTGTAGTTACTGTACGTTACTGCATTATACTTCATACAGACGCTGTAGTTACTGTACGTTACTGCATTATACTTCATACAGACGCTGTAGTTATTGTACGTTACTGCATTATACTTCATACAGACGCTGTAGTTACTGTACGTTACTGCATTATACTTCATACAGACGCTGTAGTTACTGTATGTTACTGCATTATACTTCATACAGACGCTGTAGTTACTGTACGTTACTGCATATACTTCATACAGACGCTGTAGTTACTGTACGTTACTGCATTATACTTCATACAGACGCTGTAGTTACTGTACGTTACTGCATTATACTTCATACAGACGCTGTAGTTACTGTACGTTACTGCATTATACTTCATACAGACGCTGTAGTTACTGTACGTTACTGCATATACTTCATACAGACGCTGTAGTTACTGTACGTTACTGCATATACTTCATACAGACGCTGTAGTTACTGTACATTACTGCATATACTTCATACAGACGCTGTAGTTACTGTACGTTACTGCATATACTTCATACAGACGCTGTAGTTACTGTATGTTACTGCATATACTTCATACAGACGCTGTAGTTACTGTATGTTACTGCATATACTTCATACAGACGCTGTAGTTACTGTACGTTACTGCATATACTTCATACAGACGCTGTAGTTACTGTACGTTACTGCATATACTTCATACAGACGCTGTAGTTACTGTACGTTACTGCATATACTTCATACAGACGCTGTAGTTACTGTACGTTACTGCATTATACTTCATACAGACGCTGTAGTTACTGTACGTTACTGCATATACTTCATACAGACGCTGTAGTTACTGTACGTTACTGCATTATACTTCATACAGACGCTGTAGTTACTGTATGTTACTGCATTATACTTCATACAGACGCTGTAGTTACTGTATGTTACTGCATTATACTTCATATTGACGCTGTAGTTACTGTACGTTACTGCATATACTTCATACAGACGCTGTAGTTACTGTACGTTACTGCATATACTTCATACAGACGCTGTAGTTACTGTATGTTACTGCATTATACTTCATACAGACGCTGTAGTTACTGTACGTTACTGCATTATACTTCATACAGACGCTGTAGTTACTGTATGTTACTGCATTATACTTCATACAGACGCTGTAGTTACTGTACATTACTGCATATACTTCATACAGACGCTGTAGTTACTGTACGTTACTGCATTATACTTCATACAGACGCTGTAGTTACTGTATGTTACTGCATTATACTTCATACAGACGCTGTAGTTACTGTACGTTACTGCATATACTTCATACAGACGCTGTAGTTACTGTACGTTACTGCATATACTTCATACAGACGCTGTAGTTACTGTACGTTACTGCATTATACTTCATACAGACGCTGTAGTTACTGTACGTTACTGCATTATACTTCATACAGACGCTGTAGTTACTGTATGTTACTGCATTATACTTCATACAGACGCTGTAGTTACTGTACTTTACTGCATTATACTTCATACAGACGCTGTAGTTACTGTACGTTACTGCATTATACTTCATACAGACGCTGTAGTTACTGTACGTTACTGCATTATACTTCATACAGACGCTGTAGTTACTGTACGTTACTGCATATACTTCATACAGACGCTGTAGTTACTGTACGTTACTGCATTATACTTCATACAGACGCTGTAGTTACTGTACGTTACTGCATTATACTTCATACAGACGCTGTAGTTACTGTACGTTACTGCATTATACTTCATACAGACGCTGTAGTTACTGTACGTTACTGCATATACTTCATACAGACGCTGTAGTTACTGTACATTACTGCATTATACTTCATACAGACGCTGTAGTTACTGTACGTTACTGCATATACTTCATACAGACGCTGTAGTTACTGTACGTTACTGCATATACTTCATACAGACGCTGTAGTTACTGTACGTTACTGCATTATACTTCATACAGACGCTGTAGTTACTGTACGTTACTGCATATACTTCATACAGACGCTGTAGTTACTGTACGTTACTGCATATACTTCATACAGACGCTGTAGTTACTGTACGTTACTGCATATACTTCATACAGACGCTGTAGTTACTGTACGTTACTGCATATACTTCATACAGACGCTGTAGTTACTGTACGTTACTGCATATACTTCATACAGACGCTGTAGTTACTGTATGTTACTGCATATACTTCATACAGACGCTGTAGTTACTGTACGTTACTGCATTATACTTCATACAGACGCTGTAGTTACTGTACGTTACTGCATTATACTTCATACAGACGCTGTAGTTACTGTACGTTACTGCATATACTTCATACAGACGCTGTAGTTACTGTACGTTACTGCATTATACTTCATACAGACGCTGTAGTTACTGTACGTTACTGCATATACTTCATACAGACGCTGTAGTTACTGTACGTTACTGCATATACTTCATACAGACGCTGTAGTTACTGTATGTTACTGCATTATACTTCATACAGACGCTGTAGTTACTGTACGTTACTGCATTATACTTCATACAGACGCTGTAGTTACTGTATGTTACTGCATATACTTCATACAGACGCTGTAGTTACTGTACGTTACTGCATATACTTCATACAGACGCTGTAGTTACTGTATGTTACTGCATTATACTTCATACAGACGCTGTAGTTACTGTACGTTACTGCATTATACTTCATACAGACGCTGTAGTTACTGTACGTTACTGCATATACTTCATACAGACGCTGTAGTTACTGTACGTTACTGCATATACTTCATACAGACGCTGTAGTTACTGTATGTTACTGCATTATACTTCATACAGACGCTGTAGTTACTGTACGTTACTGCATTATACTTCATACAGACGCTGTAGTTACTGTACGTTACTGCATTATACTTCATACAGACGCTGTAGTTACTGTACGTTACTGCATTATACTTCATACAGACGCTGTAGTTACTGTACGTTACTGCATTATACTTCATACAGACGCTGTAGTTACTGTACGTTACTGCATATACTTCATACAGACGCTGTAGTTACTGTATGTTACTGCATATACTTCATACAGACGCTGTAGTTACTGTACGTTACTGCATTATACTTCATACAGACACTGTAGTTACTGTACGTTACTGCATTATACTTCATACAGACGCTGTAGTTACTGTACGTTACTGCATTATACTTCATACAGACGCTGTAGTTACTGTACGTTACTGCATATACTTCATACAGACGCTGTAGTTACTGTACGTTACTGCATTATACTTCATACAGACGCTGTAGTTACTGTATGTTACTGCATATACTTCATACAGACGCTGTAGTTACTGTACGTTACTGCATATACTTCATACAGACACTGTAGTTACTGTACGTTACTGCATTATACTTCATACAGACGCTGTAGTTACTGTACGTTACTGCATTATACTTCATACAGACGCTGTAGTTACTGTACGTTACTGCATTATACTTCATACAGACGCTGTAGTTACTGTACTGTTACTGCATATACTTCATACAGACGCTGTAGTTACTGTACGTTACTGCATATACTTCATACAGACGCTGTAGTTACTGTACGTTACTGCATTATACTTCATACAGACGCTGTAGTTACTGTACGTTACTGCATTATACTTCATACAGACGCTGTAGTTACTGTATGTTACTGCATATACTTCATACAGACGCTGTAGTTACTGTACGTTACTGCATTATACTTCATACAGACGCTGTAGTTACTGTACGTTACTGCATTATACTTCATACAGACGCTGTAGTTACTGTACGTTACTGCATATACTTCATACAGACGCTGTAGTTACTGTACGTTACTGCATTATACTTCATACAGACGCTGTAGTTACTGTACGTTACTGCATTATACTTCATACAGACGCTGTAGTTACTGTACGTTACTGCATATACTTCATACAGACGCTGTAGTTACTGTACGTTACTGCATTATACTTCATACAGACGCTGTAGTTACTGTACGTTACTGCATATACTTCATACAGACGCTGTAGTTACTGTACTTACTGCATTATACTTCATACAGACGCTGTAGTTACTGTACGTTACTGCATTATACTTCATACAGACGCTGTAGTTACTGTACGTTACTGCATTATACTTCATACAGACGCTGTAGTTACTGTACGTTACTGCATTATACTTCATACAGACGCTGTAGTTACTGTACGTTACTGCATTATACTTCATACAGACGCTGTAGTTACTGTATGTTACTGCATTATACTTCATACAGACGCTGTAGTTACTGTACGTTACTGCATTATACTTCATACAGACGCTGTAGTTACTGTACGTTACTGCATATACTTCATACAGACGCTGTAGTTACTGTATGTTACTGCATTATACTTCATACAGACGCTGTAGTTACTGTATGTTACTGCATATACTTCATACAGACGCTGTAGTTACTGTACGTTACTGCATTATACTTCATACAGACGCTGTAGTTACTGTACGTTACTGCATTATACTTCATACAGACGCTGTAGTTACTGTACGTTACTGCATATACTTCATACAGACGCTGTAGTTACTGTACGTTACTGCATATACTTCATACAGACGCTGTAGTTACTGTATGTTACTGCATTATACTTCATACAGACGCTGTAGTTACTGTATGTTACTGCATTATACTTCATACAGACGCTGTAGTTACTGTATGTTACTGCATATACTTCATACAGACGCTGTAGTTACTGTACGTTACTGCATTATACTTCATACAGACGCTGTAGTTACTGTATGTTACTGCATTATACTTCATACAGACGCTGTAGTTACTGTATGTTACTGCATTATACTTCATACAGACGCTGTAGTTACTGTATGTTACTGCATTATACTTCATACAGACGCTGTAGTTACTGTATGTTACTGCATTATACTTCATACAGACGCTGTAGTTACTGTATGTTACTGCATTATACTTCATACAGACGCTGTAGT
>NC_140165.1:171050080-171053580 GCF_963971535.1 Notolepis coatsorum | reverse complement strand
AAGACCTCTGGTTAGAGCTTCACTATATAAAGACCTCTGAGCTTCACTATATACAGACCTCTGGTTAGAGCTTCACTATATAAAGACCTCTGGTTAGAGCTTCACTATATAAAGACCTCTGGTTAGAGCTTCACTATATAAAGACCTCTGGTTAGAGCTTCACTATATAAAGACCTCTGGTTAGAGCTTCACTATATAAAGACCTCTGGTTAGAGCTTCACTATATAAAGACCTCTGGTTAGAGCTTCACTATATACAGACCTCTGGTTAGAGCTTCACTATATAAAGACCTCTGGTTAGAGCTTCACTATATAAAGACCTCTGAGCTTCACTATATAAAGACCTCTGGTTAGAGCTTCACTATATAAAGACCTCTGGTTAGAGCTTCACTATATAAAGACCTCTGGTTAGAGCTTCACTATATAAAGACCTCTGGTTAGAGCTTCACTATATAAAGACCTCTGGTTAGAGCTTCACTATATAAAGACCTGTGGTTAGAGCTTCACTATTATAAAGACCTCTGGTTAGAGCTTCACTATATAAAGACCTCTGGAAGACCTCTGGTTAGAGCTTCACTATATAAAGACTCTGGTTAGAGCTTCACTATATAAGACCTCTGGTTAGAGCTTCACTATATAAAGACTCTGGTTAGAGCTTCACTATATACAGACCTCTGGTTAGAGCTTCACTATATAAAGACCTCTGGTTAGAGCTTCACTATATAAAGACCTCTGGTTAGAGCTTCACTATATAAAGACCTCTGGTTAGAGCTTCACTATATAAAGACCTCTGGTTAGAGCTTCACTATATAAAGACCTCTGGTTAGAGCTTCACTATATAAAGACCTCTGGTTAGAGCTTCACTATATAAAGACCTCTGGTTAGAGCTTCACTATATAAAGACCTCTGGTTAGAGCTTCACTATATAAAGACCTGGTTAGAGCTTCACTATATAAAGACCTCTGGTTAGAGCTTCACTATATAAAGACCTCTGGTTAGAGCTTCACTATATAAAGACCTCTGGTTAGAGCTTCACTATATAAAGACCTCTGGTTAGAGCTTCACTATATAAAGACCTCTGGTTAGAGCTTCACTATATAAAGACCTCTGGTTAGAGCTTCACTATATAAAGACCTCTGGTTAGAGCTTCACTATATAAAGACCTCTGGTTAGAGCTTCACTATATAAAGACCTCTGGTTAGAGCTTCACTATATAAAGACTCTGGTTAGAGCTTCACTATATAAGACCTCTGGTTAGAGCTTCACTATATAAAGACCTCTGGTTAGAGCTTCACTATATAAAGACCTCTGGTTAGAGCTTCACTATATAAAGACCTCTGGTTAGAGCTTCACTATATAAAGACCTCTGGTTAGAGCTTCACTATATAAAGACCTCTGGTTAGAGCTTCACTATATAAAGACCTCTGGTTAGAGCTTCACTATATAAAGACCTCTGGTTAGAGCTTCACTATATAAAGACCTCTGGTTAGAGCTTCACTATATAAAGACCTCTGGTTAGAGCTTCACTATATAAAGACCTCTGGTTAGAGCTTCACTATATAAAGACCTCTGGTTAGAGCTTCACTATATAAAGACCTCTGGTTAGAGCTTCACTATATAAAGACCTCTGGTTAGAGCTTCACTATATAAAGACCTCTGGTTAGAGCTTCACTATATAAAGACCTCTGGTTAGAGCTTCACTATATAAAGACCTCTGGTTAGAGCTTCACTATATAAAGACCTCTGGTTAGAGCTTCACTATATACAGACCTCTGGTTAGAGCTTCACTATATAAAGACTCTGGTTAGAGCTTCACTATATAAAGACCTCTGGTTAGAGCTTCACTATATAAAGACCTCTGGTTAGAGCTTCACTATATAAAGACCTCTGGTTAGAGCTTCACTATATAAAGACCTCTGGTTAGAGCTTCACTATATAAAGACCTCTGGTTAGAGCTTCACTATATAAAGACCTCTGGTTAGAGCTTCACTATATAAAGACCTCTGGTTAGAGCTTCACTATATACAGACCTCTGGTTAGAGCTTCACTATATAAAGACCTCTGGTTAGAGCTTCACTATCCTGTGGTTAGAGCTTCACTATATAAAGACCTGTGGTTAGAGCTTCACTATATAAAGACCTCTGGTTAGAGCTTCACTATATACAGACCTCTGGTTAGAGCTTCACTATATACAGACCTCTGGTTAGAGCTTCACTATATAAAGACCTCTGGTTAGAGCTTCACTATATAGAGACCTGGTTAGAGCTTCACTATAAAAGACCTCTGGTTAAAGCTTCACTATATAAAGACCTGTGGTTGGAGCTTCACTATATAAAGACCTCTGGTTAGAGCTTCACTATATAAAGACCTCTGGTTAGAGCTTCACTATATAAAGACCTCTGGTTAGAGCTTCACTATATAAAGACCTCTGGTTAGAGCTTCACTATATAAAGACCTCTGGTTAGAGCTTCACTATATAAAGACCTCTGGTTAGAGCTTCACTATATAAAGACCTCTGGTTAGAGCTTCACTATATAAAGACCTCTGGTTAGAGCTTCACTATATAAAGACCTCTGGTTAGAGCTTCACTATATAAAGACCTCTGGTTAGAGCTTCACTATATAAAGACCTCTGGTTAGAGCTTCACTATATAAAGACCTGTGGTTAGAGCTTCACTATATACAGACCTCTGGTTAGAGCTTCACTATATAAAGACCTCTGGTTAGAGCTTCACTATATAAAGACCTCTGGTTAGAGCTTCACTATATAAAGACCTCTGGTTAGAGCTTCACTATATAAAGACCTCTGGTTAGAGCTTCACTATATAAAGACCTCTGGTTAGAGCTTCACTATATAAAGACCTCTGGTTAGAGCTTCACTATATAAAGACCTCTGGTTAGAGCTTCACTATATAAAGACCTCTGGTTAGAGCTTCACTATATAAAGACCTCTGGTTAGAGCTTCACTATATAAAGACCTCTGAGCTTCACTATATAAAGACCTCTGGTTAGAGCTTCACTATATAAAGACCTCTGAGCTTCACTATATAAAGACCTGTGGTTAGAGCTTCACCTACCAGCCTCAAGTTTCTTTAATAGTTGTCATACAGAAGTACAGAATACTTTCATACAAAATGCTTCTTACTGTTACGCTCCAGAGACTGTGCTAGACAAGATAGTATCAAATAACATAGTATAGCATGTAATTTAGAAGAAGAAAATGAGGTCACAGTGTTCGGTATAGACATATGTACAATGTTCTGAGTTACCATATAATATACAATACTATGCAGTGTACTAATGTACAGTACTATATAGTGCAAAGCAGAAATGGGATGAGGTACAATTTAGGTACAATTTACAGTAAGGTGTACGAGTTGTAGTGCAATCCTTCATCAATAAATATAAAGTGTGGGGAGTGGGTGCTACAGTGTGTTTGTTTAAAGTGGGTGTGTGCTATAAAGTGTGTGGAGTGGGTGCTACAGTGTGTTTGTTTAAAGTG
>NC_140165.1:171042580-171045080 GCF_963971535.1 Notolepis coatsorum | reverse complement strand
TTTTTTCATTTGAAAATCACACCAGTGCGACCTAATTCATGCGGAAATGAATTGGTACATCATGTATGACTCTTTCCTCAGGAAAGAGAGGGGTAGCATATTTATTTATTATTATTTTATCTTCATGTATATTGTATCTTAATGTCTGATGATGTTGTTTTATGTTGATGTATGTCCCTTGGATGATGTCTCTAATCTAGGGATGCACCAAATGGGAAATTCTTGGCCGAAACCGATACCGGAAATAGAAAACAGTTGGCCGAAAAGCCGAAAGGCCGAAAATGATTCATAGAATAGATTTTTTTTTACCAATGTTGTGAAACATTATGATTATGGAAAAATATATGATTATGGCTAAACTTAACTTAAATAATAAATAATCACTATTATTTATTATTTATTCAGCACTTCTGAATGCATACAGCACATTAATTCCATCTTTTCTCTGGGCTGCCGCGGCGGACATCTGTGCTCTACTGAGCGCACCTTTCTAGTCCCCAGCTGAATGTGCTCGCTTGACTCGGCACAGTAGACGCGCAACGTGTATGCTCGAGAAAGATTATATTATCAACGACAGACAGCGTCAATGTGAGAAACACTATCCCCCCCCCCCCCTCTCGCTCTGAATAATATGCATATTAGATCACTCAGTGATTAACCGCGACGGGCATATAGTAAATAAAGATGTTAAAGACGCATTTATTGGATGCGTTGCGCGCAGAGTTTACATAGAAACAGCACGACTCCCGACAGCGTGACATCATCACAACAACACGCGTTAGGTTACAGGTTGTTTCTGTTTCGGTATTATATTTTCGGTGGAAAAAACTCTTTCGGCCGAAAGCCGAAAGGCCATTTTTTGCCATTTTCGGCCGAAAACTTTCGGTAGCCGAAATTTCGGTGCATCCCTACTAGGGCTGACCCCTATTAATCGATAGTCGACTAATCGATCGAAAGGGGCCGTAGTCGACTGGCCAACCTCTTAGTCGAATATAATAATTAAAAAAAAAAATATATATATATATATATATCTTTTTATTTTTTTATTTTTTTTTTATCATTCTTTCCAAAAGAAAATAGGCCTAGAAGCGTGGCTAACGCTAATGGCACGCATACCAGAGGCTAACTGCCTACTGAACAGGCACAGAGGGCACTGAAACAGGATTTTCACCGTCTAATGAACACACTAGACTAGACAAATATCAAGATGTATCCATCAGTGGACCAATTGCAAGCTTTTGCAGAGGACAAGAAGCCTTCAGTCGACTCCTTCAGACATTAAGCACCCCCACAGCCCAAAAAAAAAAAAAAAAAAAAAAAATATATACTTTTTTTTTTTTTTTTTTTTTAAGTCGACCAATAGTCGACTGACGGCACATTTTGGCCAATCCTAGTCGACCATCCAAATCCTTAGTCGGGGACATCCCTAATCCATACTCTAATCCACAATAAAATCAATCAATCAATCCGATTTTTAACCCATGCTGACAACGTGGCACGCGCCCAGTTTATATATGAGTTATATCAGAGGACCTCTCTGGGAAAAGACTGGTGACGAATTGCCTCCGCCCCCCCTCCCCTCCCCCTCCCCACCACCATGATAGATGGTGCTGCAGACGTCTCCACCGGAGAACCTGAGATGGTCTATGCAGGTGTCTTTTCCCTCCCCATGCGCTCCTCCCTCTCTCTCTCTCTCTCTCTCTCTCTCTCTCTCTCTCTCTCTCTCTCTCTCTCTCTCTCTCTCTCTCCTCCTCTCCCCCCTCCTCTTGCCCCTTCTCTCTCTCTCTCCCCCTCCTCTCTCTCTCCACCCCTCCTCCCCCCTCCTGCCCCTTCCCTCTCTGCTCTCTCCCCCTCCTCTCTCTCTCTCTCCACCCCTCCTCCCCCTCCTCCTCTCTATAATGGAAGACCATCCAACCGCCCATGCAGAAGGTAAGGTGTGTGTGTGTGTGTGTGTGTGTGTGTGTATGTGTGTGTGTGTGTGTGTGTGTGTGTGTGTGTGTGTGTGTGTGTGTGTCTCTCGTTTCTGTTTTACATATAATGAGAAATAATTAGGCCGATACAAGGAGAGAAAAAAAGGGGGGATGCGACCAAATCAAACGCTGGAGCCCTGAACAGGCCAGGAAAGGTTTTAACCCTTTCACTGCCAAACTACAGAAGGTTTTTAAAACCCTTTACCCGTCGGTAGTGTGATAGTAAAGGGTTAACCTTCTGTCGTGTGGCAGTGAAAAGGGTTAACCTGCTGTCTGAAGCTTCAGAACCAGAACCGGGCCAGAACTCCGACCACAGGACTCTTTAAAGTAAGCTAATGGATATTATGCATTGGTGTGAAACAGAATCTGAACTATGCCTTTAAAGTGCATATTAAAAAAATAAATCAATAAGAAACACACTCATTGACAGGCTGCCTCAGGCTAATACCTGGAACAGACGGTCAGGATAGTGTCCTACAGAACGGAGAGGAGGAGGTGAGGAAGAGGAGGGGGTGAGGAGAGAGGAGGAA
>NC_140165.1:170955080-171037580 GCF_963971535.1 Notolepis coatsorum | reverse complement strand
GTGTGGTAGTGAAATGGTTATCATTCTGTAGTGTCACAGTGAAAGGGTTAACCTTCTGTAGAGTGGCAGTGAAAGGGTTAACGGATAATTGGGACCCCGCCTTGACGAACTCCCCACAAGCAGCAGGAGGATGAAAAGCTTTCCACCACAGAAGCTTCCCTTCAGGAAAAAACTAAGAACATTAAATATGTTACTATATGTTACTGTACACACACACACACACACACACACACACACACACACACACACACACACACACACACACACACACACACACACACACAACACACACACACACACACACACACACACGCACACACACACTGTGGCAGAGTGGGCTATTCCAGGCGAAAAGAGAGACAAATCTTAATCTGTGTTTCCTTCCGTCAAGGAGTCTCTCATGACTCACGGCACACAGCCAGGCTGTACTTTGTCTCCACATTGCACCATCCATCGACCCGAAAACAGATTGAGAGAGGGAGAGGGAGAGGGAGAGCAGTATAGTAGTCGATCTAACATCTTATTCTAGTAGTGTGCACATATCTCAAGGACTGCCACACCTGCGGCAGTCACAGAGGACGGGTATACAGTCTATAGTATACCTAAAGGACAGTCTGTTAACCCTTTCACTGCCACACTACAGAAGGTTAACCCTTTGCTATCACACTACGGATGGTCGGTAGCGTGATAGCAAAGGGCTAACCTTCTGTCGTGTGGCAGTGAAAGGGTTAACCTGCTGTCGTGTGGCAGTGAAGGGGGTTAACCTTCTTGTGTATTGTCACAGTGAAAGGGATAACCGTTTGGCAGTGCGGCAGTGAAAGGGTTAAGATGACAGGGTACAGTGTTTATAAAGGAGAGGACAGTCTGTTAAGATGACGGGTACTGTTTATAAAGGAGAGGACAGTGATGATGAACAGTGAGCTTTCTGTGGCCACTCTACCGCCGCGCCACCGTCCACCACATTCCATCAGTTGCCACAAGCGGTGCTTATTTGGTGCGTGCGATGCGTGGCCTGAATACTATGCCACCGCTCCGACGCCAGATCACTACTTGGCAGCAGCGGAACAGAAAGATGGCACTTCGCGGGGCCCTCGGTTTATGCAACGCGTGCAAAAAAAGAAAAAGTACACGCGCCCTATTTTGTCGTCACAGCTCAATCATAACTTGAAGATAAAACACGGCCCGTTTAGAATAAAAATCACAATATCCACCTAAAACAATTTGTTTGTGTAAATCAAATTGTTTTTTTTTATCTCTCTCTCACTGTGACACTGAGCTTATATGTTATCGAGAAGAAGAGATAGGAAGCACCTGCTCGTGGCCCAACGACAACAACACACACACACACACACACACACACACACACACACACACACACACACACACACACACACACACACACACACACACACACACACACACACACACACACACACACACACACACACCAGCGTTTCCGTTAGCCGGTAATTACCGGTATTTGACCGGCAAAATCTGTTGAAGTCCGACATATTTACTCTCTCCGGTCTTAATGTCCGGTGAAAATAATTCCCTGAGTCTAAGCACAATTTGATTATTTGAATTGTATTAAAATAGGCTAAAATTAAATAGCCTATGCGATGAACGAAACGATCATTACATTTGTTTCCTCGTTGCTTCTAATAATGACAACGACGTCGTCAGCGAGAGCTTAGTGCTGGGTGTGCGAACTTTTGTGAAGCTGCAGAGCCATAGCACCAGCAGCCCAATCCAGTATTCCAGCAGTACTCCAATTCAGCCATTTTCAGCCAATGTTGGGTGGGGGGCGCTGCTGTGCGGTTCCCAGAAAAGAGCCAATAACACTGAATCAGCTTCTCTGCAGCGCCATACTCTTTGCAAATAAGTCGTTGCGAGGTGGAGAGAGTCGTCACGCAAACCACGATAATGTTGCCGTCTCTCTGCTTTCTCAGTTCTTCGCTTGATATAATTAATACAAATGTCCAATATAACGGAATTCGTTAGCTCATAAAAATGTGATTATAACAGACTGCTGTTTAGTGTCGGACCGACTGCCCACATACGCGGTCTATTTTATTTCAAGTCAGCAGCAGCACGGAGTATCGAGGGACTTATTTTATTTGGAATATATTAATGACTGTATACGCAAAAGTAGCCTAGTTTTAAGTAACAATATTATAAATCTACATGCCTTGAGGATGACATTCTTTATATAGCCTGCCTATCAATTGTTTTAAAGCTCAAACTATGACCGGAATTAATCTCATTTGTCCGGTAGATTGAAATCTTGCAGGTCACGGAGACCGGCAACAATTTTTTCTAACGGAAACCCTGACACACACACACACACACACACACACATCCAGTTCTGAAATCTCCACGTCTCTCAATCCGGACACCAGCTGAACACAACGCCAACGCATGCACATCATTTAGGGGCATCTTTCGTTCCAATGTGCAGCACGCTATATAGGTTCCAATGTGTAGCACGCTATATAGGTTCCAATGTGCAGCACGCTATATAGGTTCCAATGTGCAGCACGCTGTATAGGTTCCAATGTGCAGCACACTATATAGGTTCCAATGTGCAGCACGCTATATAGGTTCCAATGTGCAGCACACTATATAGGTTCCAATGTGCAGCACACTATATAGGTTCCAATGTGCAGCACGCTATATAGGTTCCAATGTGCAGCACACTATATAGGTTCCAATGTGCAGCACACTATATAGGTTCCAATGTGCAGCACACTATATAGGTTCCAATGTGCAGCACGCTATATAGGTTCCAATGTGCAGCACACTATATAGGTTCCAATGTGCAGCACACTATATAGGTTCCAATGTGCAGCACACTATATAGGTTCCAATGTGCAGCACACTATATAGGTTCCAATGTGCAGCACACTATATAGGTTCCAATGTGCAGCACACTATATAGGTTCCAATGTGCAGCACACTATATAGGTTCAAATGTGCAGCACGCTATATAGGTTCCAATGTGCAGCACGCTATATAGGTTCCAATGTGCAGCACACTATATAGGTTCCAATGTGCAGCACGCTATATAGGGTCCAATGTGCAGCACACTATAGGTTCCAATGTGCAGCACACTATAGGTTCCAATGTGCAGCACACTATATAGCTTCCAATGTGCAGCACGCTATATAGGTTCCAATGTGCAGCACACTATATAGGTTCCAATAATATAATAATAATATAATAATGCAGGACCTGTTGCGGAGGTCTTTATTTGGCATGCAACGACACTCAATGTTTTAGCGGTACACACAGCGGTTAGTTTTTTTTTTTTTAGCACACACACCGGAACACACACGCATGCATTGTCTCTTTAGAATCGCCGATGCGATTCGTCTCTGCGATTAACCCATCCCGTCGTCCTTCCCCCCCAAGGGCAGCCGGGAGCAGACAGGCGTCAACGTGAGCTGCGCCAGGGGACCAATCCAAGTGCTCCTGTCCGTCTTCGTCAAGGACGCCACAGCGTTAGCGATCTGTTGTTGTGCATGTTTTTCCATTGGGTTTATCTTATCGGGGGGGAAACCCTTGCTTGCACGGGGAGAACATGCAAACTCCACACAGAAAGGCCTGGGAGATACCCCACCTGGGTACCTGGCATCATGGAAACCTGGTCCCCAAGCGGGAATCGAACCCTGGACCTTCTTGCTGTGAGGCGACAGTGTTAACCACTACACCACCGTGCCGCCAATGTGCAGCACGCTATATAGGTTCCAATGTGCAGCACACTATATAGCTTCCAATGTGCAGCACACTATATAGGTTCCAATGTGCAGCACACTATAGCTTCCAATGTGCAGCACGCTATATAGGTTCCAATGTGCAGCACACTATAGCTTCCAATGTGCAGCACACTATATAGGTTCCAATGTGCAGCACACTATATAGGTTCCAATGTGCAGCACACTATATAGCTTCCAATGTGCAGCACGCTATATAGGTTCCAATGTGCAGCACACTATATAGCTTCCAATGTGCAGCACACTATATAGGTTCCAATGTGCAGCACACTATATAGCTTCCAATGTGCAGCACGCTATATAGGTTCCAATGTGCAGCACACTATATAGCTTCCAATGTGCAGCACGCTATATAGGTTCCAATGTGCAGCACGCTATATAGGTTCCAATGTGCAGCACGCTATATAGGTTCCAATGTGCAGCACGCTATATAGGTTCCAATGTGCAGCACACTATATAGGTTCCAATGTGCAGCACGCTATATAGGTTCCAATGTGCAGCACGCTATATAGGTTCCAATGTGCAGCACACTATATAGGTTCCAATGTGCAGCACACTATAGCTTCCAATGTGCAGCACGCTATATAGGTTCCAATGTGCAGCACGCTATATAGGTTCCAATGTGCAGCACACTATAGCTTCCAATGTGCAGCACACTATATAGGTTCCAATGTGCAGCACGCTATATAGCTTCCAATGTGCAGCACACTATAGCTTCCAATGTGCAGCACACTATATAGGTTCCAATGTGCAGCACACTATATAGGTTCCAATGTGCAGCACACTATATAGCTTCCAATGTGCAGCACACTATATAGGTTCCAATGTGCAGCACGCACTATAGGCACTGACCCGTTACACGGCGATGCTGACGACATCAGAATTCATCCAGCAGCAGTACTGCATGTTATTATCTCGCCCTCTCTCCTCCTTCACACACCCGCTATATCGTCCCGTCGTGCACTCGGAGAGTGAATAAGTACCTGAGCGTCTCATTCACAACACAGCGAAATAACAAGCAAACAACTTTCCCCTTTCCCCCCTGCGGGAGAGAGGAGGAGGGGGGGGGGACCTTTTCGGTATTCAACCGCGCACGCTGAGTCTATATCTTGAATGAGTGAATTCCAAATTGAAAGGGATTTGGAGGGCAATGGATGCGGTGGCGGTTAATATTCTTCTCACCATCATTGGTGATCTCTATCTGGGTATATGATCTACGATCGCGGCAGATCGACTCATCCTCTATCTCTCTGTGGCATATCATTCACAGCTATGGAAATCCCGTTTACCGCATTCCTGTCCCGCACCCCCCCCCCTCCCCGCACCGTTCATTCTCTCAGAACGCGGGTGCAATGGAACAGAATAGCGCACCGCACCGCACGGCACCGCACCGCACGGCAACTTTCGGCGTCTCTCTCTGCTGCCGCACGGGAAAACACCTCCCGTTCACCCGTCTCTGAGAGGAGGGTGGTAATAATAATATAATAAAGACTCGGAACTCACCCTTCCATTGCTGTGATTCTTATTATATATCCGTTTTTATAAAGTCCTTCCTTTACTTTGAAGTATCCATACAAGTTGAGGTGGATCGAGGGAGAGCGTCGGGGGTTCGAGTCCAGCAGCAGCGGTGCCTCCTCGCCAGTGTGCTCGGTGTGAGCTGCCCTCCTCCTCCTCCTCCTCCTCCGCGCCGCTCGCAGTGTTGCGCGCTCCGCGAGGGTGGGGGCTGCGGGGGGGGGGGGGGTGCGCGGGCACATTTTGCGCTTCTTCCACAAAATAAAATCACATTCAAGTCATTGATGCCTCTGTCTGTTCTGTAGACTGTTTGTAACGACGGGCTTGTTACCACAACAACAACAACCCAACTCTCTCACCGCCTTCGACTGATTTGAAGAGAAGCGGCTTTCTTTCTTTCTTTCTTTTTCTTTTAGAGGACAAATTAGAACCCATCCTCTTCCCACCATATTAGTGGTAATATTAGCAGTATTGTTAGTAATAGTAGTAGTAGTAGTAGTAGTAGTAGTAGTAGTAGTAGTAGTAGTAGTAGTAGTAGTAGTAGTAGTAGTAGTAGTAGTAGTAGGAGGTTGATTGATTGATTGAAAACTTTATTAACAGATTGCAGAATGGGTACAATACAGTACAGCTCAATACACACAATTGTTAAGGGGATGCAGACCAGAGAAAGACTTTCGTCTTGTTTACATCAGGGTCCCCCATTTTCAATTCATCATAACATATATGACATATGTAACTGAGGGGTTACAAAACCCTGACTGTATTAAAGATTGTGATATATTAAACCACTGCTAGTTATGTACTTTAATTACTGGCCAGACAGTACATCTAATATATGGCAGACACTCATAATAACACGGCACTGACAAAGAAATATCATTTGAGGGTATTTATTATTATGCAGTATGTTACAAAGGGTCAGATTAAACCGAATATATATATTTATTGATTGATATATATTGCATAATATTTGTATATCGTTTGATATCCCTTGTGTATTCTTTGTACATATACACGGAATATCCCTTTAACCTAGTACAGACCATAATATTTCGTTCTCTTATTGGATAGCGTTCCACCAGCGCCATTGCCATACCCCCAGAGTCGAGTTCAAAGCCACCGTTAAGGCTTGTCTCAACATGCCCGGTTCTGCCCAAGACTACGAGACAGGAATAAGGCTGGTACTAGTTTATTCGCCTAACATATAAATATGGCGCAGGTGAATACAGAAGTAGTTCGAGTTACCCAAGTGAAGCCTTCACCACGATACAACGTGCTGTGAAGTGGGCCCGTTTTGCCCCAAAATAGAGTCTTGTCTTATCCTAATACGTTTGTTCAACGTATCGTTCGCTCCTTACTAGTAAAGCCTTCATCACGAGTCAACGACCAAGTGAAGTGAGCAACCGTGCGTCTAAATAGAGCACTTATAGCCGCGTGCGAATAGGATAGTAAAGTGTCAGAGCTTAGTGGAATAACGTCAAGTTCTACCTAGTTAATGTGAAGTACCACGCACCGGAGAACCTACACCGGTGAATGCAGAGCCCCTTTCCGGCTGGATTATTATTATTATTGCTTGGACCAGGCTGTTGGAGCGGAGAAGAATCGTCTACACCCACTACTGTGGGATTTACCCGTGACGTGAGGAGCATCACTCGAGCCCGTCTCAAGGAGAGGCTGGCCGGCTTTCACCTGTGCTGCACGCATACTGGGATTACAGCTGCTGCTTTCGTCTGCCGATCAGGGAGTAATGTACCGCCTCCCATAGCAGGAGCTTATTGAGTCCCCGCTGATCCAGACTTTGCATTCGAACATTTGCTCCCCCTGCTGGCTTACAACCGGTGGGAACCCCCTACCAGTATCTCCCGCTGCTTCCCCAGAGTACCATAGATATAATTCCTAATATTCAGGTTGTATTATTATCTCATGCGTAATATGAGAATGGACATTCGTTATTGATTTACCTACGCACATTCCTTTGCCTTATAAGCGCATTGAAAGTAAAGTATATTATGTATTCTTGCTGCTAATAAATATTCTTAATCCAGATTTGTGTGGAAACCGTATCATTGTGGAGGTGTTCTCATCATATACTCGTGTACTGTATGGCCAGTAGTAATGTACATAAGACGGTAGTGGTTTAATGATACCATACTTATTAATACAGTCAGGGAATTGTACCCCTCAGTTACAATTGGTCCTTCGAGCCCCGGATAAGAATTAGCGTAATATTAATATAATATTAATATTAACATGGCTGATGATGAACACTCCACAAACGGTTCTCCTAAGCTAGATCGCCCGGAGCGCAGACGGCAGCCACCTCTTCACCTAGAGGACTACGTTGTCAGTCCAATACCTAGCTTTAAAAGGAAGTTAAATACGGATAAAGTAACTAAAGCGGATAGTAAAATTATGTCCAACCCTACCGACCAGGCTACCCCGCCAGTAGAGACCCTAGTGGGTTCTAACGTAACTGACCAAGCTCACGGGGGGGACCAGGAGGGACATGACATGACTTTACCCCCCGACAACGCCAACGGGACAGTCCCCGGAGAGCTCCAGGATAAAGAAAGCCCTCCAGGGATGGAACCCGACCCACCACAAGAAGAGACGCGCACCCAGGAGATGGATCTCCTCGGTACGCGACAGGAGAACGGATCTCCAACGAGTACTGCCGGGAGCCGATCGCCTTGACCGGCGTCTTCCCCCAGCGAGGCGGACAAGATGCTGGCGCAGGCACTCATCGCCACCCTGGCAGCCTCCACCGAACGCAATCGACTTCAAGCGCAACAGACGCGCGAGCGCGAACATTCGGCAACCGAGCGAGAGCGCTTCCAGGCGCAACAAAGGAGTGAAGACGACCGCATAAGACTGGAGACCAGACGCCTTCAGACGGAAGAGAACATTGAAAGAAGCCGCGCCGATGCACAGCACGCCGCCGCCAATGCACAGCGCGACGTCGCCCATGCCAGCGCCAATGCCCAGCGCGACGCCGCCAACGCACAGCGCGACGCCGCCCAGGCCAGCGCCAATGCGCAGCGCGACGCCGCCAATGCCCAGCGCGAAGCAGCGCGCGACGCAGCCCATGCCCAGCGCGAGGCAGAGCGCGACCGGCTGCAGGCGCAGCTGATGGACAAATTGGTTGCCATGGCGACACCCCCTCTCTCCGCACGGAGCTCCCGGAGATCGTCACGACAAGGTTCTAGGACGCATTCCCCTACCCGACCAAGCGACCCGGGACCCCGCCAACAGGAGGTTCCTGTCCACGTCTCCGAACCCCCTCCCCGGCCGGTCCATACGAGACCCAGCCACCGGGAAGAACCGGACCACGCCGAGAGACTGAACAGAAGACTCCAGGTCCTAGCAGAGGAAGAGGAGGAGGAAGAGGAGGAATGTCAAGCCGACCAGCAGCAACGTACTCTGGACCAGGAGGCCCAGTACAGCCCCGACCAGCAGCAACGTACTCTGGACCAGGAGGTCCAGTACAGCCCAGACGTCAGCCCCGAGGCCCTGCGCTACAAACCCCCGACTCAACTCACGGGTGAGTTTGACGCACCGCCAGCCCCGAGGAACAGCACCTGGGTACCCGACCTTCGGTACCCACCAAGTACCAGCCCAAGACGACACGCACGGGGAGACTCGCCCAGGAGGCCTCTCCCCAACGCTCACCGATGTGCCAGTCATCCATGGCATCGTACCTTGGCACACCGACGTTCCCGGACTTCACACACGAGAACAGAGCACAGTACACAGAGCTACGAATGTGCTTAGAGACTATGCTGTCCGACGTACCAGATGAACCGTACAAGTATGCTATCCTACTCAAGCACCTGAAGGTGCCCAGAGCGCACAATATAGCGCTGGCATATTCCAGCTCTACTACCCCATACACCGCGGCTCTAGTAGCCCTCGACCAACGTTATGGACGCATATGGGACTATGTGATACAGGAGATAAGAGACATTGACCGTCTCCCCCCAGCCAGAGACAACAGAGCATTAGATGACCTCTCTATCAAGGTACAGTCCCTGGTAGGGATGCTGGGGTCCCAAAAGGAAAAGGGGATCTATGAACTGTACGCTAACTCTAATGTAGAGAGGATACTAGAGAAGCTCCCTCCCGCCCGACAAGAGCGCTTTCGGCGGCAGAGAGACCACCGCGACCCCAACGGTCCAGAGGCATCCCTCCTAGACCTATCTGAGTTCCTCGCCAGGGAGGTCAGTAGCCTACGACTCGACACGTTCGTATGGAGTGGACCAAGCCCAAGACTCGGACCTCGGGGATCAACAGATAACCGCCGGTTGGTGACCGTTATGCACCAAGCTGAATCAGTACCGCAGCACAAGAACCACAACACCCCCTCGACGAAAGAGGACCAGTGGAAGATTGAGTGCCAGTACTGTGAGGGAGAACATCGGCTGTACCAATGCGACACTTTCGGGAAGCTGACCACGGACGAGGTGAGTCAGTGGATCAAGGACCACCGCCGCTGCTTCCGCTGCGCGCGCAGCCACCTAGCAGCTGAGTGCCGCTTGAAGAAGAAGTGCAGCAGGTGCGGTGGCACCCACTTGGAGGTCCTGCATGACATCAACAGGCGTCAGCCAGGACAACAGAGTGGGCCCGTCGCGGTAATGTACCATGCCGAGGCGGTGGCACCAGTACCGAAGAGCCACCAGACCGCTCCCTACTGTACCTACTGCGACGGCGAACACTGGCTGGCACAGTGCGCCGAATATAAGACACTGAACCCCGTCCAAGTTGACCAGTGGCGTGAGGCGGCCCAGGCGGGCGCCGCTTACCGCGCAGCACTGTGCGGAGCCCACCAGAAGATCCAAGGCAACCGACCAACAGGAGTGCTCCACATTGACCAGCATAGCGGGACCCCCCGAGTGCTCCTCAAAGTGGTCAGAGTGCTCCTGAGCTACGAGGACAAGGTCCTGGACACTTACGCCGTCCTGGACGATGGGTCTGAAAAGACTCTCCTCCTCGCTTCCGCAGCAGCCCAGTTGGGCCTGCGGGGTGTCAAAGATACCATGACCATACGCACCATCAGAAGGGACCAGAAGACCATAAAAGGTGAAAAGGTCTCCTTCAAGATAACAGCGGTGGACCAGCCCGAGAAGCAGTATAGTATAACCAACGTCTTCACCAGCCACGACATAGGCCTGTCTCAGTACACCTACCCCATCCCACAGCTGATGGCCAAGTATGTGCACCTACGTCAACTACCTATACCGCTTATCGACGGCGCCACACCGACCCTGCTCATCGGCTCCGACCACGCGGACCTCATTCTGCCAATTGAGGCGGCCCACATCGGACCCAAAGGATGCCCAGTCGCGGTTCAGACCTGACTGGGATGGACGCTCCAGGGCCCCCTCTACGGACTTGACAGTCAACCCACGTCTACACGCTGCCTACACACAAAGGCGAGCGACACCGGCCACTCCCTCGTACAGCCCGTTGAGAGGCTATTGACATTAAGCGAGAGGCCTGTGAGAGAACCGTGGGCACAAGAGGGAGTTCGGAACTCCACCCCCCTCAGCTGCGCTTCAGACGTAGCTGACCTCGAACCCAGCACCCCAAGCGACTCCTTGACGGGGCGGCCGGCACCGGCCCCTCCTCAGACGGGGTACAGAGCAAACAAGAGAAACAGACGGAGGAGGAGGAAGCACAGCCAAGCACAGATCAAAGCAGTCTCAGGCCCGCTTCTTCCTAAGCCCCCCTTCATCCCGTCCAGTCGTCATGACCATAGACCAGTCACTACCCCGAGCTGCGTGGCCGGCCGGCCGCGTAAGCAAAGTGACCACTGGTGCCGACGGAAAGGTCAGAGCGGCAGAATTGCTCGTCCAAGGGCGGACCTACAACCGACCCGTGGCGAGGCTGATAGAGTCGCCAAGGTTCCCCGACTCGCTTAATGACGACCATGACCCCTGACTTTGTGAACTGCCTACCCTCACAACAGACATTGAGTAGTGGACAGTGCGGTTAATCTGTCTCTGCTTATCTAATTAGGTGGGACTAATTAGGAGGCGGCTGTTACAAAGGGTCAGATTAAACCGAATATATATATTTATTGATTGATATATATTGCATAATATTTGTATATCGTTTGATATCCCTTGTGTATTCTTTGTACATATACACGGAATATCCCTTTAACCTAGTACAGACCATAATATTTCGTTCTCTTATTGGATAGCGTTCCACCAGCGCCATTGCCATACCCCCAGAGTCGAGTTCAAAGCCACCGTTAAGGCTTGTCTCAACATGCCCGGTTCTGCCCAAGACTACGAGACAGGAATAAGGCTGGTACTAGTTTATTCGCCTAACATATAAATATGGCGCAGGTGAATACAGAAGTAGTTCGAGTTACCCAAGTGAAGCCTTCACCACGATACAACGTGCTGTGAAGTGGGCCCGTTTTGCCCCAAAATAGAGTCTTGTTTTATCCTAATACGTTTGTTCAACGTATCGTTCGCTCCTTACTAGTAAAGCCTTCATCACGAGTCAACGACCAAGTGAAGTGAGCAACCGTGCGTCTAAATAGACCACTTATAGCCGCGTGCGAATAGGATAGTAAAGTGTCAGAGCTTAGTGGAATAACGTCAAGTTCTACCTAGTTAATGTGAAGTACCACGCACCGGAGAACCTACACCGGTGAATGCAGAGCCCCTTTCCGGCTGGATTATTATTATTATTGCTTGGACCAGGCTGTTGGAGCGGAGAAGAATCGTCTACACCCACTACTGTGGGATTTACCCGTGACGTGAGGAGCATCACTCGAGCCCGTCTCAAGGAGAGGCTGGCCGGCTTTCACCTGTGCTGCACGCATACTGGGATTACAGCTGCTGCTTTCGTCTGCCGATCAGGGAGTAATGTACCGCCTCCCATAGCAGGAGCTTATTGAGTCCCCGCTGATCCAGACTTTGCATTCGAACATTTGCTCCCCCTGCTGGCTTACAACCGGTGGGAACCCCCTACCAGTATCTCCCGCTGCTTCCCCAGAGTACCATAGATATAATTCCTAATATTCAGGTTGTATTATTATCTCATGCGTAATATGAGAATGGACATTCGTTATTGATTTACCTACGCACATTCCTTTGCCTTATAAGCGCATTGAAAGTAAAGTATATTATGTATTCTTGCTGCTAATAAATATTCTTAATCCAGATTTGTGTGGAAACCGTATCATTGTGGAGGTGTTCTCATCATATACTCGTGTACTGTATGGCCAGTAGTAATGTACATAAGACGGTAGTGGTTTAATGATACCATACTTATTAATACAGTCAGGGAATTGTACCCCTCAGTTACACAGTAAATGTTACAGATATGAGAATTAGGGTCGCGCTTGTATGGCGAAGAATATGCATAAGTCAGTCAGTAGCATAAGTCAATGGGAATAGAATAATTCCTACGATCAGCCGAACGCACAATTGGAGGGGGGCTCCCCACCCTCCAGAACATTTACTACAAGCGTTGCAAGGGCAAGGCTAAGAGAATCATTAAAGACTCCAGTCACCCGAACAACTGCCTCTTTGAACTGCTGCGGTCAGGCAAGCGATACAGGAGTCTCAAGGCGAGCACAGAAAGACTCAGAAGAAGCTTCTATCCCCAGGCCATCAGGCTGCTAAACGAACAATGAATGAACACTACACAACAACAACCACCAAACGCACATAGCACACACATCCACACGCACACACTCACTTTAAACAAACACACTGTAGCACCCACTCCACACACTTATAGCACACACCCACTTTAAACAAACACACTGTAGCACCCACTCCCCACACTTTATATTTATGGATGAAGGATTGCACTACAACTCGTACACCTTACTGTAAATTGTACCTAAAATTGTACCTCATCCCATTTCTGCTTTGCACTAGATCAGGGGTGGCCAACCCGCGGCTCGCGAGCCGCATGCGGCTCTTTGCCCGTCAATGTGCGGCTCTTCCATCCATAAAAAAAAATTAAAAAAATTTAATTTTTTTTTTTTTTTTTTTTTTTTACTTTTTTTTTTTACTTTTTTTTTTTTATGTCACTCATTCCATAAGGACGTAGAATAAACATTTACAATTTTTTTTAAATGGTCCATTTGCATGTTCTTGGTATCTGAATCTAGGGACATATATGGATCAGTGTCAGAAATAGTGTGTCTGTTACTAGGCTTGAGTAAATTGTAATGAACCAAAGGAGAATATCAATTCTATTTAAAAAAAAAAATATCTTTGACTGTAAATAACACCATGCTAAAATTGACCAGACCTGAAAAATCTAAGCAAATGAATAAAGGGAAGATGATTAAACAGAAGGTTTTGTAGATACAGTACTGAATTCTGCCATCTTTTTTATAATGTAAATTTCTCCACCATTTTTCATCATATTGCAACACCGTTTTTTGCAAGACGTTCACAGAAAGGTAGAGAAACTAACTGCGTTCTGTTTTATGGCAATAACGTTCAGGTTTGTGGGAGATAATCCCAAAAAATAAGAGAAATTAAAAAGTAAATCCAGAAGTCAGATGATTGACAGGGGCTGGTGTGAGCTGGGTAGGGTAGTTTTTCGAAATTTGAAAGCCCTGAGTCTCTTCCTTCAAAAGACTACACTCACTTTTGGCTGTGCCACTTCCTCCTGTCAATATGCGCCGGTTTCCGACTCAATGCCCTGAGATTTCTATAATCTTATATTTCACTAATAACAGTTAAAATAATTGGTAAACAAACATAATGCTGAAAATATACACTTTTACTGTATATCTCGGGGCTTAAGAGGTTAACCCTGTGAGGCCCAAATTAAAAAGAAATTAGCAACTTCAGAGGCCAGAGGGTGGGACATATAAACACATTTACTATCAAATAGCATTGTGAGGCTGAACAACAGGACCAATTGACTATACATGTGCTTAAAGGGGAACTATCTTATAAATGGCTTTTTTCAGTGTTTACCATTGTTTCTTAGCTATGTGGACTTATATTAATAGGATATATGTCTCTAATTCTCATATTGGCGAATTCTTCCAATTCTCCTCTCACAATATTCACCCTCACTGAACTGAGTCATCTGAAAATGTGCATATCTGTGATGTCAGAGATTTCTCAGCTGCATAATAATGTGGCAGTTGATGTGGCAGTTGGCACCAGGCCACACAGTGGTTGGAGCCCAGCCTCAAAACGGCTTAAGATCTTGAGGTAGAAAAATGCGGTTTTTAGTACTTGATTAGAAATACAAAACAATGCATTTTTTTGGAAAAAAAAACCTAGGTGTTCCATAGACTCACAGGAATTGTGTAAAAGTGCCCAAATAGTGAAAGAAATAGTAAATAGTAGTATAATAGTTAATAGTTCCCCTTTAACATTTTTTAAATAAACATTATTTTTTTAAATGGCTAAAAGTGATTTTGTAATTTTGCAACCGTGGGTCTCACAGGGTACTTTTAACCCTGTGAGGCCCAAATAAAAAAGACATTAGCAACTTCAGAGGCCAGAGGGTGAGACCTATAAACACATGAAGGGTGCCGTGACTGAAAAAAAAGGTTGAGAAACGCTGGTATATGGTGTGGCTCTTTGTGGTACCACAGTCATTTTTTTGTGGCTCTTAGTCTCTGACTGGTTGGCCACCCCTGCACTAGATAGTACTGTACATTAGTACACTGCATAGTATTGTGTATTGTATATTATATGGTAACTCAGAACATTGTACATATGTCTATACCGAACACTGTGACCTCATTTCTTCTTCTAAATTCATGCTATATTATGTTATTATGTTATTTGATACTATCTTGTCTAGCACAGTCTCTGGAGCGTAACAGTAAGAAGCATTTTGTATGAAAGTATTCTGTACTTCTGTATGACAACTATTAAAGAACTTGAACTTGAACGATGGGGTACTAGGCTAACGCCGCCTGGCATAGGATGGCAATTATATGGGGGAAACGCTGGTAACGCTGGAGACAATGGGTTCCTCCCAGAGTTGTAAGCTCTGGAGGAGAGAGGAATGTTCGGATACTCAGTCTGATCAATTGAAGAAGAAGGGGATTCACGTACAGAAGCCAGTCCTTGTAATCCAAAGCTCAGCATCAAAAGCAATAACTGTAATCCAATTGCCCGATAGCAATGATGATAGCCAGCTAGCCTCGGTCCATGAGGCCAGCCCGAATGTAGATCCTCAAGGTGGTTAAATCCAAACGTCAGTGGAGATTAACGATGCTCTTCTCCATGTAGTACGTTCCACAATCAATATAATCCAACCAATACTGGTTCTGCAATCGCCGCCGTCGGTTCTCCTGTGCACATGTCCAGTAGGTTCTCCGACTAGGCCTCCTCGTGTGCTGGTACCAATGTATTTAGTCCACGCGCACTGGCTAAGGTCCACTAGCTAAACGAACGAACTGCTGGGTAATGCTGCACACGAACGAACCGCTGTTGGCACGATACACAATAATTAACGACTCTTTACTTCACATTAAGTCGAACTTGACGTTACTGCATTAAATCTGACACTTTTACTATTCACTTCGCACGTGGTTCTCAACGCTCTGTTAGACGCACTGCTTCTCACTTCACTATTTTACCGAACTTGATGAACCGCTACTGTTCGCACCTGCCGCCGTATATATACTTAAGTGGCTATCTAGTGCCGAACCTCAGTTCTCGTCTCGAATCAATGCGCTGTCTCCGGGCATGCTGCGCAGAGCTCTAGACGCGGGATAGATTGTTGCTTGCGGGGGGCTATTCTTGAGCGAGCCAGGACGAAAGCTGTGTGTACTTCTCCTCCCTCCTCTCGGGCTCTCAAGTAAGCCACCGAACCGTAAGCTACTTCTGAGGCATCACTGAAGACGTGCAGGTCCATCTGACACGTCTCCAGCCGCACTGTGGGTGGGAAGTAGCTCCGGCGAATGTTCACATTTTGGAGCGAGTTGAGTTCTCTCTCCCACTCTCTCCAGGTGGAAGCTAGGTGGTCGGGTATGGGGTCGTCCCAGCCCTGCTCCTTGTCCCACAGTTCTCGCACAAGCATCTTCGCCCGAGTGGTGTAAGGTAGGATACACCCCAGCGGGTCGTATTGGCTTGCGAGTGTTCTGTATACGCTCCGTCGATTGGTCGGTAGAGGGGTCGACCTTCCCTGCTCCTGGGTCAGGGGTGCGTGTTTATAATGGAGCGAGTCTGTTTTGAAACGCCAGACGAGGCCCAATGCCATTTCCTGTGCTTCACCTGGGGTGGTCGCCATCCAGGTCTCGCTGATTGCTGCCTTTGTCTCTGGGGAGATGCTGCGAAGTACTTGAGGGTCACTGCTGGCCCACTGCCTAAGGTCGAAGCCGCCTTTGATCAGGGAGGCTCGGAGCTTAAGTAGGATGGCTTCGGCTTCTTCTGGCGGTGATACGCTTTGTAGACAGTTGTCCACGTAGAAACTCCTCTCTACGCTTTGTCTGACCTCCTCGTCAGCTCCAGGGTCTTCGGTCACGTGCTTTTGTAGTGCGAACGTGGCACAGCATGGGCTGCATGTGGTGCCGAAGGGGAGGACCTCCCATTGATAGATGGAGGGTTGTTCATCGTCGATCCTCTCTCTCCACAGGAACCGCAGCAGGGGCTTGTCCTCCTCCATCAGTCGCACCTGCAGGAACATCCCTTTGATGTCACCGCTGATGGCCACCTTGTCTTGGCGGAAACGTAGTAGTACGCCGAGGAGGGAGGGGCCGAGTGTCGGGCCGGGCAAGAGCAATTTATTCAGGTTCTGTAGTCCGATCTGGTAGCTGCAGTTGAATACAATGCGGTTCTTGCCGTTGTGGTGGACCTTGTGGTGGGGCACGTACCAGGATTCAGTCGTCTGGTCTGCCTCTTGATTGTCAATTTTCTTGATATGTCCCGCTGTGATCAGTTTGTCGATCTCCGCGCGGTATATAGTGGCTTGAGTGGGGTCTTTAGCTAGACGCCGCTCGGTGTTCAATAGATAGCGTTGTGTCGCTTCTTTTGAGGCGTGGAGGGTGGGCATCCCCTCTCGCCTCAAGAGTGGAGTTGCGTATCTCATCACTCCGTCGACCTCGACCCTCTTTGTCTTCTGCTCGAGGAGAGATATGGCATACGTGTCTTCCTTTGAACGAACTAGTTTCCGTTCGTTCTTAAAGGGCATCGAGTCTAATGTCCATAGTCTCTCGACGTGCTGCAAGAGGGTGGTGTCGTCTTCGCTTATCCTCGTGTAGAGGCAGCGGGTGGCTGTCGGTCGGCTGGAAGACCCGGAGAGGGGGCCTTGTAGCGTCCAACCCAGGCGGGTCTTGACCGCTGCTGGGCAGCCTCTGGGTCCGATGTGGACCTGGTCCGTTGGGACGATGAGGTCTGCGTGGTCGGATCCTATGAGCAGGGTCGGGGTGGCGCCGTCGATGAACGGTATAGGTAGTTGACGTAGGTGCACGTATTTCACCATCAGCTGTGGGATGGGGTAGGTATAACGTGACAGACCTATGTCATGGCTTGTGAAGGCGCTAGTGATGCTGTACCGCTTCTCGGGCTGCTCGACCGCTGCTATTGTGAATGAGACGTTTTCACCCTTTATGGTCTTTAGGTCTCGCCGAATAGTACGGATTGTCATTGTTTCTTCGGTACCCCGTAGGCCCAACTGGGCTGCGGCGGAAGCGAGGAGGAGAGTCTTTTCAGACCCATCGTCGAGGACGGCGTAAGTGTCCAGGACTTTGTCCTCGTAGCTTAGGAGCACTCGGACCACCTTCAAGAGCACTCGGGAGCTCCCGCTCTTCGCAGGGTCTATATACATGACATTTACTCTCGAGCTGCTTTGTGGTACGGGTCTCCTCTTGTTGCTGTCGTGCAGGACCTCCAGGTGGGCGCCGTCGCACTTGCTGCATCTTTTCTTCAGGCGGCACTCAGCTGCCATATGGCTGCGCGCGCAGCGGAAGCAGCGGCGGTTCGCTTTGATCCACTGACTCACTTCGTCAGCAGTCAACTTCTTGAAGGTGTCACATTGAGACAGCCAATGTTCATTTTCACAGTACTGGCAGGCAATCTTCCACTTTCCCTTCGCGTGGGGGGTGTTGTGGTTCTTGTGCTGCGGCACTGACTCGGCCTGGTGCATAACTGTCACTGACCGGCGGTTGTCATTGAACCTCCGCGGTCCATCTCTAGGGCTAGAGCCACTCCACACGAATGTGTCCAATCGTAGACTACTGACCTCCCTGGCGAGGAAATCAGCCAGGTCTAGGAGGGATGGTTCTGGGCCGTTGGGGTCACGGTGGTCTTTCTGCCGCCGAAAACGCTCTTGACGGGCTGGAGGGAGCTTCTCCAGTATCCGCTCCACGTTGGAATTTGCATACAGTTCATATCTCCCCTTCTCCTTTTGTGACCCCAGCATCCCCACGAGGGATTGTACCTTGATAGAGAGGTCATCTAGTGCTCTATTGTCTTTGGCTGGGGGGAGGCGGTCGATATCTCGTATTTCTTGGATCACGTAATCCCATATGCGTCCATAGCGCGCGTCGAGGGCCACCAGAGCATCTGAGTAGGGGGTTCTTGAGTTCGAATATGCCAGCGCTATGTTATGCGCTCTGGGCACTTTGAGATGCTTGAGGAGGATGGCATATTTATAAGACTCGTCGTGGACATCGGACATTATAGTCTCTAAACACATGCGTAATTCTGTGTACTGTGCTCTGTCCTCGCGCGTAAAGTCTGGGAACGTCGGTGTTCCAAGGTAAGATGCCATGGATGGCTGGGACACCGATGAGCGTAGGGGGAGAGGCCTCCTGGGCGAGTCTCCCTGTACGGGTGGTCGTGGGTTAGTGCTGGGTGGGTACCAGAGGCCGGGCCCCCAGGTGCTGCTCCTCGGTGCTGACTGTGCATCAAACTCACCCATGGGTTGGGTCTGGGGTTTGTAACGCAGTGACTCGGGGCTGGGGTCGGGGCTGAACTGGGCCTCCTGGTCCAAAGTAGGTTCGTGCTGGTGGGCTTGCTGTCCTTCCTCGTCCTCCGCTAGGTCCTGGAGTCTTCTAGTTAGTCTCTCGGCGACATAGGCAGGTTCTCCCCGTTGGCTGGGTCCCGTATATACCGGTCGGGGAGGGGGCTCGGCGTCGTAGGCAGGTTCTTCCTGTTGGCCGGGTCCCGTGTAGATTTGTCGGGTAGGGGAAGGTGCCCTAGACCCGTGTCGTGATGATCTCCGGGAGCTCCGTGTGGAGGAGGGGGGGGTCGCCCTCTCGATCAATTGTTCTATCATCTGCGCCTGCAGACGGTCGCGCTCCGCTTCGCGCTGTGCATTGGCGGCGTCGCGCTGTGCATTGGCGCGTTCTCGCTGAATGTTCTCTTCAGTCTGGAGGCGCCTCTCCTCCAGTCTGATGCGTTCGTGCTCACTCTGTTGTTGCGCTTGGAGGCGCTCTCGTTCCACTGCAGAGTGTTCGCGCTCACTAAGTGCCTATGCATGGAGACGTTCGCGCTCCACTGCAGACTGTTCGCGCGCACTCTGTTGTTGCGCTTGGAGGCGCTCTCTTTCGGTTGATGCAGTTAGTGTGGCAATCAAGGCTTGTGCCAGTCTCTGGTCAGCCTCGCTGGGGGATGACACTGATGGAGGTGATCGGGCGCTGACAGGACTTGGTGGAGACCTGTTCTCTTGGCGCGCTCCGAGGTCCATCTCTTGAGCGCTGCTTCTTGATTTCTCCCGCTGCCCGAGGTCCATCTCTTGAGCGCGGTACTCTTCTCTTGGTTGCGCGCCGAGGTCTGTCTCGGGTGCGCGCTCTTGGGTCTCTTGCGTTCCGGGGTCTATCCCGGTGGCGCTTTTTTTATCCTGGGGCGCTCCGGGGTCTATCCCGGTGGCGCTGTCTTGGGGTATAGTCACGTCATGTCCCGCTTGTTCCCCCCCCGTGAGCTAAGTCAGTTTCGTTTGAACCCACTGGGGTCTCTACTGGTGGGGCCGACAAGTCGATAGGATTGGGCATGCTTAAACTATCAGTTTTATCCGTGCTTAACGTCTTTTTAGATAAGCTAGGAGGTAAAACGAAAGCGTAGTCCTCCAGGTGTGGAGGTGGCTGACGTTGGCGCCTAGGGCGTTCTAGTTTGGGAGAGCCGTCTGGAGAGTGTCCGCCGCTGGCCATATCAATATTAATATGATATTAAAGATTACTGATACCCTCCGGCTCGAAGGACCAATTGTAACTGAGGGGTTACAAAACCCTGACTGTTTTAAAGATTGTGATAGATTAAACCACTGCTAGTTATGTACTTTAATTACTGGCCAGACAGTACATCTAATATATGGCAGACACTCATAATAACACGGCACTGACAAAGAAATATCATTTGAGGGTATTTATTATTATGCAGTAAATGTTACAGATATGAGAATTAGGGTCGCGCTTGTATGGCGAAGAATATGCATAAGTCAGTCAGTAGCATAAGTCAATGGGAATAGAATAATTCCTACGATGGGGTACTAGGCTAACGCCGCCTGGCATAGGATGGCAATTATATGGGGGAAACGCTGGTACCGCTGGAGACAATGGGTTCCTCCCAGAGTTGTAAGCTCTGGAGGAGAGAGGAATGTTCGGATACTCAGTCTGATCAATTGAAGAAGAAGGGGATTCACGTACAGAAGCCAGTCCTTGTAATCCAAAGCTCAGCATCAAAAGCAATAACTGTAATCCAATTGCCGGTTAGCAATGATGATAGCCAGCTAGCCTCGGTCCATGAGGCCAGCCCGAATGTAGATCCTCAAGGTGGTTAAATCCAAACGACAGTGGAGATTAACGATGCTCTTCTCCAGGTAGTACGTTCCACAATCAATATAATCCAACCAATACTGGTTCTGCAATCGCCGCCGTCGGTTCTCCTGTGCACATGTCCAGTAGGTTCTCCGACTAGGCCTCCTCGTGTGCTGGTACCAATGTATTTAGTCCACGCGCACTGGCTAAGGTCCACTAGCTAAACGAACGAACTGCTGGGTAATGCTGCACACGAACGAACCGCTGTTGGCACGATACACAATAATTAACGACTCTTTACTTCACATTAAGCTAAGTCGAACTTGACGTTACTGCATTAAATCTGACACTTTTACTATTCACTTCGCACGTGGTTCTCAACGCTCTGTTAGACGCACTGCTTCTCACTTCACTGTTTTACCGAACTTGATGAACCGCTACTGTTCGCACCTGCCGCCGTATATATACTTAAGTGGCTATCTAGTGCCGAACCTCAGTTCTCGTCTCGAATCAATGCACTGTCTCCGGGCATGTTGCGACATGCCCGGACTCGCATTTGAACCTGACTTTGGGGGCTTGCGGTCTGGCGCCGATAGCGTTATCCAATAAGGAAAGCGAATATTACTATGATTCAAACGCAGGCTTAAAGGGATATACCGTGTATACATAAATAATATACAAGGTATATAAAACAATAAATGTAGATTCTCAGCTTTAATCTGGCCCTTCACAACAACATACATGACATACAGATAGACAGTACTGCTACATCTATACATTTATGACATACCAGATTTGCAAATACAGTACTGTTTGTGATACAAAAATAGTCCAGAAAAGGGAGTATATACATTTGACGTAGAAACTGTACATTGGAGGAGGTTGGGTGGGGTTGTGTGTGGGGGTTGGGTAGGGAGGGGTTGGGGGGGGAAACACTGTACAACTGTACAAGCAAAACTGTACATTGGGATATTGACAACCATACTAGGTAATTTACATTGGAGGGGGTTGGGGGGGGGGGGGGACACTGTACAAACAAGAAAAACTGTAGATTGGAATATTGACAAAACCATACTAGGTAAATTACTGTACATTGGAGGGGGTTGGGTTAGGACATTTACAGGGGCCAGTTTCGAATTGCAGTCTCCCGTAGGTTTTCCTTGAGAGTGGTTTTGAAAGTGGGTAGTGATTCACATTCCTTTACAGCTGTGGGTAGGGCGTTCCACATTGATGTGGCATAATTGCTAAACGTGTTTAGTCCCTTGTTTGCGCCGAATCTTTAGTTTAACATGATTTGTGGAGCTCCCTCTGGTGTTGTGATCGTGGTATTCACTGACCTTTGGGAAGTATTTTGACATGTACAAGTAGTAGAGTACTAGGAGTAGTAGTAGTAGTAGTAGTAGTAGTAGTAGTAGTAGTAGCAGTAGTAGTAGTAGTAGTAATAGTAGTAGTAGTAGTAGTAGTAGTAGTAGTAGTAGTAATAGTAATAGTAGGAGTAGTAGTAGTAGGAGTAGTAGTAGTAGTAGTAGTAGTAGTAGTAGTAGTAGTAGTAGTAGTAGTAGTAGTAGTAGTAGTAGTAGTGTTAAAGTTAGAGGTTATATATGATTGCTAGTAACTGATTAACTGTGCATAACTGTTTCCACTGGAGGGCGCAATAGGCGGAGCTGTTAATGTTACCGCCAGGTAGAGGGTATATAAGCTGATGCCGACTCCCCCTCTGTCTCTTCCCACCTACCTCTCACGGAGAGGAGATCTCATGTGCTGCTGTTGTGGAATGGAAATAATAAACCACGCCGATTAAAGGCTAAAGGTAGAAACCATTCCTCATGAACATATTATTGTCGCCCCATAGCCAGTTCTGTCAACAGGTTATGGGCCCAGATCACGCAGGGGCGAAATAATAAGGGTAGCAAGTTTAGCTGAAGTATAGGCTAGTTTAGCGCCGGGAGAACCGCATGGCTAAAGGCTATACCAACAGAGCTAAAGCTATGCCTACCATCAAAAAGGAGGATGGCAACCAAGGGAAGGAGCAAATGGCCCTCATTCAATGGAAAGGCAGAGGACTATGAGCTCTGGGAAGAGCGCATGTTATGCTGCATGCACGGTGTGGGACTGAAGACGACGATCTTGACGGCCCCCACGGGAGACCTGACGGCGGAAGCACAAGCCCTGGACGACAAGCATAATGCAGACGCATACTGTGAGTTATCACCACTGCTCGACGACACAAGCTTGGGGCTGATATTCCGCGACACTAAGGACAAAGGCCGAGAAAGCCTGGAAGTGTTGAGAGAACATTATATCGGGCAAGGAAGACCCCGAGTCGTGTCCCTCTACACTAACAGCACTGAAGAAGGGGCACACCGAGACTGTGACCGAATACGTCATCAGAGCTGAGCAGATCATTATGGCGTTGAAGAGTGCAGGAGAAGCACCAAGCGAGGGGCTAATGATGGCGATGGTGATGAGAGGATTACCGGAGCTGTACAAACCGTTCACACTCCTGGTAACACACGGTTCAGCGGACATGACGCTGGGAAAGTTCAAGGCCAAGTTACGAAATTTCGAGGCCTCAGAAGATATCCACCCAGCCGCTGCGGAGGCGGGAGAGAAGGTGCTGAAGGCCCGAGCGACGCAGAGGGAGAAGACCAGGCCCACGGCGGAGCTGGCGTGTTGGCGATGCGAAGAAAAAGGCCATCGGAAAGGTAATTGCACAAAGACTGTCTGGTGTAGCTTCTGCAAATCCACGGGGCACACAGAGTGTGCATGAAGAAACGCGACCAGAGCGTGCGGTATTCGCATGGACAAGATGGCGGCAGTGGACAAGATGGCGGCGACGGTGGACGTGAGTCGAATCGAGACAACGCCCGGAGAGTAGCGGGACAAGAAGACTTCATCTTCGGGGCGCAGACAGCGTACGTCACCAGGCCAACGCAGCTGCAGCAGGCCCAAAGGAAGGGACTGATCGTGGACACAGGTGTGTCGTCCCACGTCATCAACGACAGGAGTCGGTTCAATAACTTTGACAACACTTTTGACCCGGAGCAACACAGCATGGAGCTGGCAGACGGGAAGCGCACCTACGGCTTGGCGCAAGAGAGAGGAGACGCACAGGTATGCCTCATAGACAGTGAGGGGCCCGGTGTACAGTGACATTAAAGAACGCTCTCTACGTACCCTCGTTCCCACAAGAACTATTCTCTGTAATAGCTGCTACTGCAAACAGTGCCAAAGTATTCTTCAATGAAGGTAAACATTTTCGTGTAGAGCCTGACGGTACGCGATTTAACATAAAGGTGTACAAGAGAATGTATTATCTACAAACAGAGTGTAATGACAACAACAAGTGTAATAATAATGATATGTGTAACGTGACTGTCAGTCACGATATTCAGACATGGCATGAGATTATGGGTCATTGTAATTACGAGGATTTACTGAAACTGCAAGCAGTGACAGAAGGCATGCACATTGAAGGTGAAAAGCGTAGACCTGACAGAGAATGTGTAGTGTGCTGAAGTCACAAAGGTTCTATGTTCTGTTCTGATGGATCAGAACCAGCCTACTCTGCGTTGTGAATTGTGTCTCCTAAAAACCCTTGTACTTTCAAAAGACCATAACTCTGGCCTTGTTTCACGGCGGCTATGCAGGAGAAAAAGAGGAGAAATTGTACCAGCATCTGTTTTAATTCAAAGTTAAAAGTGTAATTACAATGGTTCTGGTTCAATTAAAATAACAAACGCTATAGTCGGATCACTAGACACTATGCCGTCTGCGATCCAAACTAGACTAAAAAAGTAGATTAAAGAATGTTAGTTGTTGATGGTCTTTGTTGTCTTGCTGACAACAAAGGATTCTGTTCTCGTTCCAAAAGTTTGTTCTCCGTGTTCTCCTCTGCTCGCGCCGTCCTCTGTGTGAAAAGGTGGGAGGTGTGTTCCTGTTTTGGTTCCGTTTTCAGTGTGTCTCCACAGTCACAACACCCCCCTTTTTATCAATGAGCCGGGAGTGTCTGCGTGATGTCACAGGAGTGACGTCAAGCAGATGTTTTCCTCCAATCACGGCCTCTCTAAGTTTGAATTTGAAATAGAAGGTTGTCCTCAGTAGTCCAATTCTCTCTCCTTTGTTTCAACTCAGAGAAATAGATACCATCTAAACTAACTTAATACTTTGGTTATTAAACCCAAGATATATATATTCGAATTGAGATTGATTTCATAAACACAGAGATATCATTTTTGAATAGTTTCTCTTGATGCTAAATGAGAATCACAGTAGTTTTATCATTAAGCCCACTTCTATAGTTTTCTAATCATCTTCTTTTAACTTAAATCAATATCTATTTTATACAGTTATTATTCAGCACTTTTAGTATTTTCCAATGTAGTTTCAGAAGTGGCTTAATTTCAAACTCTGTGATTCTTACTCATAAACATTGCATTTTTAATATCATTAGATTCAGAATTATTACCACAATATAACAGGATCATTTGCAGTTCATTTTAAGCTAATTTAGGTATAGAAACAGACATTTGAAAGTGTACCTGAGTTACTGAGATACTGAATCCTAGTCCCTCCTACGGCAGCTGTCCCCACATGTCGTGCCACAGGGCCAGTTTAACTTTTGACCTATTGTCTTCTTGTTGCCAACAGTTGTATGCAAATCTACCTCCTGTTGTGAGCCCAAGTCTCTGTAGACACACACAATCTCTAAGCTAAGTCACTCTAGTCAAATCAGGTTTAAACTATATTTGATTGCCAATTGTTCCACTTTGACTGTTTCTATAAGACTAGAACACATGATTTTGATTAGTTACTGAATTCCTTAACCCAAGGTAACAGACATCCTTTTCTCTTATCTATTTGAACACCAGTTTCAGGCAGAATGCAGATCTATGGTTACCAAATGATACTACAGTGCATAAAGGGGAAGTTTACTCAATCGAGAAACAGAAATCCCACAGAAAAAGTAAAGGTACCACTTGCGCTAGTTAACACAGATCTAGCCGGTCCAGTAAGCAACGAGTCCATAGAATGCTTTAGATATGTACAGTCTTTTACAGATGTGTGTACAGGGGCAGTGTTTGTTTACTTTCTCAAAGCAAAGAGTGACACACTCCAGGCCACGGAGAAATTCCTTGCAGATGTAGCCCCTTATGGTAACATAAGATGATTGAGGTCCGACAACGGAACCGAGTTCACAAATAGAGAGTTCCAATCACTGTTGAGAAGGAACAAGATACGACACGAGACGTCATGTCCATACTCCCCACACCAGAACGGAGTGGCAGAGAGGGAATGGAGCACTCTTTTCGAAATGGCTAGGTGTAAGCTAGTAGATAGTAACTTACCTAAGAGTCTATGGCATTATGCGGTGCAAGAAGCCGCTTACACCAGAAACAGGTGCTTTAATAAGCACACAGGCACCACCCCGTATACAGCACTGACAGGAAAGAAGTGTAATCTAGCTAGGATGCACCAATTTGGATCAGTGTGTTATGCTTACCTGCAGGACAGAGGAAAGCTTGAGTCCAGATGTGAAAAAGGACTCTTTGTAGGGCACGACAAAGGAAGCCCCGCTTTCCTAGTTTATTATACCGGTAAAGGGAGAGTGCAGAAACACAGGCTAGTCAAATTTGTCACAAAGACAACATGTGAGAACGAGACACAGACAGAGGAGCCAGAGCTGGACTCCAGAGTAAGGTGTGAAGAAACATAGACACCTCAGCCTAGTGTACTTAGCACGATCATGCAGACAGACAGTCAGCAACCCCCAGAGGACGATGACGAGGAGCACCCGAGGGTGACGTCACGTGCCCCAAGCAGTGGGAGGTATCCCTCAAGGGAACACAAACCCCCAAAGTATCTGACAGACTATGCCCGGAGAGAAAGTGACGAGGATGACAGTACACTTTCCAGCATTGATTACTGCTACAGAGTAGTCAGTGGAGTACCTCAGACCTTTAAAGAGGCCATAGTGTCCCCTGAATCAAGTAAATGGGAGAGAGCAATGGATGAGGAGATGAGGTCCCTAGAGGACAACCACACCTTTACTCTAACCAAGTTACCAGAGGGCAGACAGACAGTGGGAGGGAAATGGGTGTACTCAATCAAGGAGGGTATTGAAGGCCACGAAAAGTACAAAGCAAGGTTCGTAGCGAAATGTTTAAATACTGAAGGAGGGTACTCCATGTTTAAATACGGAAGGAGGGTGGCTACATGCTTAAATGCAGAAGGAGGATACTCCATGTTTAAATACAGAAGGAGTAGATTCCAGGTTTAAATACCGGAGTGGATTCCATGTTTAAATACAGAAATGGATTCCATGTTTAAATACAGAAGTGGATGATTGACCAGATTCAAAATGAAAGACCTTGGAAGGTTAAAGCATTTTCTAGGCATGGACTTTGAACAGTCTGCCAGTTGTGTAAAAATATCCCAGAAGAGATATGTGGAAAATATCCTGAAACGTTTTGACATGCAAGAATGTAGAACAAGGGAAACACCATGTGATCAAAAGCTAGACTACCAGGAGGATGCTCAGAAACTGACAGATGTAAAAATGTACAGAGAAGCTGTGGGTAGCCTCATTTATTTGACAACATGTACTCGCCCTGACCTATGTTTTGTAGTGAGTAAATTGTCACAGCATTTTGCTGACCCCACAGAGGAGCACTGGATTACAGCAAAACATGTTTTTCGTTATCTCAAAGGTACAGAGCAGCGAGGGCTTAAAGCCTACAGTGATGCAGACTGGGCAGCTGACACCACAGATAGAAGAAGTACCACAGGATATTGTGTGAGTTTGAACACAAACAGCTCACTGGTTTCATGGAAAACAAAGAAGCAGCCCACAGTGGCACTATCAACTTGTGAAGCCGAGTACATGGCTCTAGCTATGACAATACAGGAATGTATTTATCTAGAACAACTGCTCGAAGGAATGGATACCTATGTATATAAGAAAAAGGTTGTTTATGAAGACAACCAGGGAACCATTGGAATCGCAAGAAACCCTGTGTGCCAACAGAGGTGTAAACATGTGGATATAAAATACCATTTCATCAGATCTGTCATCAGAGAAGAAAGGATGACACTTGTCTATTGTCCTACAGACGACATGCTAGCAGACGCTATGACGAAGCCTGCTTCCAAACTGAAATTGAAAAGATTTGCAGAGGTCATGTTTGGTGTGTAAATATAGCCTGTTATGTAAAAATACAGTAAATTACAGTAGATATCATTATCTGTTCTTATGCACGCCTGGTGATACTAAATCCAAATTGAACTTGGGCATTTGAAAGATAATATATGTATATATATATATATATAAATGTGCGAATTGGCTATATTAAGGTCATTTATAAGCCTCCTATTCTATATTCTATAATAATATTTCAAATTGCATTGATCCGGATGGGAGAATTCAGTACTGTATCTACAGAATCTTCTGTTTAATCATCTTCCCTTTATTAATTTCCTTAGATTTTTTGTACACATGATCTCAAGAAGGTACTGAACTTCCTGGCAGTTTTTTATGTTTGGTCATTATTAGCATGGTGTTATTCACTGTCAAAGATGCAAAGAAAAATCATAATTCATATTCTCCTTTGTTTAGAATAGAATAGATCTTTATTTGTCATTGTTGGTACAACGAAAATTTGTTAGGAACATCACCACTGGCATACAAACATAAAATATAGCATGTGCAAAATAATAATGTCAATAATAATAGTAATATAATAATAAAATATCAATGTCCCAATGTCCTCAATAATAATTGTAACTGAGGGGTACAATTCCCTGACTGTATTGATAAGTATGGTATCATTAAACCACTACTGAGTTATGTACATTACTACTGGCCATACAGTACACAGGTATATGTGATGAACACCCACACAATAACACGGCTTAACAAAAAAAGTCCTGTTTGGAATATTTATTAGAAGAGCATCAATATTATATTACAGTATTGAGAATTAGAGTCGCGCTTGTAAGGCGAAGAATGTGCATGAATAGGTCAAGAGCGTAAGTCCATGAGCATATTACGATGGGGATAATTAATACCACCTGTAGCATAAGAATTATATAAGGTACACTCGTAGGTCAGCTGGAGATACTAAGGGGGTTCCCTCCGGTTGTAAGCCAGCAGGGGAGAGGAATGTTCGAATGCAAAAGTCTGGATCAACGAGGAATCAATAAGCTCCAGCTACGGGAGTTTGTACATATACTCCCCTCGATCGGCAGACAAAGCAGCAGCTATAATCCAAGTATGCTCGGCAGCATGGATGAAAGCCAGCCAGCCTCTTCCTAGAGACGGGCTCGAGTGATGCTCCTCACGGGTAAATCCCACACAGCAGTGGGGTAGACGGTTCTCTGCTCCAGCAGCCACAGTACCAAAGCAATAATCCAGCCGGAAAAGGCTCTGCATTCACCGGTGTAGATTCTCCTGTGCACGGTACTTCCCATTAACTAGGTCGAACTTGACGTTATTTCACTAAGCTCTGACACTTTTACTATCCTATTCGCACGCGGTTCTAAATGCTCTATTTAGACGCAAGGTTGCTCACTTCACTTGGTCGTTGACTCGTGGTGAAGGCTTTAACTTGTTGGGTTAACTCGTTTGAGGGTAACTAACTGCTGTATCCACCTGCAACGTATTTATACGTAAGGTGAATAATCTAGTGCCAACCTCATTTCTGTCTCGTATTACTGCGCAAACCTGGGCATGTTGAGACATGTCTTAGCGGTGACTTTGAACTAGACATTGGGGGTATGGCCGTTGGCGCCTAGGGGGTCGCTGTCCAATAGGAGAACGAATATTATGGTCTGGCCTGTACCTAGGTAAAGGGATATTCCGTGTATATGTACAAAGAATATACAAGGGATATCAGACGATATACAAATATTATACAATATATCTCAAGTAATAAATATATATATTCGGTTTAATCTGACCCTTTGTAACAGCCGCCTCCTAATTAGTCCGCACCTAATTAGATAAGCAGAGACAGATTAACCGTCTTGTCCACTACTCAATGTCCGTTGTGAGGAGTAGGGCAATTCACAAAGTCAGTGGGTCATCAAGGGGGTCAGGGAGCCTTGGCAACTCTATCAGCCTCGCCACGGGTCGGGTGTATGTCCGTCCCTGGACAAGAACTTCTGCCGCTCTGACCTTTCCGTCGGCACCAGTGATCACTTTGCTTACGCGGCCGGCCGGCCACGCAGCTCGGGGTAGTGACTGGTCTATGATCATGACGACTGTGTCCACTTTTAAGTTGTCCCTGTCCTTGACCCGCTTCTGACGGGCTGGATGGGATGGAGGGGGGCTTAGGAGGAAGCGGGCCTGAGACTGCTTTGATCTGTGCTTGGCTGTGCCTCCACATCCTCCGTCTGTTTCTCTTGTTTGGTCGGTACCCCGTCTGAGGAGGGGCCGGTTCCGGCCGCACCATCAAGGAGTCGCTTGGGGTGCTGGGTTCGAGGTCAGCTACGTCTGGAGCGCAGCTGAGGGGGGTGGAGTTCGGAACTCCCTCTTGTGCCCACGGTTCTCTCACAGGCCTCTCGCCTAATGTCAATAGCCTCTCAACGGGCTGTACGAGAGAGTGGCCGGTGTCGCTCACCTTTGTGTGTAGGCAGCGTGTAGACGTGGGTTGACTGTCAAGTCCGTAGAGGGGGCCCTGGAGCGTCCACCCCAGTCGGGTCTGAACCGCGACTGGGCATCCTTTGGGTCCGATGTGGGCCGCCTCAATTGGGAGAATGAGGTCCGCGTGGTCGGAGCCGATGAGCAGGGTCGGTGTGGCGCCGTCGATAAGCGGTATAGGTAGTCTGCGTAGGTGCACGTACTTCGCCATCAGCTGTGGGATGGGGTAGGTGTACTGTGACAGGCCTATGTCGTGGCTGGTGAAGACGTTGGTAATACTATACTGCTTCTCGGGCTGGTCCACCGCTGCTATCTTGAAGGAGACATTTTCACCCTTTATGGTCTTCTGGTCTCTTCTGATGGTACGTATGGTCATTGTTCCTTTGGCACCCCGCAGACCCAGCTGGGCTGCGGCGAAAGCGAGGAGGAGAGTCTTTTCAGACCCATCGTCTAGGACGGCGTAAGTGTCCAGGACCTTGTCCTCGTAGCTCAGGAGCACTCTGACCACTTTGATGAGCACTCGGGGGGTCCCGCTATGCTGGTCAATGTGGAGCACTCCTGTTGGTCGGTTGCCTTGTTTGATTACTCTTCGCTGGTGGGCCCTGCACAGTGCTGCGCGGTAAGCGGCGCCCGCCTGGGCCGCCTCACGCCACTGGTCAACTTGGACGGGGTTCAGTGTCTTATATTCGGCGCACTGTGCCAGCCAGTGTCCGCCGTCGCAGTAGGTACAGCAGGGAGCGGTCTGGTGGCTCTTCTGTACTGGTGCCACCGCCTCGGCCTGGTACATTACCGTGACGGGCCCACTTTGTTGTCCTGGCGGACGCCTGTTGATGTCATGCAGGACCTCCAAGTGGGCGCCGCCGCACCTGCCGCACTTCTTCTTCAAACGGCACTCAGCTGCCATATGGCTGCGCGCGCAGCGGAAGCAGCGGCGGTGGACTTTGATCCACTGACTCACCTCGTCCGTGGTCAGCTTCTTGAAAGGGTCGCATTGATACAGCCGATGTTCCCCTTCACAGTACTGGCATTCAATCTTCCACTCCTCTTTCGTCGAGGGGGTGTTGTGGTTCTTGTGCTGCGGTACTGATTCGGCTTGGTGCATAACGGTCACCGACCGGCGGTTATCATTTGATCCCCGAGGTCCTGGTCTTGGTCCACTCCACATGAACGTGTCCAGTGGTAGGCTGCTGACCTCCCTGGCGAGGAACTCAGATAGGTCTAGGAGGGATGCCTCTGGGCCGTTGGGGTCGCGGTGGTCTCTTTGCCGCCTGAAGCGCTCTTGTCGGGCGGGAGGGAGCTTCTCTAATATCCTTTCTACATTAGAGTTAGCATACAGTTCATATATCCCTTTTTCCTTTTGGGACCCCAGCATCCCTACCAGGGACTGTACCTTGATAGAGAGGTCATCCAATGCTCTGTTGTCTCTTGCTGGGGGGAGGCGGTCGATATCTCTTATTTCCTGTATCACGTAGTCCCATATGCGTCCATAACGTTGGTCGAGGGCTACTAGAGCCGCGGTGTATGGGGTACTTGAGTTGGAATATGCCAGCGCTATATTATGCGCTCTGGGCACCTTCAGGTGCTTGAGGAGGATGGCATATTTGTACGTCTCATTGGGGACGTCGGACATCATAGTCTCTAAGCACATCCGTAGCTCCGTGTACTGTGCTCTGTCCTCGCGTGTAAAATCCGGGAACGTCGGTGTGCCAAGGTACGATGCCATGGATGGCTGGCACATCGGTGAGCGTTGGGGAAGAGGCTTCCTGGGCGAGTCTCCCCGTACGTGCTGTCGTGGGTTGGTACTTGGTGGGTACCAGGGGCCGGGTACCCAGGTGCTGTTCCTCGGTGCTGACGGTGCGTCAAACTCACCCGTGAGTTGAGTCGGGGGTTTGTAGCGCAGTGACTCGGGGCTGACGTCTGGGCTGTACTGGGCCTCCTGGTCCAGAGTACGTTGCTGCTGGTCGGGGCTGTACTGGGCCTCCTGGTCCAGAGTACGTTGCTGCTGGTCGGCTTGACATTCCTCCTCTTCCTCTTCCTCTTCCTCTGCTAGGTCCTGGAGTCTTCTGTTCAGTCTCTCGGCGACGTAGGCCGGTTCTTCCCGGTTGCTGGGTCTCGTATGGACCGGCCGGGGAGGGGGTTCGGAGACGCAGACAGGATCCTCCTGTTGGCGGGGTCCCGGGTCGCTTGGTCGGGTAGGGGAATGTGCCCTAGACCCTTGTCGGGATGATCTCCGGGAGCTCCGTGCGGAGAGAGGGGGTGTCGCCATGGCGATCAATTGTTCTACCATCTGCGCCTGCAGCCGGTCGCGCTCTGCTTCGCGCTGGGCATGGGCGGCGTCGCGCTGTGCTTCGCGGTGGGCATTGGCGGCGTCGCGCTGTGCATTGGCGCTGGCATGGGCGGCGTGGAGCTGTGCATTGGCGGCGTCGCGCTGTGCATTGGCGGCGGCGTGCTGCGCATCGGCGCGGCTTCTTTCAATGTTCTCTTCCGTCTGAAGGCGTCTGGTCTCCAGTCTTATGCGGTCGTCTTCACTCCTTTGTTGCGCCTGGAAGCGCTCTCGCTCGATTGCAGCGTGTTCGCGCTCGCTCGTCTGTTGAGCCTGGAGGCGTTCTCTTTCCATGGTAGAATGTTCGCGCTCACTTAGTTGTTGCGCTTGAAGTCGATCGCGTTCGGTGGAGGCTGCCAGGGTGGCGATGAATGCCTGCGCCAGCATCTTGTCCGCTTCGCTGGGGGAAGACACTGATGGCGGTGATCGGCAGTAGTAGCAGTAGTAGTAGAAACAGTAGTAGTAGTGGCAGTTGTGCTGTCCTCCCAATGATGTTTTTAATCAAAGGTATATGGCCAGCCAAACTCTTCAATAAGCAACACAAGAGTCAAAACGTAGCTTCCTTGCTTCTTGTTTTAATGTAGTTCTTGTTGACATGTTGCTAGGATAGGAGTAAAACTGAAACAGAATGGCATGCATAGTGGTACCAGTGCACGTAGAAAGTATAGGTATACAGTACGATTACTAAATGATTAAATGTAAACATGTTGTACTAAACATTCCAAGTATTATGAACATCTACTGTATCGGCAATTAGCCTGTATCATAGGTAATAGGATACAAACATAACAATGTCCCATTGACGACAAATATACTCCAAAAATGAAAGATAGCCTTACAAACATTACGGATTACTTACAATCCTATGATTACTATGATACAATGCTTACAAAGGAGCAAATCGAATGGATTATAACAGATGAAAACGGCCACTCGTTCCTTGCAGCTTGACTGTCTTTCAACAACACAACGTCGCCTTCCTTAAGTTGTGGTAATCTTCGGCCCACTTGCGTCGACCCTGCAGTGTCGGGAGGTACTAATGTCTCCAGCGGGTCCAGAATGTGCTGGCAAGGGCTTGCGCCTGTCTCCATTGGCTTCGGTGGAGGTCCTTGTCTGAGAAATCTCCAGGTGTCCTGTCGAGTGTTCGACACAGTGAAGTAAGGCAATTGAGTGCCTGCTTGCGGTTGTTTGGGAGTCGTCTTCGTGGCATCTTGAAGGGTAGTGGAGCAACCCAGCTGTTCCTCTCATCCCTATACGTCTCTCTGAGTCCATAATATTTAAAATGACGGTATCTTCTATGGATAAGGCAAGCCTGTCGTCGTTAGCAGTTGTTTGGAACACACTGCGACCCAGGTTGTCCTCTGTAACTCTCTCCAAGTTGGATTTGTGTGCACTGATCAGGCCGTTCTGTTGCTCCCCGCCGTGCCACGTTCTCTCTTTCAGGTCTGTGAAGTTGTTGCAGGGTGTGAAGTAGGAAGGGTGTCCTGAAGCAGGGGAGGGGGAGTGTCCTGAGACAGCAGGGGCATGTCTGGAGACAGCAGGGGAGTGTCCGGAGACAGCGGGGGCGTGTCCGCAGACAGCGGGGGCGTGTCCGCAGACAGCAGGGGCGTGTCCTGAGACAGCAGGGGCGTGTCCTGAGATGGCATGGCCGTGTCCTGAGACAGCAGGGCTGTGTCCTGAGACAGCAGGGGTGTGTCCTGAGTGTCCTGAGACAGTAGGGGTGTGTCCTGAGACAGCAGGGGTGTGTCCTGAGACAGCAGGGGTGTGTCCTGAGACAGCAGGGGCGTGTCCTGAGACAGCAGGGGTGTGTCCTGAGACAGCAGGGACGTGTCCTGAGACGGCAGGGACGTGTCCTGAGACGGCGGGGGCGTGTCCTGAGACAGCAGAGGTGTGTCCTGGACAGCGGGGGTGTGTCCTGAGACGGCAGGGGCGTGTCCTGAGACAGCAGGGACGTGTCCTGAGACAGCAGGGGTGTGTCCTGAGACGGCAGGGGAATGTCCTGAGACGACGGGGGCGTGTCCTGAGACAGCGGGGGTGTGTCCTGAGACAGCAGGGGTGTGTCCTGAGACGGCAGGGGAATGTCCTGAGACGACGGGGGCGTGTCCTGAGACAGCGGGGGTGTGTCCTGAGACAGCGGGACGTGTCCTGAGACGGCAGGGGCGTGTCGTGAGACAGCAGGGGCGTGTCCTGAGACAGCAGGGGCGTGTCCTGAGACGAGGTCCATGAAGTTGTTGCAGGGTGTGAAGTAGGAAGGGGCGTCCATTCTCTAGCACGTGGGTCCTGAAGGTGCTCACGCTAGGCTTGTGTGTGCTCCCAAGGCACACTTCCCCGACCACGACCCATCCCAAATCCAATCTCTGAGCAAAGGGGGCGTCGTGAGGGCCGTTGACCTGCTGTCTCACCTTGTGTACTCGTATGATGTCTCTTCCTAGCAAAAGGAGGATTTGAGCATTTGGGTCGAGCTCCGGGAGGTGACCTGCGACGGACTTCAGATGGGGATGGAAGCGAGCTGCCTTTGGAGTCTGTATTTCTGACCTGTTGGTGAGGATTTGCTTGCATTGGATCAGTGGTGGTAACGTGAGGGTAGTTCCTCCATCCGCCGGCTCGATTTGGAAGGCTTCTGCCTTTCTTCCAGACGTGTTGACGACCATAGCACATGTTCTTAATGAGTAGGGGGAGGAGTAGCTCTTGACATTAAATAGCTCGAAGAATTCTGGCCTTGCTAATGAGCGGTTACTCTGGTCATCGAGTACGGCGTACATCTTGACTGCCTTGTGACGCTGCCCCTGGGGAAAGACTTGAACCAGACATATTTTAGAGCAGGACATTGCTGGCTGCCTTTCGCCACAAACCTCAGTGCAGTGTGAGGTGACGATAAGATCTTCTTCCTCCTCCTCGTTATCCTCTGGTGCCGGCGTTGGAACTGCTTGCGATGTTGGGCCAGGATGCATAGCTGCGATATGACAGTCACTCTCACACTCATCGCATTTCACGAAAACTTTACAGTCCCTGGCTAAATGGGAGTATGATGCGCAACACCTGTAACCAGGGAGCGAAATTAACTTTTTGACTCACCGGCCAGTGGCGGGTAGATGGGAAGAATCTACCCGCCAAGCATATTTCTTACCTGCCAAATTTTTTTTGATTAAAAAAATATATATTTTATATAAAAAAATAGAACAGCAGTAGTAGTAGAAACAGTAGTAGTAGTAGCAGTAGTAGTAGTAGTAGTAGTACAGTAGTAGTAGTAGTAGTAGTAGTAGTAGTAGTAGTAGTACAGTAGTAGTAGTAGTAGTAGTAGTAGTAGTAGTAGCAGCAGCAGTAGACACAGTAATAGCAGTAGCAGTAGTAGTAGCAGTAGTAGTAGAAACAGTAGTAGTAGTAGTAGTAGTAGTAGTAGTAGTAGTAGTAGTAGTAGTAGTAGCAGTAGTAGTAGAAACAGTAGTAGTAGTAGCAGTAGTAGTAGTAGTAGTACAGTAGTAGTAGTAGTAGTAGCAGTAGTAGTAGTAGTAGTAGTAGTAGTAGTAGTAGTAGTAGTAGTAGTAGTAGTAGTAGTAGTAGTAGTAGTAGTAGTAGCAGTAGTAGTAGTAGTAGTAGTACAGTAGTAGTAGTAGTAGTAGCAGTAGTAGTAGTAGTAGTAGTACAGTAGTAGTAGTAGTAGTAGTAGTAGCAGTAGTAGTAGAAACAGTAGTAGCAGTAGTAGTAGCAGTAGTAGTAGAAACAGTAGTAGCAGTAGTAGTAGTAGTAGTAGTACACTAGTAGTAGTAGTAGTAGTAGTAGCAGTAGTAGTAGAAACAGTAGTAGCAGTAGTAGTAGCAGTAGTAGTAGTAGTAGTAGTAGTAGTAGTAGTAGTAGTACCGTAGTAGTAGTAGTAGTAGTAGTAGTAGTAGTAGTAGTAGTAGTAGTAGTAGTAGTAGTAGTAGCAGTAGTAGTAGTATACTGTACTACACAGTACAGTAGAAACAGTAGTAGCAGTAGTAGTAGCAGTAGTAGTAGTAGTAGTAGTAGTAGTAGTAGTAGTAGTAGTAGTAGTAGTAGTAGTAGTAGTAGTAGTAGTAGTAGAGTAGTAGTAGTAGTAGTAGTAGTAGTAGTAGTAGTAGTAGTAGTAGCAGTAGTAGTAGCAGTAGTAGTAGTATACTGTACTACACAGTACAGTAGAAACAGTAGTAGCAGTAGTATGGCAAGCCGTTTTAACATTTATTCCCGTTTTCTAGCTAGCTGGGGACCTAGCTAGCTCATTCACAAGGACAATTTTGCGAATGAACTAGCTGGGTACCCAACTAGCTCATTCGCAAAGATGACCTAGTTCATTCACAAAGACACATTTGCGAATGAACTAGCTCACTACCTAGGTTGCAGATATGTCTTTGCGAATGAGTTAGCTGGTTACCCATTCTACATAAGAGTTCCATGTTTTGATATTATAAATGAAATGCCTCATTGTTTTAAGGTGTTTCATACAAAAATATAATCGATCCACTATACCCCCTGTAACGGGGTACAGTGTATCGGTACCTGGGGCACAGTGAATCAGTCCAGATATTATACATTATTTTTACAAAAAACAGCATCTTTATTGTGTGAACGAAGCACTTTCAGGTACAAATAAAACATGTCGACAATGTACCTATCAACCAGACCATCACTGAAACAATATGAAATGTTTTTGCTACACAGTAAATTTCGCAGAGTAAATTTGACTCAAACTGAGTACATTTGGATAATTGAATGTGAATGATACATCATGGTCTCTGACTTCACAAGTCTGTCCAGGGTTACTGATGTATAAAGGACCCCTCCTGGCTACATTCCTATCTGTGACCATGATAATCACGACAACACCTAACATTGTATTATCTTCATGGTTATAATGAATAAAACTCATCTTTGTTTTAAGGTGTTTCATGCTAAATGGTTCTTAAGGTGAATTTCCTTCAATCATCTGCGGACTAGGAGCAAACAACCTCCGCTGGTAATAGTCTGCATTTAGCTTTTTTCTGCATAATTAATAAATATTTTATTGGTATGTGAAGTATTGTTACACATCAACAACTCTAATAAATAATGGCTTTATGTTACTTTCATACATGTTAACCATACTACACCCTAACTCAACTATGGTGAGTGAGTTACATTTTTATTTGCCTTAGAACTGTCATCTTTGAGCTGTTTGAATATTTCCTATCGGGTGTAACTGTAGGATGTAATGCATATCGACATATTGAGAGCATAAAGTAGTACTCTGGGGCTTTCTTATTATTTAGTGTGGCTAAAAACAATTTTAACTAGACTGTTATGCAAAGTACTTCAGAAATTTATTTGTTGTATAATGTATCTTAGAACAGACATGAGAGAGACCTTTGGGGCTTGATCGTACTAAACTTCTAGATCTGTATTGAAACACTTTTTTATTTGACCCTTTTATTATCATTGTGTAAGCAGGTAAAAAAAACTAGGTTGATATGTCTATTTTAAGTGTATCATTGATACTCAAACAATCAACAAAAATTCAGAATTCACTAGGATTATGTGATATCATGTTTTTTATATTTACCAAAGTATATTTACCCATGTATATGTTTTCATGTGACCTTGATATAAATACAAATTGTCTATAGTAGATAAAAAAAGATAAAAGATTTTTGCATTGCTCTGTTTAGAACAATGCTGTTTGGAAATGTTATGTCTGTTTTACTCTTGTGTAGCACATTAGAGCTGCAATTCTTGCATGACAGTTGGTGTACATATACAGCTTATTATTATATAGATTTTGTATCCCAATACATCCTGATAAAATGGAAACAGGCACACGAGTCTAATCATTGTAATTACAACATCAAGCTGTTTGTCTTACAAAGGAGTGAGGTGTCATGGGGGGTGTTATATGTCAACCCTTGACAAATTAGCATTATCCTCCTACACGCAGAGATCCTTCTCACTATTGACTCATCTAGTCAAAATAGTTAATTCGCCCCTTTTAAAAACACCTCATACAATATCTTGAATTTCCTTCGACTGTCACAGGACAAATTTTCAGACAAGTAGTCTGAAATTAATAAATAATTTGCATGTTCTCTTGAATATACAGATTTCACTAGGATTATGTGATATCATGTTTTTTACATTTACCAAAGTACATTTACCCATGTACATGTTTTCATGTGACCTTGATATAAATACAAATTGTCTACAGTAGATACAGAAATAATAGATTTTGCAATGCTCTGTTTAGAACAATAGTATTTGCAAATGTTATGTCTGATTTACTCGTGTGTACCACATTATAGTTACAATTCATGCATGAAAGATGCTATACATATACAGTATGGATTTTATTTTTACCTTTTATTTTACCAGGTATTCATTTGAGATCATAGATCCCTTTTTTAGCTAGACCTGGCCCCCAAATGACATCTAAAACATAAACAAACACCTAAAAATACACAAAAAGCAGACTGATACATAAAAAAGGCAAAGTGGGCCCTGGGGTTACATTTGAGGTGGAGCAAACTATATTGAATGGTCTCATTCTTTAAAATGCCCTTAATTTGAACTTTAAAATCAGATATGGTATTGAGGGCCTACAGTTTCAAAGTTTTTTTTCCTTTACAGGCCTAGCTATCAGAGAACATGAAGGCCTTTTCCCCCAAACTCTGTGCTATTTTCAGGGGTACTGTGACATATAAATTGGGTTTGATGTGATGGTGAGGTATGAACCATGGTAAAAAGGGTAGTTGACCTATAAATGCTTTATAAATGAAGGTATACCATTGAAACAGTCTATGGACATTCATGGACGGTTAGTTAACTTTTAGCATACAGAGTGTTTTGATGTGATCTATATCCAAAAATAAGTCTTAATTTATTAATTTAAGACATATGAAATACCCTATTGAAACAGTTAAAGCAGTTTGGACCGACACATACATACACACACAGACACACACACGCATATTTTCTGAACATTATATTTTCTGGACTATTTTTTTTTGGTTTTGTATCACAAACATTGCTGTATTTGCAATCTGTTATGTCCTAAATGTATGGATGTAGCAGTACTGTCTATCTGTCTATCTATCGTTTTACACGTATTATTATTATTATTATTATTATTATTATTATTATTATTATTATTATTATTATTATTATTATTATTATTATTATTATTATTATTATTATTATTATTATGTGTATTAAGAAATAATAACTACAGCTATCTCTATTGCATGGTCAGCACTGTGTCCCAAACTGTCAGCAGACAGACACCCCTGGATACCATTTACATTTACATTTAGTCATTTAGCTGACGCTTTTATCCAAAACTACTTACAAGTTCTGTACGATAGGTGATCAGGGAGGATACAACTCTATCACCTGTGTAACAATATTCATCAAAGTGTTGCGTGTTATAGTGCTGGTTAGTTTATTAGGACAAGTGCATGACTGTAAGGTTAGTTAGGGTTACATCAGCCCATATAGGTTAGAATAATAGAATGTTTTATTATCCATAGCCATTATGAGTAGGCCTGAGGTTACAGTGGACTTGGAATCTAATCCGTACATTTTTAGTACCTGGTTTAAATAGTGGTCATAACGTTGCATAAGTTCTATGATAGATAATTTTGATGATGATTTTTTTCTCTCACTGACTCTCACAGAGGCTTGTGTTAGGATATCTACCTATAACCCATACTCTCTCTTAAACTATCAGAGGATATTTGCGCTTCAATGGTCAGATTATGTCACAACAATAGACAGCTATAATCAATGTTCATCATAAATGTATAGCCTCCTTTTCTTGTATAGATAATTATGTTATGTGAACCCATCCAGAGTTCTGTTCTAACTCTGCAGGTCCCCTAAACTGTCAACCTGGGGGTGTTTTAACACCTAAGGGGGCCCAATTCCCCCCCCCCCCCCCACACACACACACACACACACACACACGCACACACACACACACACACACACACACACACACACACACACACACACACACACACACACACACACACACACACACACACACACACACACACACACACACATATATTTTCTGAACATTATATTTTCAGCACACTATCACGTATAACTTTTATACCTATTCATATCTTTAACTGTAATAATTTAATGTGAACAATAATACAAAACACGGTAATGCAACCCTTTTTAAAAGAATCTATTTTAAATAAAACGTTTCACCGAAACTTAATTACTACGACACCTAGGGGGTGGTTGTAATCAGCCACTCACCCCCACCCTTGAGACGCACCCATCTAGCAGAACATAACTTAGCCTTCATGCATATGACTTAAACACAACCCTTACCCTCAAATGGCTTACCCCCGAGTCAGCACCGCTGACATACATACATACATACATACATACATACATACATACATACATACATACATACATACATACATACATACATACATACATACATACATACATACATACATACATACATACATACATACATACATACATACATACATACATACATACATACTTAGTGTGGTTACTTAGAACCCCTGTTTACAAGTTATCACTCTTTTTCAAACAACATCAGCCTATTATTCACTTACATTGTATTTTCTTTTATTTACACATATAAAAAACAAGTATATATAATACAATATAATCCACAAAGAAATGTGAAGGAGAATTGTCTAAAGATTGTGACATTCTCCAAGAAGATAGGTACACACAGACACACACACACACACACACACACACACACACACACACACACACACACACACACACACACACACACACACACACACACACACACACACACACACATACAAGGTTGTAAATCAATACTTACCCTGGTATTGACAGAAGCTTTAGACTTCCTTGATTTGCTATCCTCATCCATTTGTACCGCCTCCTGTGCTGAAAACAGCATGGGGCTGCAGACTGACAGTTAGGCACACTGCTTACTGAGATGGTGCACTTTGACAGCCTTCAGAGGGGAATCACACAGGTTTCTATGAAACATACATTTGTTTATTTCTTTATTTACACATATACATTATAATCCATAAAAGAAATGTTAAGGAGAAGTGTCTAAACACTCTCTTGCATTTGGCTTTATCCAAGAAACCACTTTATAGACACATTCCATTTTTCTTAAAAATATTCCCACACACACACACACACACACACACACACACACACACACACACACACACACACACACACACACACACACACACACACACCCCCACACAGGGTCATAAATCAACACTTACCCTGGTACTGACAGAAGCTTTCGGCTGATTTATTCTGAAAATCCCGCCTCCATTTTGTCCCGCCTCCGGATGTCCCTCCCCTATAGCCCCGCCCCCTCCTAAACCGGAAGTCCCTCCTTCCGAAACCGGAAGTCCCACCTCCTTGTGCCCCTCGACCAATCAGAAAATAAATCATAAATCATCTCAAAGGGGGCGTGGTTTCAATCAATCAAACTAAAAGGGGCGTGGTTTGCATAATGAGACAGAATGTGTATACTTATTCTCTCTCTGAGGAGGAAGAGGAGGAAGACCACCAGACAGGAGGAAGAGGAGGAAGAGGAGGAAGAGGAGGAAGACCACCAGACATAAGGAAGAGGAGGAAGAGGAGGAAGAGGAGGAAGAGGAGGAAGACCACCGGACATGAGGAAGAGGAGGAAGAGGAGGAAGACCACCAGACATAAGGAAGAGGAGGAAGAGGAGGACGAGGAGGAAGACCACCAGACATAAGGAAGAGGAGGAAGACCACCGGACATGAGGAAGAGGAGGAAGAGGAGGAAGAGGAGGAAGAGGAGGAAGACCACCAGACATGAGGAAGAGGAGGACGAGGAGGAAGAGGAGGAAGACCACCAGACAGAAGGAAGAGGAGGAAGAGGAGGAAGATGAGGAAGAGGAGGAAGAGGAGGAAGAGGAGGAAGACCACCAGACAGGAGGAAGAGGAGGAAGAGGAGGAAGACCACCAGATAGAAGGAAGAGGAGGAAGAGGAGGAAGAGGAGGAAGATGAGGAAGAGGAGGAAGAGGAGGAAGAGGAGGAAGACCACCAGACAGGAGCAAGAGGAGGAAGAGGAGGAAGAGGAGGAAGACCACCAGACAGAAGGAAGAGGAGGAAGAGGAGGAAGAGGGGGAAGAGGAGGAAGAGGAGGAAGAGGAGGAAGACCACCAGACAGGAGCAAGAGGAGGAAGAGGAGGAAGACCACCAGACAGGAGGAAGAGGAGGAAGATGAGGAAGAGTAGGAAGAGGAGGAAGTGTAGGAAGACCACCGGACAGGAGGAAGAGGAGGAAGAGGAGGAAGAGGAGGAAGATGAGGAAGAGTAGGAAGAGGAGGAAGTGTAGGAAGACCACCGGACAGGAGGAAGAGGAGGAAGAGGAGGAAGAGGAGGAAGATGAGGAAGAGTAGGAAGAGGAGGAAGAGTAGGAAGACCACCGGACAGGAAGAATTTATCATCAGTTGTATTTATCATCTGAATTTGACAATACAAGTTTCAAGTTTCTTTATTAGTTGTCATACAAAAATACAGAATACTTTTATATGAAATGCTTTTTTCTGTTTTGCTCCTGCGAGTGTGCTAGATAAAAATAGATAAAGTATAAAATAGAAAGTCAAAAGTACATAAACAAAGTGTAAACAAAAGTGTTCAATATACATACATACAATATACAATACAGAGTAGAAAATGTTTGTAACTGAGTTACAATACAGTATACAGTACAATGCAGAAATGGGATGAGGTACAGATTGATTGATTGATTGAAAACTTTATTAACAGATTGCAGAATGGGTACAGTACAGTACAGCTCAATACATACAATTGTTAAGAGGATGCAGACCAGAGAAAGACTTTCGTCTTGTTTACATCAGGGTCCCCCATTTTCAATTCATTGTAACATATATGACATACATGACATAAAGATAGACAGTACTGCTACATCTATACATTTATGACATACCAGATTTGCAAACACAGTACTGTTTGTGATACGAAGAGAGTCCAGAAAAAAGAGAGTATATACATTTGACGTAGAAACTGTACATTGGAGGAGGTTGGGTAGGTTGGGGGGGGGTGGGGGGGACTGTACATTGGAGGTGGTTGGGTGGTTGGGGGGGTGGGGGGAGGTTGGGTAGGAGTGGGGGGGAGGTTGGGTAGGAGGGGTGGGTGGGGGACACTGTACAACTGTACAAGCAAAACTGTACATTGGAATATTGACAAGACCATACTTGGTAATTTACTGTACATTGGAGGGGGTTGTGTTAGGACATTTACAGGGGCCAGTTTCGAATTGCAGTCTCCCGTAGGTGTTTTTTGAGAGTGTTTTTGAAAGTGGGTAGTGATTCACATTCCTTTACAGCTTTGGGTAGGGCGTTCCACATTGATGTGGCATAATTGCGAAACGTGTTTAGTCCCTTGTTTGAGCCGAATCTGGGTTTAATATTATTTGTGGAGTGGGCGGCTAGGTGGTGTAGTGGGCAAGGCACTCGCCACCAGTGTGGAGACGCTAGGATTTGCGTGTTCGAATCCAGCTCTCCACATTGTTTTCAGTTTAGCTGGTCGTCCGCAGTAATACACATTGGCCGTATTACGGGGAGGGAAAACTGAAGGGTGGGGATCGAACGTTGTGAACAAGCGACTCCTACAAGTCGGTTGGTGCGCCTGCGCAGTAGAATCAGGAAGTGTCGGGGGCAGCGTGAGCCTCCCACGCGTTACTCCTCGCCACTGAGAGATCGAGCTGCGCAGGTGAAAAGATGCGACTGCTGTTACCTCAAGTACCGGAGGGGACTTGTGCTATGTATGACTTAGTCCACATTGCAGCCGGCTTGTGGGAGGCAAGAAACAGCGTTCGTGACAGGGGAGGGTTGAATTGGATGATACAAAATTGGGATGGGAGAAAAATATAGAAAAATGGGAGAAAAAGTGGATAAAAAAAAAAACATTATTTGTGGAGTTCCCTCTGGTGTTGTGATCGTGGTATTCACTGACCTTTGGGAAGTATTTTGACATGTACATGACTACACTTGGTCATGTAGTGTATCTTGTAGACCAGGCCCATTGCAAGTTGCTGTACTCTGTCGTCTACTCTAAGCCATCCTAGGTTGTCAAAGTGGGCAGGGGTGAGGTGGGTTCTAGGAGTAAGGTCAAGCAGTAGTCTGACCAGTTAGTTTTGAGATGTTTGTAATTTAGTTTTTAGCGCCTTTGAGGTGCTTTGGTACCATGAGGTGCAAGCATAGTCGTAGTACCCTTGAATGAGTGCTCCTGCCAGAGTCTTCAGGGTATTCTTGTTTACCAGTGAGGAGATCCGGTACAAGAATCGAGTTTGTTGGTTGACTTTTTTTATTACATTGGATGCCATTTTGTCACAGGAAAGATTTGCCTTTAGGATGGAACCCAGGTAGGTAATATCTTCTTTCCTTGTGACAATATTGTCACCCACTGTAACTGAGAAGCCGTCGGTCTTGCTGAGTTTGTTATTTGAACAGAAGAGAATGGACTCTGTTTTGCCCATGTGTAATGATAGTTTGTTATCAGCGAGCCATATGCAGATTTTGCCTAGTTCTGAGCTGAGGGTTTTTTCAACCTGTAACAGCTTAGGGTAAAGTGCAATGAGGTATGAGTTGTAGTGCAAATCTCTTTACCAATAAATATAAAGTGTGTTAAAGTGTCTAAAGTGAGTAAAGTGGGTGCTGCAGTGAGTTGTTTATTTAAAGTGAGTGTGTACGTGTGGATGTGTGTGCTGTGAGTGTATTTGATGGTTTGTTACATAGTGTTATTGTTGTTGAGCATCCTGATCCAATAGGAGCTTGATATTCAGCGTAACCTCTTATGCATTGGGGAAAAATTGGTCTAGTTTTGCATAACACACCTGACGATTGCATACCCAAAGTAATTTGAGATTTATTATACTTTATACTTATAGCACATGCGTGAGTGCTAATGAAATAGAGTTACAGAGGTTTGAACACACTGAAGTAAAAGTTTTTTTTTTTAAAGCAAAAGTTTTTATTGGTGAAGCAAGTTTGTACAATTACAAAGTCAGAATTATTCATTCACCCTTTTTTTCCCCCTTTTTTTGTATAATCTACCCCACCCATCCCACCCCCAAACCCACCCCCAAACCCACCCCATGGATCAACAGGTAGGGTTACGTACATAACATACAACCAGAGAAAAGGTTAGATTACAGACAGTAATAACAATTGCTACTTACAATGATACAATTAAATTAAATTAAATACAAAATACAAAAATAATAACAAAAAAAAAATATAATAATAATAATAATAATATAATAAAAAAATAATAATAATAGTAAACAAAAGGAAAATAGTCTGAGTCAGATATGGTACATTAATCAATTATAGAGTATCTACATAGTTATCTGGTGGTATTACATAGTACTGTTGGGCCTGGTTAGATGGGAGGATCACTCAAAGAAGGAAGACACTCAGTCAGGAGGGAGAACAGATAGGCTGTTAAAGTAGGAAATGAACGGCTGCCACTTTTTAAAGAATTTTTCGTTAACTCCTCTAAGTGCATACTTAATCTTCTCTAGTTTTAGAAACGATACCATATCTTTTAGCCAGGCGGAGAAGGGGGGAGGTGTAGACAGTTTCCAGGCTAGGAGTATTCTCCGTCTGGCCAAGAGTGTGGCAAAAGCCAACATGTCAGTATCGTTTGGCTTAATAGGGAGAGGTTCAGCTGGTACGCCGAAAATGGCCAACAGTGGACAGGGCTGTATTGTGGTATCTAGTACTATCGAGAGCACATTAAATATCGAGGACCATAATGGTCTAAGACCCGGGCAGGACCAAAACATATGAGAGAGATCAGCTTGTGGGCTATTACAGCGGTCACAATTGGGATTGGAGTCTGGGTAGATTTCAGCTAGTCTTGCTTTGCTGTAGTGTACTCTGTGTACCACCTTTAGTTGTATTAGGCTGAGTCTGGCACAAGTGGAGGAGGAATTCACCCTATCCAGTGCTCCCCCCCACCACCCCTCTGTCAGTTCCACCCCCAGCTCCTCCTCCCACCTGGATCTTGTCTTAGCGCTTTTGTCTTTGATCAAGCACATAGTATTTTGATAAATTTCAGATATAAGCCCTTTTTGGTTTGGTGATAGACCCAAGACTCTCTCCCAATTTGATCGTTGAGGGGGGCTAGGAAATGAGTCAAATTGTGAACGTACAAAATGACGTATCTGAAGATAACGAAATAAATCGGAGCGTGGAAGACCAAATTGGAGACACAAGGAGCTAAAACTAGAGAAAGTGTCACCGTCATATAGATCCTTGAAACTATTTATTCCAAGTCTGTTCCAGCGTGTAAAAGACGAGTCCAGAGTGGAGGGAACAAACAGGTGGTTATTACTAATAGGCCCCAAGACTGATGCTGCACAGAGTTTGAAGTGACGACAAAACTGTATCCAAATCTTTAGAGTGGACAGAACAACAGGGTTTGAGGAGTGCCGGGAAGGAGAGAGAGGGAAAGAAGAGTAGACCAGAGCTGCCAGGGAGGATGAACGGCACGATTGCGCTTCTAAGCTACACCAGTCAGTTTCTGGGGTTTTCAACCAAAGAATAATTTTATGGATGTTGACAGACCAGTAATAGTGCATGAAATTAGGGAGCGCAAGTCCACCTGACCCCCTAGGTCCTTGTAGGATGGCTTTGCCTATTCTAGGGATCTTTCCCCCCCAGATAAAGGCAGATATTGCTTGGTCTATTGTGAGAAAAAAGGATTTGGGTAGAAATAGAGGGAGACATTGAAAGACATACAGGAATTTGGGCAGGATATTCATTTTAACACATTGTACTTTACCGGAGAGTGAGAGGGGCAGGCTGCTCCAACGTTGAAAGTCAGCTTTCATGTTAGTGATTAATGGGGGGAAGTTAGCTTCAAAAATAGAGTTTAAGGTGTGGGTGATCTTTATGCCCAGATATTTAAAGCCTGTCTGTGACAGACGAAAGGGAATTGAAGATTGTGTAATTTGTAAGGCTGAGTTGTTAATGGGGAAACATTCACTTTTATGAAAATTTAGCTTATAGCCTGAGAAAGAGCCAAACTGTCTTAACATAGATTTTATGTGAGGGATGGAGGTAATAGGATGCGTCATATAGAGCAGAAGGTCGTCAGCGTAAAGGGAGACCCTGTGTTCGACTCCGTGACGGGTGATACCACGGAAGTGGGGCGAGGACTTGAGTGCAATGGATAGAGGTTCAGCGGCGACGGCAAACAATAACGGAGACAAAGGACAACCCTGGCGTGTCCCTCTGGAAAGTGGGAAATAAGGGGAATTTATAGAGTTGGTAGTGACACAGGCCAAGGGGGCGGAGTAGAGTAGCCGGACCCATGAGATAAATATGTCCCCAAACCCAAATTTCTGCAGAGTCGTGAACAAGTATTCCCACTCCACGCGGTCAAAGGCCTTCTCCGCATCCAGAGATATAATTACCTCAGGACGGAGAGAAGGACCTGAAGTGTGTATAATATTCAAGAGTCTGCGAATGTTAGAAAAGGAGTGGCGACCCTTAATGAAGCCAGTCTGGTCCTCAGAAATAATCAGAGGTAAGATGTTCTCCAGACGCTTAGCCATCACCTTGGCAATGACCTTTCCATCGTTGTTAATCAGCGAAATTGGGCGATACGATCCACAGTCTGTGGGGTCTTTGTCCTTTTTAAGTAGGAGGGAAATGGTTGCTTGGGTGAGTGTATGTGGCAGTGTCCCATTTTTCAGGGACTCGTTAAACATTTCCATCAGAAGCGGGGCGAGTTTGTCACAAAACTTTTTATAAAAACCTGCCTCATAGCCATCTGGACCCGGTGCCTTGCCACTCTGCATAGCATTGATAGCCTCCTTGATCTCCTCAATGTTCAATGGTCTGTCTAAATCCTTAGCCAGCTCCGGGTCTATAGACGGGAATTCTAGGTCATTTAAAAAAGTATCCATAGATATTCTGTCGGGAGGGGGTTCGGATGTGTAGAGAGTGGAGTAAAACACTTCAAAGGCCTTGTTAATGTCTTGGGGTTTCGAGACTATGTTATTAGAGCGATCCCTTATCTGTGAGATCAGCCTGGAGGCTGCTCTGCGCTTGAGCTGATGTGCAAGCAGCCGACTGTTCTTGTCTCCATATTCATACGACAGGCCGCGGGAGTGGAGCAGCAGACCTTCAGCTTTCTTTGTGGATAATAGATCGAATTCAGACTGTAAATCCAGCTTCTTTTTATACAATTCAGGTGAAGGGTCTGCGGCGTACTCACCATCAAGCTGGAGAATAGAATCTGTAAGGTCCTGCAGCCGCTTTCTCTGGGTTTTGTTCGCATGGGCTACATGGGAAATAATTTCACCACGCAGAACCACTTTTAGAGTCTCCCACAACAGTGAGTGAGATATTGAATCCGATCTATTGGTGAGTAAGAAGTCATCAATTGACTTTGAAATTTTGTCGCAAAACCCCTTGTCGGAAAGTAGCAAGGTATCGAATCTCCAGGGAGGGCGATCTTTTTTATTCAGAGTAAGGGAGATGTCCATTTGTATAGGCGCATGGTCTGAAATTACAATGGCTAAATAGTCAACTGAGCGGACAGAGTTTAACAGGGTTTTATCAATAAAAAAATAATCTATCCTGGTATAGGAGTGGTGTACATGTGAAAAAAAAGAGAATGCCTTTAATAGTGGGTTAGCAGATCTCCATGGGTCCACACATCCATTTCCCTCATAAAGGCTGATAAGGACCTGGACATTTTAGAGAGTGTTGAGGGTCTTAGAGAAGAGCGATCCAAAACCGGGTCCACAACACAGTTCAAATCGCCCCCCAAAATAAGTTGGTGTGTGTTTAAGTTTGGGAGGGAGGAGAGGATCTTGTTCATAAAACCAACATCATCCCAGTTGGGAGCGTAAATATTGACTAAGAGCACTGGGGTTTGGAATAGAGTGCCCGTTACTATTATATATCTGCCATCCGGGTCAGAGATAACGTTAGAGGATGTGAATTGAACTTTTTTGTTCACCAGTATCGCAACACCTCTTGCCCGAATATTAAAATTGGAGTGAAATACCTGGCTGATCCAAGGCTTGTGTAGTCTAATTTGATCTGCTTTCAATAAGTGAGTTTCTTGCAAAAACATGATATCTGCCTTCAAGTTTCTTAGGTGAGTAAAAACCCTTGAACGTTTGACTGGCCCGTTCATAGATTTGACATTCCACGTGATCAGTCTAACAGAGTTGTCCCTCCTATTATTAGATGAAGTCATGATTCAGTTCAAGATTTGAGTGATCTGATTGTCCCATATACAGGCCCCCTGTACAGGGGTATTGTAGACTCCACAAAGTAATAAAGTGATAAAAAAGAAAAAAACAAATAACAAATAAGTAACTATAAACATATGTATGTGTAACCACAACATCTGCAACAACAACAATAACAACAGAAAATACAGACCTTTCCCGGACCGCATTCGGTGTAAGTAACCCCCAAAATACTCCCCTCCCCATTCCCATCCTAGGTTCCCTTCTCTTCTTCCCACATCTAGAGAACCGCAGGTAATCGCTACTAAACTTCCGGTGCATCTACAGATCTTAACCCAACCTAGAACCTAACCTAGAAGCTAAAAACCTAACCTAACCTAGAAGCTAAAACCTAACCTAGAAGCTAACCTAACCTAGAAGCTAGAACCTAGCCTAACCTAGAACCTAGCCCCTAGCCTAGAACCTAACCTAACCTAGAATGTGAGCGTGAGCTTCCAATTTAAGAGTGTAGAGAAAAAGGGAAAAAAAAGTATATATCACAGAGCAATTTCGCTGTGACAAGCGACACATAACTGAAAGATACTGAACTTGAATAACAACTCGAGATTTGTTGAGCAAAGAAAATAGTAGGGGGAGCACCAACCAACCAGTAGGCTGGTGTGTTAACGTCATTCAGTCCAAGCCAGCTGTTGTAGAATTACATTATAGAAATGGAAATAACTGAAAGATACTGAACTTGAAAATAACAACTCGAGATTTGTTGGGCAAAGAAAATAATAGGGGGAGCACCAACCAGTAGGCTGGTGTGTTAACGTCATTTAGTCCAAGCCAGCTGTTGTAGAATTACATTATAGAAATAGAAATAACTGAAAGATACTGAACTTGAAAATAACAACTCGAGATTTGTCGAGCAAAGAAAATAGTAGGGGGAGCACCAACCAGTAGACTGGTGTGTTAATGTCATTCAGTCCAAGCCAGCTGTTGTAGAATTACATTATAGAAATAGAAATAACTGAAAGATACTGAACTTGAAAATAACAACTTGAGATTTGTTGAGCAAAGAAAAAAGAGTAGGGGGAGCACCAACCAACCAGTAGGCTGGTGTGTTAACGTCATTCAGTCCAAGCCAGCTGTTGTAGAATTACATTATAGAAATAGAAATAACTGAAAGATACTGAACTTGAAAATAACAACTTGAGATTTGTCGAGCAAAGAAAAAGAGTAGGGGGAGCACCAACCAACCAGTAGGCTGGTGTGTTAACGTCATTCAGTCCAAGCCAGCTGTTGTAGAATTACATTATAGAAATAGAAATAACTGAAAGATACTGAACTTGAATAACAGCTCGAGATTTGTCGAGCAATGAAAAGAAAAGAGTAGGGGAAGCACCAACCAGTAGGCTGGTGTGTTAACGTCATTCAGTCCAAGCCAGCTGTTAGCCAGCCTACGTTAAATCTGGTGTGTAAACAAACCCCGATCGTTGTGTAGTTACCTCAGTCATGCCAATGAGCGTTGTAGAATGTCTGAGCAGCTGCGGGAGAGTCAAAGTACAACGTTTGGTCTTCGAAGTCCACGCGGAGGCGAGCTGGGTACAGCATTCCAAAGCGAATGTCTTTCTTGTACAGTCGGGCTTTCACGTCGTTGTAAGCCGCGCGCTTGCGGGACAGTTCGACGCTGAAGTCAGGGTAGAGTGAGATCTTGTGGCCACGGTATCGCAGATCCTCTCTTCTCTTCCCAAAAACACGCTCCTTGTCCTGGTAGTTGTGGAAAAGTACAATGAACGCTCTCGGTCTGGGGTTGTTTCCTCCGGCTTTATTCTCTTTCCCCAGCCTGTGGGCGCGAGACAGTATGAGCGGCGTGGGAAAAAAATTAGCCCCACAAATATCTGAGAACAATTCGGTCATGAATTGGATTGGATCCGAGCCTTCCATTTTTTCAGGGATGCCGATCACTCTCAAGTTGGCTCTGCGCGAGCGGTTTTCAAGATCATCCAACTTGTCGGCCAGCCGAGTGTTCTCCGTTTTGAGTTGAGCATATGCGCCTTCCATCTCGACGACTCTGTCGCTGTAGTCAGACAAGCCCGATTCGACAGAGGTGATCCGTTGTCCGTGTATATCCAGCGTGGATTTTATTGCCTCCAGGGTCCTATTCACCGGTGTGAGAGCTGCGTTTAGCAGCGAGGTGACCACTGCCGTCGTGTCGGTAAGTATGGCAGTACGGAGGTTCTCCAAGTCGTTGGGCAAGGCTGGCGTCGCTTTGGCTGGGGAATCAGGCATGTCTTTAGCTCTACTAGCAAGTTCAATAGCTTCGAGGCTAGCAGCAGTTGCCTTCGATATTTCTCTTTTATCAATTCTCTTTGTTCTTCCCGTCATGTTGTGAAACGTAGTGCAGTATTCGTCTTTTAGTCTTAAAGTTTAGATGGTGCATTGTAGCATGTCGCTTGTCAAATAAATAGATTTATTCCATGCTAAACCGGAAGCCCTTACACTAACCTCCACTGAAGTAAAAGTTTACTTACATTTGTGTTTACTTGTTGCCAGATGCCTGTTATATTATCGTATAGCTTACGCTCTGCTCTCTTGGAACTATCCCTTTATCCAATCTAATAATGAATAATTTTTCTCCACATGTACACACCCATCCGCCTGGCCACACCCACATCCGCTCCTCTACATAAGCGGGGTCGTGGCCACACCATCAGCTCCTTCCCTATTTTCACCACTGTAAAGTGCCTGTATACACCACTTTAGTTTAGTGCCGAAATAGTTATTGGAAAGGAGTTACGTTATTGGAGAAAAGGAGCTGCGTTGACATTATATCTTTGTTTTCTCTCTCACTATTTTTCGAGGAAATACAGCGATAATGTCTTCGCCACCGGAGTGTCTAGAAGATGATGATCTGCAGCCGGACACTTTGCTCGGCCGTGTGAGGGCTGACGGCCTCTCTGGGCGGGTGATGTTTTTTGCGACGCGGGCGCCAGGTGTGTCAGTTGTGGAGGGACAACTGCACAGCTTACGAAGGTCGGCTCCAGGCTAGGATCTTTTTCGCTGCCCCTTAGCGGCGTGGAGGGGGTTCTAGTTTGATGTCTCACGATAACATTAGCTCCTCCTCAAATGAAGTCGTAGCTTTGTTTTCCTGGGACCATGATTCCAAATCTGCGGTTCAAATCTGCGGTACCCTCTGTCGCTGTGCTGGCCCCGCTTTTCAAGATGAAAAACACCCGGTGCGAGGGAGGTGAGCTTGGTGTTCGTTATGAGAATATCTCCAAGCTCAGGTTGGCTACAGCCCGCGTACAACGAGGGGCTTGCTGCCGACACCGCTGTGTCTGGTAAACACCGTTCTGAAGAGGGGCGTGTGTTGCCTTTTTCCCTTTTTTCTTCGGATAAGAAGAGGAAAAGACAGCGGCTGTCTGAAGTGTTGGCCTGTATTGCTTTTCTCACGTTGTACAGTTTTCAGTAGTAGCCGATTAGCTTGCTTCTGCGTTAGCTAGTGGCTAGCGATAGCCGGTATGAGCTAACTGTTAGCCAGTTAGCTGGTTAGCTACGACGTTAGCTGCCGGCTGCGCTCGGCTGGGAACGTTAGCTTGATGCTATCAGTTAGCCTAGAGTTAGCTGTTTAGCTTGTGCTACAACCATTGGGGTAGCCGTGAGAATAGCAGGCCCTGGCACTCTGACTATGACGTCATCTTTGGCAGAAGATGTCGTCGGGCCTGCGCCATGACCGGCTGCAGGAGGGGGCGTCACCCCGGAGCAAGGCTCCGGCCATTGCTTCTTCTGGCATTGCCAGCGAGAGGCCTTCGTCAATGTGCTGGACCAACCTGTGTTGCGGCCTTTCGCCCTGCGTTCGTTGGTGCAGGTAAGGTGTCCATTGGACATTACACCACTCTTCCTTCCTTCCCCTCCTGAATGTTTTTGTTAATAACGATGTCTTTGTCTACAAAACATATGTTACTTCACTACATTTGGAGATACGACGTGTGCTGTGTGAAAATAGTTTTGGTCGCTTTGTATAGCTTGGGTTAGCGTTGGCCAAGGCTTATGCCCTTCTCTCTACCTAGGAACAGCATTGTTTTTTACGTGATTAAAAATGAACTGGGTTTTTGTTGTATGATGAGACGTTATATTACGTGTAGCTCTGCTCAGCGTCATAGTGCACATACTTCACTTCAGTACTTGTGCACTGAATAAAAACTCACAATGTACCTTTACATACCAACATCTGTCTGGCCACACCCCCATCCGCTACCTACATAAGCAGGGGTGTGGCCATGCCCTCATCTCCTTCTTCACTTTCACCACAAGGAGTGCCTGTATACCAATCACTTGAGCTAGGTTGTTTAGACTGAAGAAAGGAGAACAGAAGAGGAAGGAGATACGTTGACATTATATCTTTGTTTTCTCTCTCACTTTTTTCAAGGAAATACGGCGATAATGTCTTCATCACTGGGGTGTCTGGAAGATGATGATCATTCTGACCTCCACCGGCTTTTTCGTATTAGGGGCTCGCGTCGCTGGTCTAATCCCCACCTGCAGTCCTCCAAGCTGCAGCTAGACAGGTATTACCTGCGGGTCTGCAGCTGGACTGTGCAGTAGGCGTCGGCTGTTGTGAGAAACTGGCTGCCTCTGGGTGATGTTTTTGCTATGCGAGTGCCAGTTGTGTTGCTATGGGGGTTAGCTGCACAATTTACGAAGGCCGGCCCCAGAATAGTGTCCTTTGTTCGGCCTCTTAGGCGGCAGAGGGAGGGTCCTGGTTTGAAGCCCACGATAGTCAAGCTAGTGGGCCGCGACCGAGATCTGTGGTTAAAACCCGGGGTCTCTGGACGAGCGGATTCTTCTCTGTCCCGTGAAGGCCCCATCTTTCAAATAAATGAAAGTTAAACCCTAAACACGAGGAAAAGTGGGTTTGGATCTTCGTTATCGGAAGCTCCATGCTCAAGTCGGCTGCAGCCCATAAGGGAATTGTGCCGACTCCGCTGTATGTCTGTTAAATCACCGTTCTGAAAACTGTGTTGACTTTTCTTTTTCTCTTCTCTCTTAGGATGAGGAGGGAGTCAGACGGCGGCCTGTCTGAAGTGTGGCTTATTATGTTCTTGTGTACAGTTCAGGTGATAGCTGCTTAGCTTGCGTGCTTACTGGGTGGCCTAGCTGTTAGCTGCGGCGCTAGCTTGTTGCGTTCACTAGGCTAGGAACGTTAGCTTGTTGCTATCAGTCGGCCTGATTTGGATGTTAGCTTAATGCTACACTGTTGTACATTGCTGTGTGAATAACAAGCCATAACACATCTTTGACAGAGGATGTTAGTTGACCCTACACCATGTGCCCTGCCAGCGAGGACTTCGTCAACATGGAGAACGTAGCGGCTGGTTGGCGCAGCGGACATTGCCCTCGTCACCAATGCAAGAGACGCCGGGTTCGACTCCGGCTGTCGCCGTTGACCAGTATTTGCAGTCCTCTCAGCGCTCAGGGTGTAGGTAGGAGTCCTTCTGGACGCTTAAACACCTCTTCTTTCCTTCCCTTCTAAATGTTTTGTAATAACGATGTTTTCCAAAACGTATGTTGCTGCACTACATTGGGGATACGACATGTGTTGTGTGTGAATTGTCTTGTCGCTGGTATAGGTTCTCTCTACCTAGAAAATCGGCGTTGTGTTTTTACGTGAGTAAAAATTAACTGGTTTAGTTGTGATGAGAAATTGTGGGTTCATGTAATGTTAGTGACGTGGTTGAGCTCACAACTAGTTGGGTTATTTACCCTGCAAAGCTATGCTTAGTGACATGTGATCGAGGAGTGAGTCCTTCTCTCCGCCTGTGATGACAATAAACAGGTAGCGTGTTCACATATTAACATATTAACCTGTTCAACCTGGTCATATCAAGGGTAAGGTGGGGAGGGGTGATTTTCCCCCCCGGGTGCATCTCCGGGGGGAGATGACAGAGTAGATCATTACATTGGCGGAGGGGTCTCACGCCCATGAGGGCCGCCAGGAGCAGCGCATTCACGTTCTGTCCATCTTGGTGGCGCCCTCTGTGATGTTTTAGATCGACACGCGTACCTACCCCCCTCTTAGGACTGGGGATGGCGGCGTGACTAGGACAAGGGACTGGTTCTGGTCACGCCGGACCAGGTCAGTTAACCCGTTGTCCGCCGGGGTTTAGATCTGCTGTTCTGGTACCCCGAAGGACTTTGTGCTTTTCCGGGGGGGAAATGCCGGGTCGGTCCGGGCTTCACAGGGATTGATGTCGTGGATGTGTGTGTCATATGTATGCCACTACGGCCTGCCCATAACAGTGACGTTCTTGGTCCATACTGTGTTGTACCTTGCGCTGTGTTAGGGGGCCTGGTCCTTCTCCATTGTTTCACTCTTCCCTCCCCCTGCTGGGCAGGGATGGGAGGGGGCTGTCGAGGTGGTTGCTGTCAACCCCTCTAGGCATCCCTGTGTAGGTCCCGGTCCGCCAGGCCCAGGTCCGGACTCGTTCTCGTCAACCTGTTGGCCTGGGTTAACCCTTTGAAAACTGAAACACTACTTCCGGTTTGAGAACAAGATGCAGCGGTCACGTTTGGTCAACGCTCCGCTCCCGTTAACGTTAATTTCGCATCAAAACCCTATTTGTACAACACTAATGTGTTTAAACCTCATCGTATATATTAAATAAGACCTTCTACTAACTATATCAACAGAAAGAAAGATTCAACATGGGACCAAAGAAAGAGAAAGAACCTGGAAAAAGACACAGAGTAGACAATATAACGGCCCCGGCTGTGACTCGCTCCGTGAGGGAGATAGCAGCGGACAATATAACGGTCCCGGCGGCGATTTGCTCCGTAAGGGAGATAGCAGTGGATATTGAAAAGGAAATATCCGACAATACCACCGCTCCCAACGCTCCTGTAACCTCACCCGAAACAGACATGGAGAATACACCACCCGATTTCAAGTCTCTGACTAATCTGATAAAGGAACTGATGGATAAAGCGGACGTCAAGGCTGACGCCAAGGCTGACGCTTTTAAATTATATATCGATGCTAAATTCGAAGAGGTTAAAACAGCGGCTGCAAAACAATCCGAGCGTATTACTGCAGTTGAAAACACCGTGGTCGAATTTACACTGAAAGTCGAGGAGAGCAAGAAGGCTTTTCATGAAGAAATCATGGAGCTAGCGGGGGAGATGAAACAGGTGGACAAAGAGCTTTGGCAGAAGATACATGACAATGACGAGAAATCAATGGAGAGGCTGCTCGATTTCGAACGTCACAATCGTAGATTTAATATCCGTATTGTGGGATTGGATGAATCAGTCAAATGCACAGACGACTCATTTCCAGCAGTGTTAGCTGAAATTCTAGGCAAAGATATCCTCCCCACAATACCGTTAGTGGATCATTGTAACAGAATCGGTACCCGGGACCCCAGCGGCAACAAGGTGAGAGTTATCATTGCTACTCTGCGTAAAACTGAAATAAGAGACGCGATCATCAGAGAGGCACGTAAGCAATGGGGGAAACTGAAATATAAAGATAAACCAGTGTCGTTCTACGAAGATTTGTGCAGGGAGGCTATAATCCGACGAGCCCCTTACAAGGATGTGATGCAGAAGCTCTATAAGAGAAAACTCCAGCCCAGCCTACGCTACCCAGCGTTTCTTTACATTGTGGGGGAAAATGGAAAAAGGATCGGGATACACTCGCCTGAAGACGCCGAAGATTACATGAAGGAAACACATATCCTCGGGGCCGGGCGCATCATCGGCCCGTCTCGGATGATACGCTTATTCATCTTTTTTTTATTTTTCTATTTTTTTTGGATGGCTTTGCCATGGCTCGGACTTCAAAAGCGGCAGCAAACTTATTGACAACATTGAGGTACAAATAGTTTAATACGAAACGCTAGGCACTATATTTATAGATTTCTGGTTTTTGTGCAGGCAATATTCTGACCTTGACATTTTGGAACATTCTGGAATATTTTGGATTCTTCTTTCGATCGCTCTGTGTCATGCTGGAATATACTGGAATATACTGGAATGGCATAACTCTTGGGTAGGAAGAATAATCTGGAACATAACATCAGCTTATACAAGTCATGATCGGTGGCTAACTTTCTAGAATACACTGCACTCTTACAATGAAGGCCTGGGAACAATAACATTCAATGTACATGCACATGAACCAGATATAGAAGATCAATAAACCCTCATAACGGTTTAATGCCCACACTTGTCGGGGGACGAACTGCATACAAGGATTTAAAAACTTCATTTTCATCTAAAGGTATACGCTTGGCAAAGTTATTTTAATATTTTAAGCAATTGCTCCCTTACTTTAGGGATTTATATAATTTAGTTCTAAATTTTTTTTTCTTTTTTTTCTGTAAGGTTCCAACATATACATGTTAGTAGACGGTTCAAATGAATATGCTAATTGAGGTATATTTTTCATTTTCAATTTAATTTTTATTACATTAATGGGAAGGTGCTAGACCACGAGTGACATTCTATTAAATTAGAATTAAAGTTTTAGATCCTATGTCAATTAGCATAGGAAAGTTAAGGTTAAAAGGCTCACCTTGGGCTAACCGGTGGTGTAAGGGAGGGAGTTATACGCGAAGGTTGTGTCTAAGGAACACAACCCTGTATGACTCTCTGAGGGAGGGGGATTTAGGGGTTTATTTGTATATATGTATGTTTTTAAGCTCGGCTCTCAACGGGACCTCAATAGTTGGATGTATATCCATTGTGAATTCGTACTCCAGAAGCATTACCAACAATTACACAACAACATGTATAGATTATGGCTAGTTTGAATATAATGATCTGGAATACTGGGGGAATAAATAATCAACATAAATGCAAAAGCGTGCTCACACTGATGAAAAACAAACAGGTTGACGTGGCTCTTCTAAGCGAAACGCACATTTTAGTGGAAGACAAAGCTACGCTAGCGGACAACATATCATAACATTAGTCACTCTTCCTTTGTAACGAGATCCTGTGGAGTTGCTATAGTCGTGAAACGGAAGTTGAATATTGAATTGAAGGAAGTATGGTCTGATAACCATAGCTAAAATTGTATACAGGAATAGGAAAATAGCGTTGGTATATAGCGGTATATGCCCCAAATTTGTACGAAGCTAACTTCTACGCTACACTTACCAGAACAATGTTAAACCTTCCTGAATACTCATTTATAATTGGCACGGATTTTAATGCCATTTGGGATCCCGGGATGGATAAATCTTATCCCACCTTTTCCAACGACCAGAAAAATTCATCTAATGCGTTAAAGGATTGGTCTAAGAATACAGGTGTAAATGATCTATGGCGATCACTCAACCCTACGACCCGAAAGTACTCTTGTCGATCTGCAAGACATAACACACTTTCCAGAATAGATTATGTTTTTGCATCACCTAGACTATTTGATAACTATGACGTGGAAATGGTACCCAATGCACTATCAGATCACTGTTATTTACTCCTAAAAGGATAATTTGGTATACTGTCATCCCAAGCCCCAAGATGGCGATTTAACTCGATATTGCTGAAAAACAAGGAATTCATTACACAATTCAAAGAAGCTCTTTCTGTATTCCTACTGGAGAATGCGAAATCGGTACAGGACCCCAGAATATTATGGATGTCGGTAAAGGGATTGATCAAGGATTTTACCGGGTACTTTTCCTCCAAAATACGCAAGAATCGTTGTTCAAAACTGGCAGAGCTGGAAACGCTTTACTCTACGTTATTTTCCTCTTTACAATACAACTACTCGGTTCGACTGGAAACTCAAATTAATGTGTTAAAAAAAGAGATTAATGCCATTTATAAACAACAATCTGAAGTTCAAATACGTAGCACAAGACAACAGCATTACTTTCATGGTTCTAAACCAAGTCACCTACTAGCTATGCAGTTAAGAGCCAACGCAAAATTTGCAGATATAACTACCATTAAGGCACAGCAAGGACTTGTTACAGACCCTAAAAAAATCAACGAGACATTCAAAGAGTTCTACTCCAACTTGTACAAATCAGAAACGGCCTTCGATCAAAACAGAATGGACACATATCTTAATCAAATTAACCTTCCTAAACTATCAGAGGATGACGCTAAACAGTTAGAAACACCCATCACACTAGATGAACTTAGGGAGGCCATATCTGAAATGCAAAGTGGTAGGGCTCCTGGAAGAGACGGTATCCCACCAGAAATGTACCTCTTATGTTGGGATGTAATTGGACCACTATTACTTAATATGATTCTATATTCAATCAAGGAGGGGAACTTCCATAAGAGCGACAATATTGCACTCATAACAGTCCTCCTTAAAAAAGACAAAGACCCCAACGATTGCGGTAGTTATAGACCCTTAAGCCTCCTCGGAACCGATATCAAGCTGTACTCCAAGGTATTAGCCATCAAACTTCAAAAGCATATGATGTCTTTAGTTCATCCTGACCAGACTGGCTTCATAAGAGACCGCTTGATCACGGATAATATAAGACGGATATTACATGTGCTAGATGCCAGCAAGGATGACACCACACCTAAGGCGATGCTGTCCCTGGATGCGATGAAAGCCTTTGATAGGTTGGAATGGTCTTATCTATGGGCAGTATTAGAAAGGATGGGGTTAGGAAAAGGATTCATTGATATGATTAAAGTATTATACAAAGACCCATCGGCCATGATTACAACAGGTATAATCACCTCCGAAATCTTTCCGGTATCGTGCTCCTCTAGACAGAGTTGCCCTCTTAGTCCCGGACTATTCACTTTATCATTAGAGCCTTCAGCACAATATATAAGACAATCCGAATCCATAGAACCAATCGCAATCAAGGGCACACAACATCATATTAGTTTATATGCGGACGACGTAATATTGTTCATGAAAAACCCTAACACCTCAATGCCTCATCTTCTCAAGTTGATTGATGACTTTGGCAATCTATCGGGATTTAGGATAAATTGGCCAAAGTCGGCTTTCCTTCCACTTAATGCCCCTGCAAAGAATATACTCCTTCCAGAATAAATACCAATGGTTAAACACTTCAGATGTTTAGGAGTTGAAGTATTCCCTACTATAAGCCAAACGGTGAAGTACAATTACATACAAATCCAAGATAAGATCAAATACGACTTTGACAGGTGGTCCAAACTTAAAAACTCAGTACAGGCACAGGTATCAATAGTTAAGATGGATGTTCTACCTAGAGTCAACTTCATTAGCTCAATGCTACCGTTACCCCCTCCAGATGGTTACTGGAAAATATTACACTCCACCGCATACACATTTATTTGGAATAACAAACCTCCACGTATAAAAAGATCCACCGCACAGAGAAACAAAGCCGACGGAGGTATGGCATTTCCAGATTTTTACCACTATTTTAAGGCGTACACTTTAAGACCACTGACAACCTGGTTTGATTCCCAAGCATCTGTATCCTGGAGAAACTTAGAAGTAAATATAGTAGCACCACATAGACTGCAGGACATAGTATACACCATATTATCAATTAAGCAATGCGAATTGAAATTTGGCCCCCTTATTACTCATGTGATCCGGATATGGCGTGAAACACAAAAAAAATATTCTAACCAACATAAATGGCATAATCATACTCCCCTATTCAATAACAATGCACTCCTGATTGGAAAACAACCTATAAGATACCCTAAATCTCGATGTGATCTATCAAGAAATATCTACAGCAAGAATTTTGGGTCTCAATGAATCCAAAATGACATTGTGGTTACAAGTGGTGGAGAAAATAAAAGCTAGCATATAATGGTAATGTCTGGTTAGGAGCGAGGGAAAATGGATGGATTATCCAATGGGGGGTCCGGGAGGGGGGGGGGGGGGGGTACGAGCTGGAGCATATGTGTGTAGGTTTTTAGATAACAGGTATTAAGGGTATATCCTATATATGACAATTAACTAAAATGTGATTTCATTGGATGTGCACTGTCAACTAATGCTTGTGTATCTTATCGTGTGTTGTCATGTTTGTTTATGTGTTTGTTTAAAAAATAATAAAAACAAAAAAATACAAAAAAAGATACCCTAAATGGGAAAAGCAGGGCATACACACATTAGGAGATGTTTTCAACAAACAGGGTTTTTGTAGCTATAAAGACATACATAAAAAATGTAATCTCACCAGTTCCACATATTATTTTTACGCACAGTTATTGGTCTGTTTGAAGGCTCATGGAGTCCCATTAAGGATACCAATTGAGCACCACAGATATCACAAATTCTTCTATGAAAGAGAGACATCGAGAGGTTTCGTATCTGATTTTTATCATAAATTACTAACGTCCTCGTATGGAATCCTCCCCCTAGACTCAGTCTGGAGGAGGGATATACCAGACTTGGAAATAAATGTTGATTGGCAAGAAGTCTGGGCAAACGTTCGAATTGCGTCACGTAACCCGGACCACCAACAAATTAATCTTAACTATATTCATAGGACATACCTGACTCCTATAAGATTGAACAGAATGGGACTTAAACAAGACTCCAGATGTTCCTTATGTACAAATGGGGATGAGGGTACATTTATGCACATGTATTGGGATTGCCCACCATGATATTCTGGAAAGAAATGTCCCAGCAATTATCAAATTTCTTATTTCTGAACATACCTGTACACCCCTCTGTATTGCTGTTGAATGATGTTTTTGAGTTTGCAGTCCCTATACAGCTAAAGAGATTAGTTTTATCTGGTATCACAGCGGCTAAAAAGCTGATAGCATCACGATGGTTTCAACCGGAAAAAATGTGTCGGAAGGTATGGGTTCTTACATATCTCGATGTGATTTATCTAGAAATATATACAGCAAGAATTTTAGGTGGCAGTGAAACCAAAATTGCAATGTGGTTAGAAGTGGTGGAGAGAGGCGGTCAGGTGGCGTAACGGAGATTGCGTTCGTCACCAACCCCGGAGCGGCTGGATTCGCCTGTTCGAATCCAGCTCACAGCTCCGGGGTTGTCACCAGCTTGGCTGGCCGTTCACACTAATACAATTGGCAGTATTAGAGGGTGGGAGAAGATGGCGGGGTGGGTCCGGGTCGTTGTAAACAGCGACTCATACAGTTCGGTCGGGGCGCCTGCTAAGCGCGGATAGGATCTAAGTGGGATAGTGTGATCCTTCCACACGCTACGCCCTCTCAGTGAGAATCCGCGCTGCCAGGTGAAAAGAAGCGGTTGATTGGCTGGACGTGTATTGGAGGAAGCACGTGGTAGCCTCCACTCTCCCAGACCGACTGTGCGGGGTAAGTGCGCAGCGACCAGGAAGGGGATTGGGAATTGGCATAACGACTAACATTGGGATGGGAGAAAAATCGGAGGAAAAAGGAGGGGGAAAAAAGATAAAAAGAAATAAATAAAAAATAAGTGGCGGAGAGAATAAAAGCTAGCATATGAACTGTAATGCCTGGTTAGGAGCGAATGATAATGGATGGATTATCCAAGTGGGGGTCCGGGGGGGGGGGGTGAACGAGCGAGAGCATATGTATGTAGGGTATTAGATAGCAAGTATTAGGTGTATATCTCGTATACTACATTTATTTAAATGGTGATTTCATTGGATGTGTACTGTTAATGCTTGTATGTCTAATTTTATGTTATGTTTAAAAAATAATTAAAAAATAAAACACAAAAAAAGAAAACTGAAACACTTTGTTTCTAGGTTTTCTTGGTGGGTTAAGGGAACAACCGCCTCCTGTTAAACTAAACATAGGAAGGTGGTTGGTTCTCCGGTGTGTTGGTAGCAGAGTCGACTCTCGGGTTGAGGCCGGGCTTGATCCCGTCTGCTGGAGAGTGTGCCCCCGCATCTTTCATGACGTCTGCCAATTGTGTCGGCCTCTCCTTTGAACCTCGACCCCGCTGGAGGGGTCGGGTTTGTTGAGGTCATGACATGGTGCACAGCATACCGAACACCCCTTCCGCCGGGTACTGTTCTTACAGTAGACCCTTCAGGTGCCTGTCTAGTCCGAATTCTGGCCTGTTGCCTGGATTGAGGGATCAACCCCGTTCGGGGTTGTCTCCCTGGCGTGCCGTATGGCCCCACAGTATTGTGGGGGGGTAGCCTCTTGGGGCTTACGGCCATGCCAACCTGGACACGCCCGATCTCGGAAACTAAGCAGGTTCGGCCCTGGTTAGTTCTTGGATGGGGGACCCCTGGGAATACCAGGTACAGTAAGCTAGAGTGCTTCAGGGCGGCGTGCCAAAGGGGGGAAGGGCCTACTCTTGATTTAGGCCCTGTCCGATACGCTGGCGGTGTCATCAGTGACCGTCTGGTGGGGTCCCGATGCTACTGCATCGTTGACCTCACCGGGCCCCCTTTTTCGGGAGGTCCTGGCCCTCAGGCTGTTCCTGGGGCGGGGTCCTCTTCCGCGCTCCGCTGCTACGGCCTTGCCACGGCCTTGCCACAGGGTTGGTTTCTTGACCTTTGACCCCGTGATGTTGGGGACTGTGACAGGGGTGTTTTTCTTCCCGTCCGTTCCCTGGTGGCATGTGGGATCCTTCTGTGTGAAGGTAAGTCCCACGATCTGCTCACCCTGTGCGTTTGAGGTGCTAAACCCTCTTCGCACAGTCGGATCCGATTCCCTCCCGTCCCCCTCTAGGGGGGTACGGGGGCTCGGGTCCTCCTCGGTTCTGTTGGTTGTGGGGGGCCTCAGCGGGTACATCTGTTGAGCTTCCGCTCTGCTCAGCTCCTGTGTTCCAAGAGAGCAGACCGTAAGCTATACGATAATATAACATACGGTTATTCTATAACCATAGTTTAGGCGGCACGGTGGTGTAGTGGTTAACACTGTCGCCTCACAGCAAGAAGGTCCAGGGTTCGATTCCCGCTTGGGGACCAGGTTTCCATGATGCCAGGTACCCAGGTGGGGTATCTCCCAGGCCTTTCTGTGTGGAGTTTGCATGTTCTCCCCGTGCTCGCAAGGGTTTCCCCCCCGATAAGATAAACCCAATGGAAAAACATGCGTCCTTGACGAAGACGGACAGGAGCACTTGGATTGGTCCCCTGGCGCGGCTCACGTTGACGCCTGTCTGCTCCCGGCTGCCCTTGGGGGGGAAGGACGACGGGATGGGTTAATCGCAGAGACGAATCGCATCGGCGATTCTAAAGAGACAATGCATGCGTGTGTGTTCTGGTGTGTGTGCTAAAAACTAACCGCTGTGTGTACCGCTAAGTGTTGTTGCATGCCGAATAAAGACCTCTGCAACAGGTCCTGCATTATTATTATTATTAGTTATATGAGTATAGCGAGCGCTCTGCTCTGACTCACTGAGGACCCCGTGGTCTTCGCCTTCGGTGGTGAAAGACTTGGGAAGGAGCTGATGGTGTGACGCTTATGTAGAGGAGCGGATGTGGGCGTGGCCAGGCGGATGGGTGTGTGCATGTGGAGAAAAATTATTCATTATTAGATTGGATAAAGGGATAGTTCCAAGAGAGCAGAGCGCTTGCTATACTCATATAACTATGGTTATAGGATAACCGTATGTTTCTGAGTTCCAGCTGAGAGGTAGGAGCTGGAAAACCTAACGGTTCCATAGCCTGAAGTCTTATCTAGTACAGGTCCAAAGTTGATAACAATCCCACAGAAAATTTGTGTTTTACAAAGGTTTTTGTAATGTGTGTACCAGCAATAATTCGGCACGATTATCCAAAATGGCCGTCCACTGCCATTCATTTTGATGCTTTAGTAAAAAAATTGGACTTCTTCATCTTCTTGTGTCACCTTCCCCCACTCCCAGTGCCCGTCTGGGATTGCTTTCGGAGCAGACGCTCCTTGGCTACAACGGTGGTCAATAATTTTCGCCATCAGCGGTGACTGATCAGTTCAGGACCGCTCACAACTGGACTCGTCTGAGCCACTTGTCAAATGACGCTCGCCGGATGTTTCGTCTTGTAACTCGAGAAGGGAATCACGCAATAGGTTGAGTGAGGTGACAAACGAAAGGCGGAAAATTCAACATTCCAGCAATGTATTAGTTGATCGGCGAAAACGCAGCCCGGAGCCGACAGAGGAGAGCAAAGTGCTGCGACGTGCTTAAGAGTTTATTAAAGTGATAGTCAGCACAATCCATGCTGTTCATCATACTAGCTTCAGATAGTTAGCCACAATCCAATGCAATGTCAATGGGGTCAAGCTCTTGTCTGTACAAGCTGGCTGTAGAGTGTAGACTACTCCACAGTGCACACAAATTAGATTTCAGTACGCCCCAGCCAAGCTACCAGAGATACTGTATTCAGTAGGCCCCAGTCAAGCTAGCAGAGATACTGTATTGAGTAGGCCCCAGCCAAGCTAGCAGAGATACTGTATTCAGTAGGCCCCAGCCAAGCTAGCAGAGATACTGTATTCAGTAGGCCCCAGCCAAGCTAGCAGAGATACTGTATTCAGTAGGCCCCAGCCAAGCTAGCAGAGATACTGTATTCAGTAGGCCCCAGCCAAGCCAAGCTAGCAGAGATACTGTATTCAGTAGGCCCCAGCCAAGCTAGCAGAGATACTGTATTCAGTAGGCCCCAGCCAAGCTAGCAGAGATACTGTATTCAGTAGGCCCCAGCCAAGCTAGCAGAGATACTGTATTCAGTAGGCCCCAGTCAAGCTAGCAGAGATACTGTATTCAGTAGGCCCCAGTCAAGCTAGCAGAGATACTGTATTCAGTAGGCCCCAGCCAAGCTAGCAGAGATACTGTATTCAGTAGGCCCCAGCCAAGCTAGCAGAGATACTGTATTCAGTAGGCCCCAGCCAAGCTAGCAGAGATACTGTATTCAGTAGGCCCCAGCCAAGCTAGCAGAGATACTGTATTCAGTAGGCCCCAGCCAAGCTAGCAGAGATACTGTATTCAGTAGGCCCCAGCCAAGCTAGCAGAGATACTGTATTCAGTAGGCCCCAGTCAAGCTAGCAGAGATACTGTATTCAGTAGGCCCCAGTCAAGCTAGCAGAGATACTGTATTCAGTAGGCCCCAGCCAAGCTAGCAGAGATACTGTATTCAGTAGGCCCCAGCCAAGCTAGCAGAGATACTGTATTCAGTAGGCCCCAGTCAAGCTAGCAGGGTGACAGCTCCATCTCATAAGCCTCCAGGCATTGCCAGCAAACTTACAGTAGTGCTAAGTACCAGTAGGCAGGTGGGCGAACACATGCAGCTGCCAAAATCGACTGACAGAAATAGTTAATTCATGTCTCCGCTTGTTATGCTTACAGGAAGCCAGCCTGCCTTCTCATCGCAGAAAAACAGTAAATATGGGCCCTTGTCATCTTATCATGAGCTAAGCTGTGTTAGTGCTTGTGAATCCAGTGGACCATGTGTGTCACAGTCAATTAACTTGAAAAAGAATGAAGGAAAAGCCCTCAGCTATAATGTGACTTGTTTGGAGCAGCGTGTGAAAAGAAAAAGACAGACACCACTGGCAAGCTTATTTTTTCCCACTCCAAACAGCCACAGTGAGGATCAGGTTCAATGTGATGCAAGTTTTATTAAGCGGTCTTTCGGCTGTCCATTACGGCCTAATTGCTACTGATCCTAATAGGGACACTTAACCTCAAATAATGTCTATATATATAATATACACTCGATTCCGCTTAATTACAGCAAGCTATTGGCCTGTAAGTGCACACACACTCTCTAATTCCATCTTTATCTCAAGCCCCATCAGATCAGGGCCGGCTGTTGAGCGTGACATGGTGTTTAGATTCCCATTTGAAAAAGCCACCAGGCCTCCTAACATCAATAGAGGATCTTTAGTCCTGCCTCTGAACAAACAGGAGTGTTTCTTTACACGATTACCTGAGCGGTGGAATTCTTTATTTCTAGACAATAGGGGTGTAAAGTTACACGTATCCGTACCGAATTGTTTCTGTGTGTACCGAACGAATACAACAGTGTGTTAACCACTAATGACCACCCACCGGGGTCTGTTTTTTTTTCACAATGTAATAGAATTATTATTATTCTTTAAATTTTTTTACAAGTCGATTATTCATTTCAATATAGAATATTCGTTGACAGCCCTACAAGTACAATTAGTTACTGCACACTACATCACCCCGGAGTGGAACATGGAAAGCCAAACTCCCCCCCCACTGTACCGAAAACCCGTACCGAACCTTGACTTCAAAACCCAGGTACGTACCGTACCGTGGTTTTTGTGTACCATCACACCCCTAGTAGACAATGATGAAGATGCAGGATAAAAATGAGTGTGAAATTGCCTCCACTCATCCCCCACTAATTGCTGGGACCGGTCCCAAACCAAAACCAACTATTTCAACCAACTGTGAAGGATGGGATTTGTATGAGCTCACTGCTCACTCCCCTGCTTCAATGAGCAGGTACCATGTAGACTTCCTGTCATGCCAGGGGTCCTGTTACGGTGTCACCTGCACCTGCCATCCCAACAACAGCCTGTTCCACCTGCACCTGCCATCCCAACAACAGCCTGTTCCACCTGCACCTGCCATCCCAACAACAGCCTGTTCCACCTGCACCTGCCATCCCAACAACAGTCTGTTCCACCTGCACCTGCCATCCCAACAACAGTCTGTTCCACCTGCACCTGCCATCCCAACAACAGTCTGTTCCACCTGCACCTGCCATCCCAACAACAGTCTGTTCCACATGCACCTGCCATCCCAACAACAGCCTGTTCCACCTGCACCTGCCATCCCAACAACAGTCTGTTCCACCTGCACCTGCCATCCCAACAACAGTCTGTTCCACCTGCACCTGCCATCCCAACAACAGTCTGTTCCACCTGCACCTGCCATCCCAACAACAGTCTGTTCCACCTGCACCTGCCATCCCAACAACAGCCTGTTCCACCTGCACCTGCCATCCCAACAACAGTCTGTTCCACCTGCACCTGCCATCCCAACAACAGTCTGTTCCACCTGCACCTGCCATCCCAACAACAGTCTGTTCCACATGCACCTGCCATCCCAACAACAGTCTGTTCCACCTGCACCTGCCATCCCAACAACAGTCTGTTCCACCTGCACCTGCCATCCCAACAACAGTCTGTTCCACCTGCACCTGCCATCCCAACAACAGTCTGTTCCACCTGCACCTGCCATCCCAACAACAGTCTGTTCCACCTGCACCTGCCATCCCAACAACAGTCTGTTCCACCTGCACCTGCCATCCCAACAACAGTCTGTTCCACCTGCACCTGACATCCCAACAACAGCCTGTTCCACCTGCTGCCTTTTGGGAGGTGTTACCGCAGTCTCAGAGCCAGGTCCAGCAGCCTCAGAGCCAGGTCCAGCTGCCTCAGAGCCAGGTCCAGCAGCCTCAGAGCCAGGTCCAGGTCCAGCAGCCTCAGAGCCAGGTCCAGGTCCAGCAGCCTCAGAGCCAGGTCCAGCAGCATCAGAGCCAGGTCCAGCCGCCTCAGAGCCAGGTCCAGCAGCCTAGGAGCCTGGTCCAGCAGCCTCAGAGCCAGGTCCAGCCGCCTCAGAGCCAGGTCCAGGTCCAGCAGCCTCAGAGCCAGGTCCAGGTCCAGCAGCCTCAGAGCCAGGTCCAGGTCCAGCAGCCTCAGAGCCAGGTCCAGCCGCCTCAGAGCCAGGTCCAGCAGCCTCAGAGCCAGGTCCAGCCGCCTCAGAGCCAGGTCCAGGTCCAGCAGCCTCAGAGCCAGGTCCAGGTCCAGCAGCCTCAGAGCCAGGTCCAGGTCCAGCAGCCTCAGAGCCAGGTCCAGGTCCAGCAGCCTCAGAGCCAGGTCCAGCAGCCTCAGAGCCAGGTCCAGCAGCCTCAGAGCCAGGTCCAGCAGCCTCAGAGCCAGGTCCAGGTCCAGCAGCCTCAGAGCCAGGTCCAGGTCCAGCAGCCTCAGAGCCAGGTCCAGCAGCCTCAGAGCCAGGTCCAGCAGCCTCAGAGCCAGGTCCAGCAGCCTCAGAGCCAGGTCCAGCCGCCTCAGAGCCAGGTCCAGCAGCCTCAGAGCCAGGTCCAGCAGCCTCAGAGCCAGGTCCAGCAGCCTCAGAGCCAGGTCCAGCAGCCTCAGAGCCAGGTCCAGCAGCCTCAGAGCCAGGTCCAGCAGCCTCAGGTCCAGGTCCAGCAGCCTCAGAGCCAGGTCCAGCAGCCTCAGAGCCAGGTCCAGCAGCCTCAGAGCCAGGTCCAGCAGGCTCAAGGACTCATACTACCACCAAGCCATCAGACTCATGAACAATACCTAAACAATTATGATTTTACTCTGTGTTTTTATGTATGTAGTATTTTAAGTATTTTTTTGTACTGTATGTACATTTTATTCTACTGTTGCACTTTTTATATCACCACTCTCAGCACTGTCACTTTTTCCTAAATCATTATTATGCTGGTTTTTATTGTGTTTTCTTTCGTATAATTATTCTATTGTGTATTTTATTGACTGCTGTAGGTCGAGGGGGCAAGTCCTAAGAATTTAGCTCTTTTTGTATGTAAATGAGCAAGATACAACAATACAACTGAATCTGAAACCTCTCTCTCTCCCTCACACATTTATGATGAATTGAAAATGGGGGACCCTGATGTAAACAAGACGAAAGTCTTTCTCTGGTCTGCATCCCCTTAACAATTGTGTGTATTGAGCGGCAGTACTGTATTGTACCCATTCTGCAATCTGTTAATAACATTTTCAATCAATCAATAAATCAACACACCCCGTGTCTGTCTCTAACCCCGTGTCTGTCCCATTCACTCCCTGCACTTCCACGTACGCTCTATGAGCGCGCAAAAGGTGCAGCTGAGAATCATCACGCTGATGGATGGAGACTCCACACCTGCCGTCTAATCACCACACCATCTACAACAAGACCAGGATCTCCACGCATCAGCGTCAGATCTTCGTTTATTGGCGGCCTGGCAAGTATATTACCTCTACTGCATATGTTTTTTCCATCGTCATGTTAACCTTACTCCCGTTGTGTTTTTTTTCGTGTATCCACCCGTTCCATGATTTTGGACGTCTCATGTTTTTCCCGTGTGCTTCCCCTAATTTTTTCGTTCAAAACGTACCTCTCTCTCCATTATCCTCACAGCTTCACCCCCCTGCTTCCCACCGGTCACGGATACCCTGCACCCGCCAGGCTCAAGACACACACACACACACACACACCAGAGTGCGTTCACTTTTTGCAACGTATTATTAAATGTCCTTCGGGGTTGAACTTTCCTCTGTCTCCCGTGTTGTGCATTTGAGCCAACCTGTAACCGGTTCCTAACAGCACCTTGTGTAGACTGTTTACTTTTACTCTTACTCATAGTATTCTTTCAGATTCAAATTCTTTATTGCCTATATTTATTGTAACATATAATATAACTGTTGTGAAGGGCCAGATTAAACCGAATATATATATTTATTTATATATATATATTTAATTGTATTTGTATATTCTCTAATATTCCCTGATATCCCTTGTATATTCCTTGTACAATATGCATTGAATATCCATTCTAGCCTACTGAACATCCCATAATAGTCTCCATTCTACTATTGGTCGAGACCTTGGTGCCAGGCTGCCATACCCCTCAGACCCAGTTCAAACGTACCGCTCGACATGTACGAACAAGTCCTAGTTCCGCGTAGGAATTTGGCTACCGCACCACTAATGGGACTATTTGTTCATAGTGCGTATATATACTGCGCTACTAAAGTAGGACTTTCTTTTCAGTCCAGTTTCTTACCCTCCAATAGAGTCACAGACGTAAAGCCTCCCCGCGATGCCACGTGTGGGAGTAAGGCCAAGTTCGGCCTACCATCGGTATTGAGACATCGTGTATATTAATATTTGAATAGTCATATTTGGCACTATATCGTCGAGTTGGACGTAGTCTATTAAGCTAATAATAGTCTGTTAATATATAGTGCTTCGTGCGGTGAGAATACTACCGTAGTCAGTACCCCATCGTTTCGGGCAGAGAACTGGCTGCTTACCCAGGGTGGTTGACCCTATGTGAAGCTGCACCCGAGGAGCCCCAGAGCCGACGAGCGAGTGGACCTGTATACCGGATTATTCTACCGACGACAGCCCGCCTTCCCAGGCACGGATTATGCTTTGGATACTTTGATTATTCTATGGATAAAGACCCCGACACTACCGTGTGTTGGAACCCCCCCCCCCTGGAGAGGACGCAAGGTGAGGAGACGCTCTGCAAGACGAGGTCTCTCCACATCTCTCCCCCGTGGACCGGAGAGAGCCGGCCCACAAAGAGTCCACCTGCTTTCATCTGTGGTCCAAGGATCGCCGGCGCATTGAACGGCACTACAGTGGGTTCACCTGGGATACCCTTGGCCGGACGAGGCAGCTGGATTCTACCCCCCCCCCCCCCTCCTACTCCTGTCGGCTTACAAGCGACCGGATTAACCCCCTCTAGTGTATCCAGCCTATAATCATTAAAGTATCATTGCTGTTATTCCTTAACTATTCCAGGTCGTATATTTACCACCTGCGCCTTCAGAGATTGGACATTATCTATTGATATACCGACGAATACTCCTTGCCATAAAAGTGCATACTATTTCAATTCATAAATGTAATTAAGTGATTAAGTGTTTATTCTACACACCATCGCTGTGTAGGAAATAAAGACCTGTTTCTAATTCGTACATTTGTGTTGGATCCGTTTCATCTACGTGAGAGTGTTCATGATAATATATTTATGCCGTGTACTGGGTGGCCGAATATTAAGTACAAAGGTAGTGGTAGTAAGTATCATATCTAGTAATACAGTCAGGGAATTGTACCCCTCAGTTACAATTGGTCCTTCGAGCCGGATGGTAATTAGTGTAATATTAATATAGTGTTATTAATATTGAAATGGCCTATGATGAACACTCCACGAAACGATCCTCCTAACCAACGCCCGCAGCGTGAACGACGGCTCCCTCAGTACTTAGAGGCTTACGCTGTCAGTCAACAACCTAGTCTTCTACTAACAGTAAACGCGGTAAAACTAGAAAGTAAAAGTATGTCTAACCCCAACGCCCAGACTACCCCGACCATAGAGGCCCCTACGGGCTCTAATGTAACTGACCAAGTTCACGGTGGGGACCAGTGGGAACCAGACATGACTTCACACCCCGCCAGTACTGAAGAAGTAGTCCCCGATGAGTCCCGGGAGGAATACAACGCTACCGAGAGAGAACTCGGCACGGAAGAAGACGGGGAGAGCACCGTGGAGATATAGCTCCAAGGCTCCGCAAGGAGTACCCCGAGGGAAGGCTCCCCTATACAACCGCCTTCTCCCAGCGAGGCAGAGAGGACCCTACAGCAGGCATTCCTCGTCAGCCTGAAAGCCTCTACTGAACGCGATAGACTCCAGGGTGAACGCGATCGATTGCAGATACAGCAACGGAGCGAAGAAGAGCACATACGTCTGGAAATAAGACGCATTCAGATGGAAGAGAATGTGGCCCGAGACCGAGCAGACAGCCAGCGAGCAGCTGCTGGTGCTCTACGGGACGCAGAGCGCGACAGACAGCAAGCGCAACTAATAGAACAGCTGATCAGACGGACAACACCCTCTCCCTCCGCCAGAGGCTCCAGGAACTCGTCTAGACACACCTCCAGGGCGGCATCCCCTAGCCGAGTAAACAACCCTGAACTTGACCAACAGACGAGGTCTATACCCCCCACAGACCACCTCCCCCCACCGGTCCAAGCGAGACCTAGCAACCGGGAAGGAGCAGCATATCCTGTGGAGAGGCTAAACCAGAGACTACAAGCACTGGATGACCTAACTGAAGACGAAGAGGAAGAGGAGGAGAACCGCGCCCGAAGACAGCACAGTACTCTACCGGACCAGGAGGTCCGGTACAGCCCAGGCTATACTCCCGCGGAGCTGCGCTACAGACCCCCGACTCTATACACGGGTGAGCACGACGCACGACCCGCACCGAGGAACAGCACCTGGACAAGCGGGCCATGGTACACTGCCGGTACCAGCCCATACCAAGGAGCGGGAGGAGACTCGCCTAGGAGGCCTCTCCCCCAACGCTCGCCGATGTATCCACAGTCAGCGTCATACATTGGCACGCCTATGGTACCCGACTTCACCCAAGAGAACCGGGCCCAGTATACAGAACTCCGCATGTGTCTGGAGACCATGTTGGTGGATGTATTGGATGAACGCCATAAATACGCCATCCTACTGAAGCACTTAAAGGTGCCCCGCGCACATAATATAGCGCTCGCCTACGCGACTTCCACCACCCCATACACAGCAGCGCTGGTAGCATTGGACCAGAGGTATGGGCGCATATGGGATTACGTGATCCAGGAGATCCGACACATCGACCGCTTACCCCCAGCAATAGACAATCGAGCACTGGACGACCTGTCCATCAGAGTGCAGTCCCTGGTAGGGATGTTGGGAGCGCAAAGAGAGAAGGGGAAGTATGAACTTTACGCCAACTCAAATGTGGAAAGGATCCTGGAGAAGCTGCCGCCCGCTCGTCAGGAGCGCTTTAGGCGGCAGAGGGACCACAGAGACCCGAATGGCCCCGAACCGAACCTCCTCGATCTAGCAGACTTCCTGGCGAGAGAAGTCAGCAGCCTACGGCTAGATACATTCGGACGGAGCACCCCTGGCTCCAGAGAAGGAACCAGACGACTAAATGATGGAAGAAGATCGGTGACTGTGATGCACCAATCGGAGTCAGTGCCGAGCAGCAGGAGCCACAGTACCCCCTCCAGAACGGAGAAGTGGAAGATAGTGTGCCCCTACTGTGAGAAAGAACACTGGCTAGCGCAATGTGACTCCTTCCCCAAGCTGAACGCGGAGGAAGCAGGTCAATGGATAAAGTCCAACAAGCGCTGTTTTCGCTGTGCGCGCTCACACATGGCAGCCGAATGCCGCTTAAAGAAAAGGTGCACCAAGTGCGATGGAGCCCATCTGGACATACTTCACGACAGTAACAGACGGCGCCCTTCACCTGCACCATCCAGCCGCAAAGCGAGCGTCATGTACATCGATCCCGCCAGCAGCAGTGGAGCCCGAGTACTCCTAAAAGTAGTGCGTGTGACACTAAGCTACCAGAATAAAGTCCTGGACACTTACGCCGTCCTCGATGACGGGTCAGAGAAGACCCTGCTGCTCGCCTCCGCTGCGGCCCAGCTAGGGCTGCGGGGAAGCGAAACCCAAATGACAATTCGGACAATAAGACGAGATTTGAAGACGATAAAGGGCGAGAATGTCTCATTCTCTATCGCAGCAAGCGGCCAGCCTGAGCGACGGTACCAGATTGCAGACGCTTTCACCAGCCAAGAAATAGGACTGTCGCGGTACACATACCCCGTCGCCAAGCTGATGGAGAAATATGCACATCTGCGCAAGTTACCGATCCCGCTCATAGACAATGCTATGCCGACCCTGTTGATAGGCTCCGACCATGCAGACCTCATTGTCCCGATAGACCGGGTTCATACCGGACCCCGAGGCTGTCCTGCAGCAGTCGAGACCCGTTTGGGATGGACTCTCCAAGGCCCGCTCGCCAAATCTCTCAACCGAAGTACAGCCACTAGATGTCTCCACTCCCGAGTCACAGAGGGAGAAACCGCACTCCTGCAACACGTAGAGCGGCTATGGAGCTTGGAACAAATGCCCTTTAAGAATGGAAAGAAAGACATTCGCTCTAAAGATGACATTTACGCCATTCACCTCCTCGAGACAGGGACCAAGAGAGTCCCGGTCAACGGCGTGTTGAGATACGCCACGCCACTCCTGCGGCGAGAAGGAATGCCTACTTTCCACGGCAAGACAGACGCCATAGAACGGTACCTGCTGAACACGGAGCGGCGCTTAGCCAAGAACCCCGCCCAAGAGAGTGTATACCGCGCTGAGATTGAGAAGCTCATCACAGCGGGACACGTCACAAAGATGGACATTAAAGAGGCTGACCAGACCACTGAATCGTGGTACGTGCCCCACCACAAGGTCCATCACAACGGTAAAGACCGCATAGTATTTAACTGCAGCTACCAGATCGGATCCCAAAATCTGAATAAAGAGTTACTGCCCGGTCCCACACTCGGCCCCTCCCTACTCGGCGTTCTACTCCGCTTCCGCCAGGAAAAGGTGGCCATCAGCGGGGACATTAAAGGAATGTTCCTGCAGGTGAGATTAGTAGAGGCGGACAAGCCCCTGTTACGGTTCCTATGGAGAGAGAAGCCAGGAGATGAGCACCCAGCCATCTACCAATGGGAAGTCCTCCCCTTCGGAACGACGTGCAGCCCCTGCTGTGCGACATTTGCACTACAGAAACATGTAGCAGAGGACCCAGCAGCGGACGAAGAGGTCCGACGCAGCGTAAAGAACAGCTTCTACGTAGACAACTGTCTACAAAGCCTTTCAACCCAGGAAGAAGCCGAGGCTCTCCTGATTAAACTCCGCGCCTCATTGATCAAAGGCGGCTTTGATCTCAGGCAGTGGGCCAGCAGCGATCCGCAAGTACTGCGCAGCCTCTCCTCCGAGGACAAGGCAGCCAGCAGCGAGACCTGGATGGCTACAATCCCGGGAGAAGCCCAGGAGATGACCCTGGGATTGGTGTGGCGATTCAAAACAGATTTGCTTCACTACAGACACAAGCCCCTGACTACGGAGCAGGGAAGGCCGGCGGCGGCGCCGACCACCAGACGGAGTGTGTACACAACACTCGCCCGACAATATGACCCGCTAGGATGTATTCTACCGTACACCACCAGGGCAAAAATTATTGTACGAGCATTGTGGGACAAGGACCAGGGCTGGGACGACCCCATTCCCGCACACCTTGCATCCACCTGGAGAGAGTGGGAGATGGAGCTCCACTCACTCCCAGGCGTTAATATGCGCCGAAGCTACTTCCCACCCAAGGTGAGGCCAGAGACATGTAAAATGGACTTACACGTCTTCAGTGACGCCTCAGAGGTCGCATACGGATCAGTAGCCTACTTGCGGGCCCAAGACCAAGGGGGAGAGATCTACACAGCATTTGTCCTCGCCCGCTCGAGAATAGCCCCACGCAAGCAACAATCTATCCCACGTCTAGAGCTCTGCGCAGCCCTAGCCGGAGCGCACCTAGCCACGCTCATCCAACGTGAGCTCACCATACCGGTGTCTAGAACAATCCTGTGGTCAGATTCCACGACGGTACTCGCCTGGATCAAATCGGACTCATGCAAGTACAAAGTCTTCGTGGGAGTCAGAGTCACCGAGATTCAAGACTTAACCGAAGAGTTAACCGGAGAAACAGAGTGGCGCTACGTTGATACAAAACAGAACCCAGCTGACGTCATCACCCGGGGGATGCCCCTGGATGACCTCACCAGTCGCAATGTCTACAGTGACGGCCCCGCATTCCTAAGACTCCCGGAAGGACAGTGGCCCATGCCTATCCCGAGGGAAGCAAGTCCAGAGGAGGTGGAAATTAAGAAGTCTGTGTTCTGTGGATTGAGCACCGTAGCCTCCACCGACCCTAACATAAACGATTGCACGTCCATAGAGAGTGCACAACAAAGAACATTCCTGCGGTACCACCCGGAGTGCAAGTCCCCCGCTGATATGTCAGCGGCTAACCACGAGGAAGCAGAATTGCTTCTACTGCAGCGAGCCCAGAGAGACTCGTTCCCCGATGAATTGGCCTGTCTACAGGGAGGAAAGCCCGTCCCATCCGACAGCAGATTAATTCACCTGGCCCCCGAGAGCGACGCTCACACCCTCATCAGAGTGGGTGGTCGCCTACGCAGAGCCCCCAATCTACCGGATGACATTAAATACCCGATCGTATTGAACAGCCGACACAAGGTCACAGAGCTGATTATAAAGAAATACGATGAGGATGTACATCACGCAGGAGCAGAAAGAGTCTTCGCGGAAATCAGACGTCGTTACTGGATCCTACAAGGAAGAGAGGCGGTACGACGCTTCCAACGAACATGTCTAGACTGCCGCAAGTGGCGCGCGCAGCCCAGCATACCAAGGATGGCTGACCTTCCTCCATGTCGCCTCCGAATCGGTGACAAGCCATTCCACTCAACGGGTATGGACTGCTTTGGCCCGCTGCACATAAAGAAAGGAAGAGGAACCGAGAAGCGGTGGGGTATTGTATTCAAATGCATGACCACCAGAGCGATACACATCGAGCTTCTCCCGACCATGAGCACAGACTCATTCCTTATGGCCTTCCGTAGATTCATATCACGGAAAGGAAGACCGTCTACCCTATTGTCCGATCATGGGACAAACTTCAAAGGCGGCGAAAGAGAGCTGAGAGAGAGCTTCCAAGCTATGGGCCCAGAACTTAAGACCCACCTCGCTCCAGCACAGGTTGATTTCCAATTCAACCCCCCAAACGCACCCCACTTCGGTGGCACTTGGGAACGAGAAGTGCGCTCCATAAAGACAGCCCTGTACGCAGTACTTGGGGCCCAGACTGTGGCGGAAGAAGTCCTAATGACAGTCCTCACGGAGATTGAGGGAGTACTTAACTCGAAGCCCCTCGGATATGTCTCCAGTGATGTGGCGGATATCGACCCAGTTACCCCCAACACACTCCTGATGGGGCGGCTAGATCCCACATTACCCCAGACAATGTACCGGCCTGAAGAAGCGAACGGCCGACGAATGTGGAGGTACAGCCAAGTATTAGCCGACAAGTTTTGGAACAGTTTCCTACTGCACTACCTACCGTCTCTACAGACCCGCCAGAAGTGGGTAAAGGAGAGAGACAATTTGACAGAAGGAACAGTCGTCATGATTATTGATCAATCACTGCCCAGAGCTATGTGGCCGGCCGGCCGCGTAAGCAAAGTGATCACCGGTGCCGACGGCAAGGTCCGAGCAGCTGAAGTGCTCGTCCAGGGTCGCACTTACACCCGTCCCGTGGCAAGGCTCATAGAACTGCCTCGACTCCCAGACACAATCGATGATGACCATGACCCTACAACCCTATGACTTTGTGAAGTTGACTGACCCCTACAGCAAACCCTTATGTGTAAATAGACAACGCGATTAATCTGTCTCCGTTTAACTGATTAGGTCTGGGACCTATTCAGGGGGTGGCTGTTGTGAAGGGCCAGATTAAACCGAATATATATATTTATTTATATATATATATTTAATTGTATTTGTATATTCTCTAATATTCCCTGATATCCCTTGTATATTCCTTGTACAATATGCATTGAATATCCATTCTAGCCTACTGAACATCCCATAATAGTCTCCATTCTACTATTGGTCGAGACCTTGGTGCCAGGCTGCCATACCCCTCAGACCCAGTTCAAACGTACCGCTCGACATGTACGAACAAGTCCTAGTTCCGCGTAGGAATTTGGCTACCGCACCACTAATGGGACTATTTGTTCATAGTGCGTATATATACTGCGCTACTAAAGTAGGACTTTCTTTTCAGTCCAGTTTCTTACCCTCCAATAGAGTCACAGACGTAAAGCCTCCCCGCGATGCCACGTGTGGGAGTAAGGCCAAGTTCGGCCTACCATCGGTATTGAGACATCGTGTATATTAATATTTGAATAGTCATATTTGGCACTATATCGTCGAGTTGGACGTAGTCTATTAAGCTAATAATAGTCTGTTAATATATAGTGCTTCGTGCGGTGAGAATACTACCGTAGTCAGTACCCCATCGTTTCGGGCAGAGAACTGGCTGCTTACCCAGGGTGGTTGACCCTATGTGAAGCTGCACCCGAGGAGCCCCAGAGCCGACGAGCGAGTGGACCTGTATACCGGATTATTCTACCGACGACAGCCCGCCTTCCCAGGCACGGATTATGCTTTGGATACTTTGATTATTCTATGGATAAAGACCCCGACACTACCGTGTGTTGGAACCCCCCCCCCCTGGAGAGGACGCAAGGTGAGGAGACGCTCTGCAAGACGAGGTCTCTCCACATCTCTCCCCCGTGGACCGGAGAGAGCCGGCCCACAAAGAGTCCACCTGCTTTCATCTGTGGTCCAAGGATCGCCGGCGCATTGAACGGCACTACAGTGGGTTCACCTGGGATACCCTTGGCCGGACGAGGCAGCTGGATTCTACCCCCCCCCCCCTCCTACTCCTGTCGGCTTACAAGCGACCGGATTAACCCCCTCTAGTGTATCCAGCCTATAATCATTAAAGTATCATTGCTGTTATTCCTTAACTATTCCAGGTCGTATATTTACCACCTGCGCCTTCAGAGATTGGACATTATCTATTGATATACCGACGAATACTCCTTGCCATAAAAGTGCATACTATTTCAATTCATAAATGTAATTAAGTGATTAAGTGTTTATTCTACACACCATCGCTGTGTAGGAAATAAAGACCTGTTTCTAATTCGTACATTTGTGTTGGATCCGTTTCATCTACGTGAGAGTGTTCATGATAATATATTTATGCCGTGTACTGGGTGGCCGAATATTAAGTACAAAGGTAGTGGTAGTAAGTATCATATCTAGTAATACAGTCAGGGAATTGTACCCCTCAGTTACAATAACCGATAGGGCATCTGCACTTACATTGTTTATTTTTGTCATATCTGTATTCACATCAATTGTATTGCCTATGTCTTTCTACTATTACCCTGCTCATACATGTACCCCCCCTCCCCCTCCCCTATACTGCTATGATGACCGCATTTCCCCAAGATATTCAATAAAGGAATATATGATCTTATCTTCCAAGTTATTCCAAGCTGGTTTGAGCAATATCTGCATAACAAAGTGCAACCTTAACCTCAAATTATTCTAGTAATCTTCTAAAGCAAATCTTCTAGTAGTCTAAAGTAATCCAAGCACTGCTCCATATCCACACAGAGACCACTGGGCCCTCATGCATCAACGTGTTCTACGCACAGATCTGTGCTTACCCTGTGCGTACGATCATTTCTAAGCAAAGAGTGGGATTCATCAATTTGAACTTGAACTTGACTTCGTGCTTACATCTACGCACAGTTCAGACCTGGCGTACCTAGCGCCCAGTGGTAGAATATATTATTACAACAAGGAAATGAGCTTCTGTGCATAATAACACTGGCAAGTTCTGTACGAACCGTAGTTCATTAGTTCATTGTAAAATAGCAACAGTAGTGTAATTATGGTCAAAACCCTATAAATATCATTTGGAATAATAGGTCTTTCTCTCAGAATGAATGCAGCATGGTTTATATAGCGTTATCGGAATATACGGGGTGTAGGCTACTGACTGACTGCGCTCCGCGTAGCTTGATTGATTGATTGATTGAAAAGTTTATTAACAGATTGCAGAATGGGTACAGTACAGCTCAGTACATACAATTGTTGATTGGGGATGCAGACCAACTTTCGTCTTGTTTACATCAGGGTCCCCCATTTTCAATTCATCATAAATCATAAAGCTCAACTCGTTATTATTCTGCGCAGACCGCAGAAACACGGGAACGTTTTGATTATATTTAAAAGGCTTTACGTTAAACGAAACAAGTGGAACTTCGAAGCTGTAAGCAGAATACAAGTCATATGAATATAGTGTTCTTCCCCCTTTTTACTGTATAAGAAAGAATAGAAAACGCATTGCAATGACACTATAGTGGACAGACTATGTATATGATGGGATTCAAGTTCGCGTTTTTGTTGCTCATAGGCATGCTGTCAGAGTATGATATCTTAATCAAACATTCTAGAACATTTGTCGTCACAGATCATGTCCTAATAGAACATAGGCTATGGCATGGATCGTGATATTGTGTGGACTGTTATTATTACTGTACACCGGTACCACCCATTGTGACTACAGCCTTGTGAGTCCCGCACACAAACATGATGGAATTCAAGTTCATGTATTGAAAGGCAGGCTATCATACATGCAGTGAGATTCATTGTTCTTGTATATGCTCTCGTATTATATTGTTTATATAGGCTACCCAATACTGACATAAAAATAGATTGTAGTATGCCTCTAGAAATCATATGCAGCAGGTAGAAAATTGACGGGAGATCCATCGCGATTTGGAATAAAATTGAGGAGAACTTTAATCCCTGGGGTATTAATCAAACAACACGGGAAAAGGCAGTCATATTCCAGCGCGGTCTTTATTAGCCGACAACAAAATAGATGCATCTAAAAATCATATAGCCAATCGAACACAACTAATAACGGCATTCATATTACAGCACGGTTATAATGACACACAACCAACGCCAAACAGTGGTCAACGAACGGTCTTTATTAGTATTTTGAGCTGTCCAGGCAGAATTGCAGCAATGGTCTTAGGGAGCCGTTGATATCTGACATCACCGTTTACGAGTCCGCCTTTTATTAATCCCACAATACGCGATAGTGTCT
>NC_140165.1:170857580-170950080 GCF_963971535.1 Notolepis coatsorum | reverse complement strand
CTTATTTTCGGTAAATCGTACAAAACACAGGTAAAAATTTAAATATACACTTTGACTGCTGTTTTGATAGGGTTATGGTCTTTACTCTTGGCAAATTTTAAAAAATAAATAAAAACATTAACCTCTTAACATCCAAGGGCCCACATGTGGGCGCTCATGAGGATGCGCCACTTTACTGACCTCTAGCGGCTCAGGTGTGCATTTCCTTTGATACAATATATAGATCGAATTTAAGCCCTATTTGTTGCCTGTCAATTGCAAATACAAAATCCGTTCAGCGGTTCTCGAGTTACATGCCGATATGTGAGGCGTGCGCCAAAGTACACATTACCACCCCGACCTCCGGGGGCTCTAGCTCCGTCAATCATTTGGCGATCTCAAAAGATTTTGGACAGGGTTGTAGCCAATGAGGGTGGCTTTCCAATGATCCCCCATGATTTGATAATTGGGGATCTAATACGGTCTCTATTGATCGATTTATGATAAAGAAAAGCAGGGTCCCCCTCTTTAAAGTTAACGAAAGGTTATCCTATAACCTATTTATATGAATACTGGCTGAGCGTCTCGCTCTTCGCCATATTGAGATATATCTTTATCTCCAGCACCTACTGTGCTTCATTAACAAACCAATGCACCCATGCACCTGACCAGGCCCCGCCCCAATGTCCTCCTATAAGACACCGGACATGATCACACTCCCCCTTCCTCTTTTTTGTTTCCATCATGGACGCTGCAGTGCACTCCATGAACTAGTAGTTATGAAATGCAGAAGGAAATTGAACAATGTTGGGTTTTCGCCGGAGATTCACCAGCCCCTGGAATCTTCTCACATCCTAACAGCGCATCGGGCCTGTCCTGGGGTTTCCTCGTCTTCTGACAGCGGATCGAGGGACGTCGCGCGGCGGCTAGCTGTCGGGCTAGGCCGCGCACAGGTAGGGCCTGCGCTGCCAGGCATTAATGCTGGCATTTGTGATACTGCTCGTTGTCCCGTGAGACAACCGAGTTGTGTATTGGCGCAAGGGGCAGGATATCTGGGTAAACGTTGTCGTCATGACTCTGAGTTGGATGTTTTCCCAGCTATCCTGGAGCGCGCGGATAATGCAACAAAAGGAAACGGACAGCTTTACCAAAGTTTTGTGTTCTCTTTGTTATTTTAATGTGAGTTTTTAAGTAGAGATGTTCCGATACCATTTTTTCCTTTCCGATCCGATTCCGATACCTGAGATTTGGGTATTGACCGATACAGAGTACTGATCCGATACCAGTGCATAAAAAAAGATATATATATATTGGGGGCTCCAGTAGCTCACCGCGTATCTCAGCGCTATTTCTGCGTCGGGAGGAGCCGTGCTGCGTCATGGTTCTGGTTGACTCCGAGTTCGATTCCCGGACCAGCCGTCATTTGCCGAATGTCTTCCCCTGTTCTCCCTCCCGTTTCACTCTACAACTGTCGGTCATGCTTGACCAGAAAAGCGATAAACGCTAAAAAAATAAGTAAAAAAAAAATATATATATATATATATTATATGAATATGAATATTTTTTACAGATACTGTTTTACATATACTGTTTTTTTTAGTAATAACTAGAAAGTAATGGTATTTATTCAACAACATGTGATTGTATAGATTCGTATAATTAATTGACAACTGTGCTCAATGAGTTAGGGCATTTGCCATGTTGTATGGCAAAACACATCATGGGAATACCAGCTTGTGGTGATTCGACATAATTCACCCACGGAACTGTTGTTGGGACATCCGGGTTGTACAGTAGGTGGCGGTATGTGTCACGACCCTAGGCCCAGTCCTGGCTGGACTGGGCAGGATGGTAACATTGGGCAATGCCCTCCACCTAACATTGGCTCTCCACCCAACATTGGTCTACCACCCTCTAGTGGTCACAAACAATCGATTCACGCTGTAATGATAAATATCCTTAACAGTATGCTGTCATTACATTGTTTGTTGATATTACAATTATTAGCTGTTTAGGTTGTTCTCTGTGTTTGTATTTCTGATTCTGTGTGTTATATAGCCTAGTTCTAGTTCCTTTGTGTTGATTGTTGTATTAGTTCTTATGCCTTCTCCCCCCAGCTGTCGTCCATTACTAATTAACGTTAATTAGGAGCTGTATTTATTGCCTGTGGTTGCTGAGATGTGTGTGGCGACATTCCTCCTGTCTCCTTCCCCGTTTCCTGTCCACGCCGTATTGTGCTGTCATCCTATAGTAAGTGTTAGTGTTTGTTGTTTTGTTCCTATAGTAAGTGTTAGTGTTTGTTGATTTGTTGAGTAGGTTGTTAAGTAGTTTCTTTATGTTCTTTGTATTGCACTGGATTCTACAGTAAACTCCCTGTCCAAACTTCAAACCTCGTCTCCGCCTCCTCCATACCTTTCCCTTTCTGCAAAACTGTATTCTGACATGAAGCATTACTCACTGGCCAAGTGGGGGTTCCTGCTCCGGAAGATCGACCAGGTCACCATGGAGAATCCGACACTGGAGCCAGCGATGTGGGAGATGGCTGAACATGTTGCTGGCCTCATGGAGAAGCATAAGTCGGAGGCTAGGGTAGCTAGCCTGCCAACTGTTCTCAGGCTTACGGCCAGCCTAGAGCCCCCCACAGCTGAGGCTGTTCTGACGTCCCCAGTTAGCACAGCTCCGCCTGTTAGTTCCGCCACTATAGATGGCCAGACGTCCCCACTTGGTACAGCTCCACCCGTTAGCTCCATTCATACAGCAAACCAGACGTTCCCAGCTAACATAGCTCCGCCCGTTAGCTTCGTGCCGATAGCTAACCGGCCGTCCCCAGCTAACACAGAACCGCCTGTTAGCTTCGTGCCAATAGCTAACCGGCCGTCCCCAGTTAGCACAGCTCCGCCTGTTAGCTCCGCCACCATAGATGGCCAGACGTCTCCAGTTGGTACAGCTCCACCCGTTAGCTCCGCTCATACAGCTAACCAGACGTCCACAGCTAACATAGCTCCGCCCGTTAGCTTCGTGCCAATAGCTAACCGGACGTCCCCGGCTAACATAGCTCCGCCCGTTAGCTCCGTCCCAATAGCTAACCGGCCGTCCCCAGTTAGCACAGCTCCACCTGTTAGCCCCGCTACCGTAGCTAACAAGACGCCCACTGCTAGAATAGGCTCCAGGTTCAGGGTGAGCCTGGTAGCTGAGACGGACCAGATGTCTCAAGCTAGTCAGGTCTCTGCAGCTAGCAGGCCTAGGAGGGCTATCAGGACAGGAGCTGCTAGGCTCTCCCCGACTGTTAGCTTAGCCTCGGCAGCTAGCCAGGCATTCCCAGCTAGCACAGTTCCCACAGTGAGTCCAGGGCCCACAGTTAGCCTAGCCCCCGAGGCTAGTATGGCTAGCAAGGCCTCCACAGCTGGTCCAGCTTCCACGCCCAGTCCAGCCTCTGCGCTGGGTCCTGGCTCCTCATCCCCGGATCCTACACCACGCCTCGCCGCCGAGACCGATCCGGTCTCTACACCTGGTCCGGCTGCCGTGCCGGCTCCCGGCTCCTCGACGGATCCTGGCTCCCCGTCTGGTCCAGCTCTGCGCCGTGATTGGCGTCCTGGTCCTCGCCGTGGTCTTCGCCGTGGTCTTCGCTGGGGCCTGCGTGGGATCCTGCTCCAGGGGTCGTCGCCGCCGCACCTCCATTCCGGCTCTCCCGAACCGGTCCCTAGTCCGGCGGCTGGAGGGCCTCTCGTCCGGGATCCGACCCCGGGGGCCAGCTCCCCTTCCCGGGCTTCTACACCTGTCCCCACCCCCCCCGTCAGGCCTCTGTTCCCAGGTCCAGTCCCCCTCCCCGGGTCTCGGTGCCCATCCCCACCCCCCCTCGTCGGACCTCTGTTCTCAGGTTCTGCCCCCCTCCCCGGGTCTCGGTGCCCGTCCCCACCCCTCCTCGTCGGGCCTCTGTTCCCAGGTTCAGTCCCCCTCCCCGGGCCTCTGTTCCCGTCCCCACCCCCCCTCTCCGGGCATCTGCGCCCGTTTTCAACCCCCCTGGCTGGTATGCCCCTCCTGGGTTTTTTGCTCAGCCTCCCGATCCCTCTTCTTCGGGTCCTCTCCCTGGGTCCTCTCCGGGGTTCCGGCTTCCTCCCTCACCTGCTTATGGACGTTGTTTTCGGGGGTCTGGAAGCCCCCCGTTGAGGGGGGGGGTACTGTCACGACCCTAGGCCCGGTCCTGGCTGGACTGGGCAGGATGGTAACATTGGGCAATGCCCTCCACCCAACATTGGCTCTCCACCCAACATTGGTCTACCACCCTCTAGTGGTCACAATCAATCGATACACGCTGTAATGATAAATATCCTTAACAGTATGCTGTCATTACATTACATGCTGATATTACAATTGTTAGCTGTTTAGGTTGTTCTCTGTGTTTGTATCTCTGATTCTGTGTGTTATATAGCCTAGTTCTAGTTCCTTTGTGTTGATTGTTGTATTAGTTCTTATGCCTTCTCCCCCCAGCTGTCGTCCATTACTAATTAACGTTAATTAGGAGCTGTATTTATTGCCTGTGGTTGCTGAGATGTTTGTGGCGACATTCCTCCTGTCACCTTCCCCGTTTCCTGTCCACGCCGTATTGTGCTGTCATCCTATAGTAAGTGTTAGTGTTTGTTGTTTTGTTCCTATAGTAAGTGTTAGTGTTTGTTGATTTGTTGAGTAGGTTGTTAAGTAGTTTCTGTATGTTCTTTGTATTGCACTGGATTCTACAGTAAACTCCCTGTCCAAACTTCAAACCTCGTCTCCGCCTCCTCCATACCTTTCCCTTTCTGCAAAACTGTATTCTACCTACCTCCACCGTAACAGGTATGCGCCTTTCTGTGGTTGCGACCCGCCATTATCCCCCATAGAAGAAGAAGTTGTTGGGATATTGTACGTTGGACTATTCTGAAGGCACTGGTTCAGGTAACGTTAGCTAGTAACGAGACGGTGTATGTTGTGAATTTCGATGCCTAATAAATAATCAACATTCTCTTTTGAGACTCCGCCTCAGACTCTAACTCTTTGGCACTTGGAACTTGCTCTACTTTGCTTGCAGGTCTGCAGCCATTATTGCTGGATTATGAATGGCCTCAACTTTAACCAAGGTACCGTTATCAAGCTAAGCTATCTGACCTAGCTCGTCTTCACCGCAAGGTTTTCACATTGACATTTGATAACGTTAGTCAGCTAACGCTAGTCATAGCTACTTGGCTTGAATAAGATTCACCGTAGGTGCATTATTGTTGATAGACGGCCAGTGTCAAGTCCTGGAGAAAGGACAGGCGATCATCTGATTTGATGTAACGTTAAAGCGGATGTTGTTCCAAATAGCTAGCTTTTCAGCTAATGCTATAATAACACCAGCAAGCGAAAAACATCCGAGCTCTCCATCACACCGCTCTGTCGGGACAATGGAATTTAAGAAAGTGTATCTGCTGTTAAAATGACAAACAGCATTGACACTTTAATTCACGGTCAATTAAAAACACGTTCATTTTATAATCCTCACTCTCCGCAGGAGATAAATGACGTTATATGGGATCGGAGGCTAGACTTGACGTGTATTCGCCGATACCGATACCAGCATTTTAGGCAGTATCTGAGGCATTTCCGATATCGGAACAACTCTAGTTTTAAGTGACAGGACGTTCGCGTCGTGGCTGTGTGGATATCGTGCTAGCATATTTATATATTATATAAATATGCTCTATATTTTTGGCTGTATAGTTTATATTTAAGATTTTAGAATGTATATACATACCAGAATGTATATCTCGGACCGTATTTTATTATTTATTCTATTGTATTCTTATTTTTTCACATTATTATATATATTTTCTATTCTATATTCTTATGTTAGTCCTATTGACTACCTAAATAGTCTCTCTATTCTATTTAAATCAGAGAGCTGCCTTGAGATTAAAAAAAAAATTATATATTTTTTTAATTCTTTTTGGATTACAGAAAATTATCACTAAAGTGCTATCTGTTGCAGCTGCACTGTTTTCCATGAAAATACCATATTTGGATAAGTTTGATCATTTCTCAAAATCTGAAAATCATTATTTAATAAAACACAGAAAAGGATCACCAAGTTACTCTGGATAAAAAAAACCTTTACAGACAACATTGAGACAAAGCTTTCTGACACATCTCCATCCAAACTCTTGGAAGAACTCATTGAAATCTCATCTGATACCACCTGGAGAGCTCGTTTCAGAGTGTGGTGCTGAGTATCAAGTATCTCATGATGCTGCAGTTAAGGTGTTGATACCATTCAGCCCCACATATCTGTGTGAAGCTGGCTTTTCATCCATGACAGCTCTGAAAACAAAATATAGGGCCAAGTTGAGCCTTGAGGATGACATGCGTGTTGCCTTGTCAAAGATCTCCCCACGTATTGACCGTATTATTAGCCAGCAGCAGCAGACCTCACATTGAGCTAGAAATGTCCACTGAGTGAACGAGTGCTTATTTTCTGTATTTATTTATATTTTTTGAGAAATGGTAACATGGTGATCCTTTTCTGTATTTAAAAAAAAATACATGATTTTCTGTTTTTGAGAAATGGTCAAACATATCCAAATATGTAATTTTTACGGAGAACAGTGCAGCTGCAACAGATAGCACTTTAGTGATCCTTTTCTGTATTTAAAAAAAGAATACATGATTTTCAGTTTTTGAGAAATGGTCACGCTTATCCAAATATGCTATTTTTATGGAAAAGTGTGCAGCTGCAACAGATAGCACTTTAGTGATAATTTTCTGTAATTTTATTTAAAGAAATATTCTATTTGATTTAGTCCTATTGACTACCTAAATAGTCTCTCTATTCTATTTAAATCAGCGGTTCTCAACAGGGGTGCGGCAGAGAGCTGCCTTGAGATTTAAAAAAGCAGTGTAATGTCAGCAGTACTAAGCCATTTAGACCTGAAACACCTGTTAATAATGCATTATATAGCCTGCATACAGGGGCGTAGCTGGGGGGGGGGGTAGCTTAGGATGATTCCAAGGGCCCAGCACTGGGGGGGGGGGGGGCCCAAAATTTTGTTTCACTCAGGTGTATTATTGATGCTCTCATTGATACTATGTTTGTTTCTGAAGTGTGTGTGTGTGTGTGTGTGTGTGTGTGTGTGTGTGTGTGTGTGTGTGTGTGTGTGTGTGTGTGTGTGTGTGTGTGTGTGTGTGTGTGTGTGTGTGTGTGTGTGTGTGTGTGTGTGTGTGTGTGTGTGTGTGTGTGTGTGTGTGTGAGAGATATATATAGAGAGAGAGGGGGGGCTTTGGTAGACTATTGCATTGGTCCATTCATTGAAGATGAACGCAATGCGACATCCTTTACTAGGCTCACCCACCAACAGTGCAGGTGCTGAACTGCTGATCCGAATGTATAGGTAAAAACCATATTATGCGTTTTCATCAATAAAAAAATGGCCAAAAAAGTTTTCTTTCATGGGGCCCAGAATCTGGAGCTACACCCCTGCCTGCATATACACACAAATCTGTTTCCTGGTTTCTTAAATAAACATTATTTTGAAAGCAAGCACTTTTGTCATCATTGTAGCAAAAAAGACAGGACCGGAAAAGTCTTTATCGTATGTAGGGGTGCCCTGGAATATTTTATTGAACACAGGGGTGCCTTGGCAGCAGAAAGGTTGAGAACCCCTGATTTAAGTGAACGGTTATATGTTATATTGAGATATATTGTGAATCCATTTTGAATTGTAGATTCAAATTGGATATATATATATATATATTTTACTAAAATTGTTATTGACAACACTTAAAATCATACAACGCTTGTCCTGTATGTTACATTCGATCCTGTATTGAAACAAGCCTGAAACAAAAAACTGTATCAAAAACAAACATAACACAATACAGTGACCTGGTGACATGTGAGCTTTCTTCCATTTATAAATGTGACATCATGTTCTGGTTTCAGTCTCTGGTTTGATTGATTGATTGAAAACTTTATTTATTTAAACAGATAGCAGAATGGGTACAATACAGTACGGCTCAATACACACAATTGTTAAGGGGATGCAGACCAGAGAAAGACTTTCGTCTTGTTTACATCAGGGTCCCCCATTTTCAATTCATCAAAACATATATTACATACATGACATACAGAGACAGTACTGTTACATCCAGACATTTATGACATACCAGATATACAAATATACAGTACTGTTTAAGAGTACAACGTCTGTCACATAGACCCTGGTGTTGGAAACTCTGATTAATAGACAGAGTTTCTAAAAAGACAGTACATACATTTGAGGGGGAAGAAACTGTACATTGGAGGGGGTTGGGTAGGTGGGGTGGGGGGGTTACTGTACATTGGAGGGGGACTGTACATTGGAGGGGGTCATTCACTTTTCTTTTATATTCAACCAATTTCTTCAATTGCCACCCAAATTTCTCTTTCTGTACCCTCAATATGTGTGTAAATCTTTCCATGTCATATATTTCCTCTACTACACCCAGCCACTGTTCTTTTGTAGGTGGATCCACTTTATGCTCTTGTTATTGTTTTCTTACTGACTACCGGTAGTGTCTAAAGTTACCAAATTGGAGATTTTTATGTTGGGTTTTGTTATCGCAGTGAAAGTGATATGTGAATATTGTTTTGTTTAAAAATAATTGCCATAGATCATTTTCATAAAATAAAAATAAAAACATTCATAAAAAATATTATTTTGGGAAAATACATATTTTAGTTTTTCTTAAATTTAATTAACATCTCATGTGTTTTGTGATTCAGGTTTACCTTGGAGTAGGGGCCTCTCACCTATCCTGCTAGACCTGGGGAGGGAGGGGTTTATGCTTTATCTAACACTATTGAGAGTTGAGCATAATTATACACTTCAGGTGTCAGAGTTAAATCCTGAAGTCCACCTTGTCACATCTATTGTTATTTGTTCTAACTGTTGAATTGAGCAAGATAGGCACAAATATACTTCCACACGTAGGTACTACTGAGGCTAACGCACAAATCCCACCAGGCGCGGGACGCGGGTGTGAGGCGGGCGGGCCATTAGAGTTTCACTTTCGCTCCCATGTTAACAGGCATCGCTGTTCCTACCGGCCGCATGCAGGCGGGCCACTCGCAGGCGGGAAGCCAATAAAACAGCTTTGGTTGGATTCAGAGGCGTGCGCCACTCGCATTTTCACAGAAATACACTCAATATCTGCATTATTACCACACATATAGATTAGGAGTATACAGTCTCACTGATTTCATCATTCTAAAATGAATTCTAACATTCTAATTAATTATATAATAACTGGTTATACATGCAAAATGGACAATAGAACCCTGGAACTGGAAATCTTAAAAAGATCTTCAAACAGGGACTAACTTCGCATATACAGTAGACTAGGCATTTACAGCTGTTCCAATGTAAACGTGCCTTCCTCCTCCGCCCGCTTCCGCCCGCTCTGAAGTCGGACTCGGTGTGGACGGTCACGTGTGCTGTTCTTGTGCATGCGTGGGATTCGTGCATAATTGTATTGGGGACAGGGACTCAGATCCTTTCGTTACCACAGTCGTCCAAGGTAAGGTAAGGTAATATTCACTCTTACAAGGCGGGCATAAACTCCCCCGCGACACAAGCCAGGAAGCTAGGATCCCACCAACCAACCAACCAACCACCCCACCAGGGTGACAACAATTCCAGTGAAGAACAGTCAGCCTTGCCTTAAGAGTATCTCCCTAACTGTGGGTATAGGGCCAAGTGCTGAGTTGGCATGGTCCTTCACTGTTACCGTGCCAACCGCCTGCCACAGGGAGACACAGCCTCAGCCTTTAAAAAAAAGCTCCGTTCCGTGATTGGCTGATTGCAATAAACGACGATGTGTCCTGTTGGAACACTGTTGCCCTGCCGCTGGCTCTGTTCACGTTTCCCTCGTTAGATTGAAGACCTGTTTTTAATCAGCGGTGTGTGTGCCAGCGAAGCAGGAGAGTGTTTACATGTAAACGGTTTGCTTACTTTTCACTTTGAGGTGTTGATTTTCTAGGTCAGTGGTTTTCAGCCAGGGGCGTGAGGCCCGCAGCGGTCCCTGAGGATGGCCCAGGGTATTGTGGGTGAATGTGATGCGAGTGAGGATTTGCTCAGACGAAGGTAGATAAGGTGTAATAAGATCACAACCCAGGAGGATTGGCTGGAGAGACCCGGCAAGTGTCGCTGGCCGGGGGGGGGGGGGGGGGGGTCTCGTAACGGGCTCCCTCACACAGGGGAAACGCTGATCTATATAGGCCCTAGAAAATGGGTGTGTCTAGGTGAGAGAGACAATCGGATTGGATGGGGGGTGGGGGTGAGTTAGTAGGAGGGGGGGGGGGCATGGTTTGGGAGGGTTGAAGGTGAGAGACAAAAGGTGAATGGATGGGGGAGGGTAATGGGATGGGGGGGGGGGGGTTGAAACATGGCTGGGGGATTGTTTGAGGGGGGAGGGGATTATTCTCTCACAGTATCCCCAGAATAGAATATAGGGCCGATAGCCAGGGGTGCGCTGGTCATGGGGCGGGGTTAGGGTTAGGGTTAGAGGGGTGCGTTGGTCATGGGACGGGGTGGCACGGCGTGCAACCGGGTCTGTGAGCAGAAGGAGAAGCACGTGCACACACATGCACGGATGTGCGCGCGCGTGCAGACAAGAATGCGCTGCACTCGACTGATGCGCCAACTCGCCAAGTACCCACCTGGCTACTTTGCATAACAATAGCTGAGGTCGTCAGGTGTGTTCAAATACGTCCTCAGAGACATTCACACAACACTTGTGAATGAAATGTGTTACATTCCATTCCCAGAGGCAATTAGGCACCGTCTTTATTCTGTGCGCAGGCGAGGGAACATGTATGCGCATGCGCGGGGGCGCGCGCGTGCATGTGGCATCATTAAAACACAGTGCAACCAGGTATGAAATCACCAACGCACCACTGCCGATAGCCAGTCGCGACCCACCAGTTGAGAAACACTGCCCTAGAGAGAGAGAGAGAGAGAGAGAGAGGAAAGTGACCCAGACACACTCCACAACATAGCCCTCACCCACAGAGAGACCCTCGATAGATGCCCACTCAGCCAGATGGTTCTGGGACTCTGCTCACAAACACAAGCAGAGCCACCAGACAGAAACCACACTGGACTAAACCAAATTATAAGAAAACAAAAAGAAAACGATCTGACACATGGAAAGAATCAACCCAAAACCAGTGCAAATTGAAATGCTATTTGGCCCTGAACAGAGAGTACACAGTGGCAGAATACCTGAGCACTGTGACTGACCCAAAACTAAGAAGATCCTTGACTAGGTACAGACTCAGTGAGCACAGCCTAGCCATCGAGAAAGGCAGACCTGGCTCCCAAGAGAAGACAGACTATGCACCCACTGCACACAAGAAGAGGTGGAAACCGAACTACACTTCTTAACAACCTGCCCACTATACCAAGACAACAGAGACATATACTTCAACCTGCCCACTATACCAAGACATCAGAGACATATACTTCAACCTGCCCACTATACCAAGACCTCAGAGACATATACTTCAACCTGCCCACTATAGCAAGACATCAGAGACATATACTTTAACACTTTGACTGCCGGGAGCCGTCTTTAGACGTCTTTGCTGGCCATGCTAAAGTTGCCGGGGGACGCTGTACGTCGTCTTTATATCAATATTTCAAAAATCTGCGATCGGATTCATAATGTCCCTCCGCTGGCCTGAGATCCACCAGCAGGACCCACTGAGCTCTCTGGCGGTTCAGGAGCGCCATCTGGTGGCCGATCGGCGCAAGCGCTTAACAGGAAGCGCATTAGAGGTTTTGCTAGACGTCCGTATTGCTTCCGGCCACTCGGTACATGTCCCGTGACTCTAGCTCGTCACTCTACATAGCGATCGATTGCCAATAACTCGATAAACAACATGATTTGGACGTATATACCATTATACAAGCTGGAGATGGACCGGGTAATAATATATCCCATAATGATAAAATTTCTACTCGACGATGATCGCCCAACGGCGCGCGGAGACTGGGGTGAGTTTCAGCGTGTAACGTTACCGTCTTCGATAATAACTGATATTATCAACATTTGACCCACATTAGATGATTGGTATAACGCTGCCCACGGAATTATAAACGCCCCCTCGCCCATCCGGTCAACATCAGATGACGTGTAGTAACTTCTAGAAGTACGTCTAGTTGGAATTTTTTATATCGCGCTGATTGCCATCAAACTGTATTTCATCATCAATATAATGCATTTGGGGCTATATATCACGTTCTGGAGAAAGCTGCAGAAAGAGATGAAAACATACTTATACATTAGACCATACTTTACTATGAATATGTGAATGAAAAAGTTTAACGTTGCTACACAATGAACAATACATATAGGACTTTGAATGGGCCCTAATAATGGCAATGTAGCAATAGAATTTAAAAAGTTATAGCCCTGCAAAGAAGGGGACTTTCTCCATAGACAAATAGCGCTGGCAATCTATGGTATATCATTAATTTAACCTTAGGCAACCAAAGTGTTAACCTGCCCACTATACCAGGGGTTCCCAACCTTTTTCCCCCCAGGGACCCCCAAACATCTCTGATGAAATTCCTGGACCCCCCTCCTAATAAAATACCATAAAATACTTTTTTTTGTCATTTTAATACTTTTTTTTGTCATTTTAATAACAAACTGCTTATACACAGGCATATGCATCATAATTAGACCCACTATGCTTCTTTGACTTGTGCCTTCAATCAACAAATCTCATCTTGCACCATATGTATTTCAAAATGTTGGCCAATATTCAAATCCTGTATTCATCCTCTCAAATCAGGCCCTAATGGTGAACGGTTTGCATTTATGTTGAATGAAGTAAGAATCCACTGCAGTAAAAATATCCTCACCTCGAGTGGTGGTAGTAAGGTTGACTGACATGAGAATGTCCTGCTTCAGATCCTCATTTTCGATATACTGCACATAAACGATGAGCACAGCCTCGTCTGCGACAGTTGTAGTTTCATCAAGTTGTATGGCAAATGGACTCTTTCTAAGCTTTTCTGACAGCTGCTGCTCGCAATCACTTGACATCTTATCAATTCAGTCTTTCACTACATTGTTCGAGAGTGGTACTGATTTTAGTTTATCCGCCACCTGTGGGCCGCACAGTTTCTAAACCATTTTGATGCAGGCTGGTTTGATGAGCTGCTCTCCAATATTGTGCGGTTTCTTTGCTTTTGCAATTAAAAGTGAACACTCAAAGGAGGCTTCGGTAGCCTTCTGTAAATCACTGCCACCCCTGCTCCACGCTACTCTAACATCAACGGGCTTGTTCGCCTTGAGAGACTGTTCTTTCCTCCGAAAAAAGTCCGGATCCTTCCCAACGGTTTCTGGGTGCTTAGACGCCTGATGTCTCTTCAGCTTGCTGGGCTTCAGGCTCGAGTTTGCCAACTTTTCTCCACAAATCACACACTCAGGTCGTTTGTCTGGTCCCTCAGTGAAGCCCATGGTGATGTAATTTTCGCGATTGCTGTAGGTCCTAACTTTTTTTGCAGATGAGCTGCCGTCATCTCCTTTTCGTTTGTCACACATTTTCGCCTCTGGCGGCTGACTGCAGACGAGCCGAGAAAGTTAACTAGCGTGCTAGGCTAGCTACGGAAAGTGATACAGTCAACTGATTCGCGTTTTAGCGGCTACCCGGTAGCCTACTGTTAACGTTCAAAAATCATGTCTAGATGTTTATTTATTTATCTTTATTTTTTATTGTAGTGGAGAGACTATTCATGCTTCTGATGATAAAAATATGCTAATTAAATATTTCTCTGAAAAAAAGAAAAAAAAAACTCAAATCATCTGTGGTCTGGCGGACCCCCTGCGCCCCCTGGCGGCCCGACATAGGCAGACCTGGCTCCCAAGAGAAGACAGACTATGCACCCACTGCACACAAGAAGAGGTGGAAACCGAACTACACTTCTTAACAACCTGCCCACTATACCAAGACATCAGAGACATATACTTCAACCTGCCCACTATACCAAGACATCAGAGACATATACTTCAACCTGCCCACTATACCAAGACATCAGAGACATATACTTCAACCTGCCTACTATACCAAGACATCAGAGACATATACTTCAACCTGCCCACTATACCAAGCCATCAGAGACATATACTTCAACCTGCCTACTATACCAAGACATCAGAGACATATACTTCAACCTGCCCACTATACCAAGCCATCAGAGACATATACTTCAACCTGCCCACTATACCAAGACATCAGAGACATATACTTCAACCTGCCCACTAAAGACTGTACAAGAAATTCCTTCTGTAATGTACTGATTTCTTTTGATTTCTCTGTTTGATTGTTTTGTTTGGCTTTGGCAATGTAAACGTATGTTTCCCATGTCAATAAAGTTGGAGAAATATGCAGCCCCATGGCGAGATATCCTCGCGAGTGAGAGAGCTTTTCAGCTGAGAGCAGTGAGACAGACAATGTGAGAAACAAACAATCTCTCCCCCCTCTCGCTCTGAAGAATGATATGCATATTGCTATCACTTTATTTAACACCTATCAGCGCACACGCCGCTGTTTGTGTGTGCGCGCGTGCATGTACGTGATGCGTTGTAGTTCCATGAATACGGGGATAATTTAGAACTATACAATTTAGCAAGAATTAAACATATTTACAAGTCGTATTACGTTTAGCAAGTAAGGAGACATATAGATTACATCTCAAAGCACTCGAAATTGTCATTTTTCTATTTTTACCGATTTCTGAAAATATGTACTTTTTGAGCATTTGGGAGAAATTATAAATCCTTTTGTTCTCCGCAGACGGGTTCAAAAAGCCCCTTGGGCTCTCAAGGGTTAAGGGTGAACAACACTAAAGTCCAAGAACACAATTTGCAGTACTGTGCCTTTAAAGGGCGAACAAAAAGGAACACAGGAATCTTCAAGAACACGGCCATCTTCCTGACCAGAACGCTGCAGACGGGCAACGCAGCAAACAGGGGGTCCAAGGGGAATGGGGTGAGAACACGGCATCCTCCCGTGGAACAATAGAGAGCGATGATGAGTCTCACCCCAGGAACGAGGTCCATGAAAAGGGAGTAGGGCAGTAGATGGCACGACGTCTCACCCAGAGACGCGGCGGTAGATGGTAGAATGTAGAATGGCACGACGTCTCCCAGTGAGAACATAGAAATCCTCCCGTGGAAGTTTAGAGAGCGACAACGATGTCTCACCAGGAGCGCGGCGGTATATGGTGGCAACAAGACGACCTGGCAAGGAGTGGAAGGCAACCAGCAGTACTAATACTCTCCCGAGGAGCTGATTGCCAACCACTCACTGGTGCGCGAGGTAGAATGTTCGGCACGCCCCCTCGTTGGGCAGCATGCAGTCCTACCCAGCCCTCACACTAATGTAATGAGGTGGGTTGGGTTGGATGGGTGTGGGAGGGATTATGTTTGATTATCTTGTGTATATTGTTTCGTATGATTATTGTTGGTTTTATTTTGAATTATGTTTGTTTGTATTTATTGTTTTCTGTGGACCCCAGGAAGAGTAGCTGTTGCCATTTGTAAGATCCAAATAAACTCAAACTCAAACACATAAGAAATATTTCAACAAAAATGCAGTAATTTGATATTTTATTATTGGTTCATGTAAACAAGTCACATTGGAACAGTAACATCTTGCTTTTTACATCAGGTACATTTGTCCCCCTCAATAAATATAGCTACTATGACAACTATATAGACAACCCTCAATACATATAGCTACTATGACAACTATATAGACAACCCTCTCACCAAAAGAGGTCAATATTAGGGGGTCAAAACATTTATATATTTATAATTTCAGACACCCCTACAGGATCAGTGTTTCCGGCTTCAACATGGACGGTCGCATTTTACCTAGCTCCCGTAACCAACGCAACAGATCAACAACAAAAAAGTATTTTGCGCATTTTCTACTTTCCCTCCTGTGGATTATGGACTTGTACCTGAATTCACAACTCAAGCAACAACTCCAGACAGAAGTGGAGGGTAGCGAAAACGCAAATCAGCAGTCCCATTGCGACTTCTACTTGTTAACGGGCATGGAGAGGAAACATCCAGCCTTCGGAGCCACGACTATCCACTCAGTACTTACTGCAAATCCGGAACGAAAGAAATTACCCCCGACAGGCAAGTGTAATAAGAGATCAATGTTTTTATTATATCTGCTCATGTCGGGTGACATACATCAGAACCCTGGTCCCGTAATGACACGGAACCAGAGACTACAGTTAGATCTGCTGACCCAAGAAGCAGCAGCCAGCTTCGCCAGCACAACAGATCAACTGCTACCCACACAGACGGCGGCTAACGACATGATCAACGGCAACATTCCTCCTCTACCACCTCTGCAAAAGAACCCACGAGAGGCCACAGCGAGAGGGAAGGAACCGGGGTTCACAACCGAGGCGCCCAGCACGTCGCGGGGACAAAACAGCAAGGCATCGCTCCTCACACCGGCGCCGGAGATCAACAGCATCCACGCAATTGACGCTTCAGCCAGCAGTTGCATCAGCCGACCAGCAAGCGGCGACATACCCTCACCGAAGCCCCAGCAGACTTGGAGAGCGGCGCGGGACATCAAGATCACCAAGGACCCGACGGTTAGCTCGGCTGGCCCCGCCATGCCAGCTAGTCTAGCCGGGCCGGGGCCATAACAAAAGGCACCCCCCCTCCCCCACAACAGAGTACTAACAGACACATCTGTAAACAACCAGCCCCCCCCCCCCCCACATCGCGGGCTTTCACACAGAGGAATACAGACTCCAGCAAAGGACAAAGGATCACCCCCTCCCCCCCTCCCCACTCACGGCACAAACAGCAACAACGCCCCCCCTCCCCCCACCACAGGACAGGACACAAATGAACAGAGTTACCTCAAGTGTGACGACATCAATCTGATTACCAGCAAAAATGGACTTCACATATTCCATCTTAATACAAATAGCCTGAGATCTAATCTGGCTGAAATCAAACAGTTGTTTTTAAACGGTAAGGCTAACATATTGTGTTGAAACAAAATTAGACTCATCTGTACAGGATCCAGAGATTGAAATTGAAAACTACTCAATAGTCAGGAGGGATAGAAACCAGTATGGAGGTGGCGTCTGTGTGTATTTACACAAGGATACCAAATACATCAACCGTACTGACCTTAACCATGATGAAATTGAAACTGTTTGGATTGAAATCTTATTAGACAGGGCGAAACCAGTACTAGTAGGCACAATCTATAGACCGCCAGAACAGAGTGGCTTTTATGACACACTTGATGGGTGTTTAGCTGGGGTGGAGGGGGTAGAAAAAATTCTTATTGGGGACTGGAACACGGATATGCTGCGTAAAGCAGCACCCGTCTTCAAGGCCTTCAGTAGATTTTCTGATCTGCACGGTTTCAGCCAGCTAATCACCCAACCCACAAGGGTATGTGATTCGACACAAACCACCATTGACCTCATTTTGTCCTCTGACAAGTCAATGATCTCCAATAAAGGGGTGATAGCATGCGGGTTAAGTGATCATTATATGATTTTCTGTACCCGCAAAAAGCTAAAACAGAAGGCCGGCTGTCACAAAACAGTCACATCTAGAGACCTCAAAACTTACTCTAGAGAGTCCTTTAACCTAGAACTGGGGAGCTTGGACTGGTCAGAGGAACTCAGTGGTACACAGGTTGAAAAAACATGGCTTGGATTCAAAACCAAATTCACAGCAATACTCAACAACATGGCACCCATAAGAACCACCAGGGTTAAAAATCGCGCTGAGCCATGGATGCACACTGAAATACTGGCCGCTATGAAAACCAGAGACAAAAAATGCTCTGAACTTCATAAAAGTCAGACAAAGCTTTCCAAAAGCTCAAACAGTGAACTCCAAGCCCACGTGGTTGAACAAAAAATCCAAAGAAACAGACTAAGAAATGACGTAAACACCATGATCAGAACCGCAAAAAGACATTTCATCAACGACAAAACCGAGGAAAACAAAAACAAACCCTGCAAACTTTGGAAATTACTCAATAATCAACTAGGCTGCAGTAAAAAACTTAAAACCAGATTCTCAAACATAAACATAAAGACGGACAACACGCTCATCACAGACAAGCTGGATGTAGCCAATTACTTAAACATCTTCTTCACAAACATAGCCACAACACTGGTAAACAAACTACCCTCCCACTCAGGGCATTATGGGGTAGAACACATAGTAGCATACTACAAAAACCTAGGGGTCCACAAAGACGACTTCAAACTTGAAATGGTAACAACCGATGAGGTACTCAAAAAATTGAGCGCCCTCCAACCTAACAAGGCCACTGGCCATGACAACATCCCCTCCAAACTCCTCAGAGACGCAGCAGCCGCCATCACCCCAGTCATCACACACATAATAAACCTCTCTATAAAACAGGGGCACGTCCCCAAGGACTTCAAAATTGCGAGAGTGACCCCTCTGCACAAAAAGGGCAGCAAATTAGACCCAGGCAACTACCGCCCTGTTTCTATTCTTACCTCCATCTCGAAAGTCATGGAGAAAATAGTCTACGAACAGGTCGAAAAGTACCTGGCGGAAAAAAATCTAATCTACGAATTCCAATCTGGCTTCAGAACGTCCCACTCCACTGACACATGCCTCCTCTATTTGAACGACCACATCAAACAAGAGGTGGACGTGGGCAAATACTGCGGCATGGTCATGCTGGACCTACAAAAGGCCTTCGACACTGTCAATCACTCCATTCTGATGGACAAGCTAAAAGCAATTGGTTTTGATAGCTTATCAGTGAGCTGGATGCAATCCTACCTGGAGGGGAGAGAACAGATGGTAGAGGTAAACGGTACTCTATCCCCCCCCCCTCACAGTGAGCTGTGGTGTTCCACAAGGAAGCATACTAGGACCGCTACTCTTCCTAATTTATGCAAATGACATGTCGTCAGCCTGTGACTGCAACTTGGTCCTGTTTGCGGACGACTCAGCCCTGCTGGTCTCTGACAAGAACAAGTTGCAGGTTGAAAAAACCCTCAGCTCGGAACTAGGCAAAATCTGCATATGGCTCGCTGATAACAAACTATCATTACACATGGGCAAAACAGAGTCCATTCTCTTCGGTTAAAATAACAAACTCAGCAAGACCGACGGTGTTCAATTATCTAGCAGTCACTGTCAATATGTCAACTAGATCTCCCCATTGAAAGGGTGCAGGCGATCAACTGTTTATACCGGACCAAAGGAAACAATTCAGACTCTTGCTTGAACGTTATTTATTTAGGATATCCCATCCAAACGCTCCAATATTCCACTGTCATTGACTAATAGCCACCAGATGGTCAATTTAGACAGCTCGTAGCTGGTAGCATTAGTCCTTAGTTAGCAGCATTTAGCATTCAGCAGCTTGGTAGTAGTAGTGGAATTTAGCCAGTTAGTAGTAGCTGTCAGCATTTAGCATCGGTCAGTAGATTATTTACCTATACAAAACAGGAAACAAAACGGCATCCATTAGCCACATGCGCTACATACATAAATGATAGTTATGAACAGAGTCAGTGCATACAAGAGATGATACAATGCAACGTACCGTTAGCCAGTTAGATCGCCCACGGGGCTTTTCTCATTACAGGCATATGGCTACGTGTGTCGCTTAAATAGTGCGTCACAGAGACGCTGAATCGGCCTCACCTGTCCAAATCTCAGTCCCCAGGCATCCTACAGTTGCAGTAAACGCCCACTAGGTGGCACCAGATGATAAATAATACTTGTATAATAAGTGCCCCTATAATAATGATAATAATAATAATATCTCTGTAGGAAAGGCGCTGGATAATTCTCCACCTCCCACCTAGCATTCTGGCCGTAAGGGCTCAGAAAACTACCCAAACCATACACATTGTTCTACCCATACAAATGTACTTATATTTAAAGGGAAACAAAAGAAAAGATACAACTCTCGTTGTTGTGAAGGGCCAGATTAAACCGAATATATATATTTATTTATATATATATATTTAATTGTATTTGTATATTCTCTAATATTCCCTGATATCCCTTGTATATTCCTTGTACAATATGCATTGAATATCCATTCTAGCCTACTGAACATCCCATAATAGTCTCCATTCTACTATTGGTCGAGACCTTGGTGCCAGGCTGCCATACCCCCAGACCCAGTTCAAACGTACCGCTCCACATGTACGAACAAGTCCTAGTTCCGTGTAGGAATCTGGCTACCGCACCACTAATGGGACTATTTGTTCATAGTGCGTATATATACTGCGCTACTAAAGTAGGACTTCCTTTTCAGTCCAGTTTCTTACCCTCCAATAGAGTCACAGACGTAAAGCCTCCCCGCGACGCCACGTGTGGGAGTAAGGCCAAGTTCGCCTACCATCGGTATTGAGACATCGTGTATATTAATATTTGAATAGTCATATTTGGCACTATATCGTCGAGTTGGACGTAGTCTATTAAGCTAATAATAGTCTGTTAATATATAGTGCTTCGTGCGGTGAGAATACTACCGTAGTCAGTACCCCATCGTTTCGGGCAGAGAACTGGCTGCTTACCCAGGGTGGTTGACCCCATGTGAAGCTGCACCCGAGGAGCCCCAGAGCCGACGAGCGAGTGGACCTGTATACCGGATTATTCTACCGACGACAGCCCGCCTTCCCAGGCACGGATTATGCTTTGTATACTTTGATTATTCCATGGATAAAGACCCCCGACACTGCCGTGTGTTGGAACCCCCCCCCCCTGGAGAGGACGCAAGGTGAGGAGACGCTCTGCAAGACGAGGTCGCTTCACGTCTCTCCCCCGTGGACCGGAGAGAGCCGGCCCACAAAGAGTCCACCTGCTTTCATCTGTGGTCCAAGGATCGCCGGCGCATTGAACGGCACTACAGTGGGTTCACCTGGGATACCCTTGGCCGGACGAGGCAGCCGGATTCTACCCCCCCCCCCCTCCTACTCCTGTCGGCTTACAAGTGACCGGATTAACCCCCTCTAGTGTATCTAGTATATAATCATTAAAGTATCATTGCTGTTATTCCTTAACTATTCCAGGTCGTATATTTACCACCTGCGCCTTCAGAGATTGGACATTCTCTATTGATATACCGACGAATACTCTTTGCCATAAAAGTGCATACTATTTCAATTCATAAATGTAATTAAGTGATTAAGTGCTTGTTCTACACACCATCGCTGTGTAGAAATAAAGACCTGTTTCGACTTCGTACATTTGTGTTGGATCCGTTTCATCTACGTGAGAGTGTTTATGATAATATATTTATGCCGTGTACTGGGTGGCCGAATATTAAGTACAAAGGTAGTGGTAGTAAGTATCATATCTAGTAATACAGTCAGGGAATTGTACCCCTCAGTTACACTCGTTCTATCTACAGTGGTAGCTCAACAGCGTTCGTGAAAACTACGTAAGTTATGTCGGCAACGGGCGATTTTCGACGTCCTCAGTTGTGCCAGAAACAGGCAAACCTCGGCGTCCTCAATTGCGCCAGAAACAGGCGACTTTCGACGTCCTTCTTTGTGCCAGAAACAGGCGACTTTCAACGTCGTTTGTGCCAGAAACAGGTGACTTTCGACGTCCTTCTTTGTGCCAGAAACAGGCGACTTTCGACGTCCTTCTTTGTGCCAGAAACAGGCGACTTTCGACGTCCTTGACTTGGTCATTGTTCCTCAATTGTGAAAGGGTTTCAGCAACGCCCTCGTGGTTGGCCCTGTGGACTTCTCCTTCCTGCCCAGCCAGGCATAGTTCATCGGACGTGTTTTGGAGTTCCTTGCCCGTAACTGCATCCCATTTTGCAGGACCGGGCCTGCCTGGTGTGGGCTTCCTTGCACTTGAGGCCCCTTTTGAGGTACTTTTGGGCCAGTGTCTTTGGTCTCGCCTCCGTGGCGCTGTGCCTCCCACCTTGACCAGACCGGGTCTGCCTGGTGTAGGCTCCTTTCCACTTGGGGTTCCTCTCGAGGCGCTTTTGGACGAGTGTCCTTGGTCTCGCCTCTGTGGTGTTACGCCTCCCACCTTGACCAGACCGGGTCTGCCTGGTGTAGGCTCCTTTCCACTTGGGGTTCCTCTCGAGGCGCTTTTGGACGAGTGTCCTTGGTCTCGCCTCTGTGGTGTTACGCCTCCCACCTTGACCAGACCGGGCCTGTCTGGTGTAGGCTCAACGCCATGCGAGGTCCCTCCTGAGGCTTTCTCCGTTCTCAGGAGTGCCGACTGTGAGATCCTATGGTCGTTAGGGAGTGATGCAGGTTGCTCCTTCGCACCAGGTGAGCGGCCACTCTCGGTCAGGTCTACCGCAAGGTGCTTCTTCACTTCGACGGCCTTCGTCCCCATGGAGTGTGCGAAGTGGGTCAATGATTGGCGTGCCGTCAACTCTACCCCCTCAAAGAGGTCTGGATGCGCACCACTCACAGTCTTGCCCAGCGGGCCGTCCCACAGCACCAGATCGCCGACTCTCCCCACTCTTTGTGGGACTAAGTGACCTTCCCGGGCGCTGATGAGTAGGTCGATGGTCTCGGGCCGGGTCAGTTCTCCTGGCTGGACACGTGGGAAGAACAGCTCCAGCTGCTCAGAGTCCACCACTCGGTCCACCTTGGCAATGTCCTCAAGGCCATAGCAGAGCATCTCATGGCACCTTGAGGTCCCCTTCGGGGTCCATACCTTGATTGCCACCACATACCTCTTGGTATCGACTTTGACTGCCATCTTCCCAACACCGTACACGACCAGTGTGATTGGCTCGCCGGTCAGCCCGAGTCTCTTGGCGGCTCTGTGAGTGATATAGTTGTTGTCGGAGGCGAGGTCCATCAACGCTCCAACACAGTCTCCTCCTCATGTTGTGACATCCATGAGCATCATGAGGACTGGGTATTCTTTTATGCCGCTTTTGTCCAACAGGCTCTTGCTGGCGCACACTTTGGAGGTTGTTTTGTTCGTGAAGGCCTTTTTGAATGCTTCCATTTGGAGCGCAAACCCAGCGATGACTTCCTCCTGCTTCTCTGTCAGGCCTTGGGGTCCTCTCCTAGCTCGTGGCTCCTCGGTTGCTTCACTCCTCCCTTGCGTCTTAGGGCAGAGGAGGAAATTATGCTCGACAGGGCCCTCCTCTTCCACACACTCTTCCTCATGGCAGAAGAATCTCTCCCTGCACCCGCTGTCAACCCCGTGATAATCAAGACATTTGGCACACATCCCTGCCTTTTTCACCTGGGCTCTCTTCTCCGTCAATGAAGCCTTCTTGAAGGCCGGGCAGAAGTAAAGTCTCGCTCCATGTGCTTTGTCTCCACACATGGTGCACGGGTCCCTCTGGGACTCCCTCCTGACATCACTCACTGTTGTTCTGGTAAATGACTGTCTTTCACTACCTCTGTCGCTCAGCATCTCACGCTGGGTTGGTCTATCGCCAGCGTGGGTGGTTCTGATCTCCAGCTGTGCTAGCCTCTCGAGGATCCTTTCCTGTCCTTTCAGGAATGACAAGAGCCTGTCGAAGTAGCTTCTGGGCGTGACGCCATTTGCGGGGTCACGCTCGTAGGAGATCCACTTCTCTCTCATGCCTATAGGCAGCTTCCTCTCTATGGCGGTGACAGTTAAGTGGTTCTTGATAACATCCTCCATTCCAAGGTCCTTCAGGTCATACAGTGCGGTTTCCACTGCCTGGACCAGGTCTATCATCGGCCTAGGCTGGCTGCTTCGCACTGCAGGCATTTCTTCCAGGTCCTTGAGGATCAGGCTTGCGGTCACGCTCCTGTCCCCAAAGCGGTTGTCTAGGAGCCTGAAGATGTCATCCGCGGTTCTACAGCGATCCAGCCCAAGCTTCTTCCTCAGTGGCTCTTCCACACTGTCCAGTAGGTGATACAGTTTACACACTGGTAAACCTGAGGGTTCTGCCAGCGCCTGTAGGTCCTCCCAGTTATCCCGCCAGCGCCAATAGGTCCTTCTGTCCCCACAGAATTTGGGTAGATTGATGGCGGCAAGCTTGATCCTAGGTCGGGCCCCCTGGTGGACTCTGTGGTGAGCGAGACCTTCCTGCGTTGCGCCCTCATCACCTGGTGGCGTGGCGCGGTCACCTCGTGACTGAGGCGTGTCAGTGGGGTTGGCATGAATATAGATGGTGACGGATGAACTGAAACGGGGTTCCCTGCTGGGTTGTCTTACCCGTGGGGGTGATTGCCTTCCAGCATGATGGAGAGGCCCACTTCCTGCGGTCCCTACTCCATACTGGAGATGGACGCGTTGGAGGCCTCCTCACGGCTGCCGGGAGGCAAGGGAGGGCTTCCATAAGCGCCCTCTGCTTGACGGCTGTTACACTGGGGAGGTGAATGGGCATGAGCGACCGCCCCTTTATCGTCGGCGGACGGGGAGGGGTTAGCTTCAGTGGCATGTGAAGCATGCGACGCAACCAGGTGGGCTGGTTACGTCGCCATCCCTTTCAACGTCATGTACCTTTTCCTCCTCTTCATCCTCGTCGTCCAGCTCAATGCCACCCTTTCCTCCAGGCTCTAGGAGGGTCGACCACCTGTCCATTAGTGCTGCTCTTTCCTCGTCTAGGTGCCTGTACCGCTTCCCTAATTCAGCTATGTTGGGAGTTGGAAGAAAGTATCTCCACTCTCTCACCATCTGTTCGAAGGCGTTGAGTCTCCTCTCCAATTTGTTCCCCTCCAACGCTCTTTTGTCTTTGGGTGCCCATTGGGTGCTGAGTCTCTTTGTCTCTTCCAAGGCCTCCTTGAACTCCACTTCAAGGGGGCCTAACTCTGGCTGAACGAAGCGGGACCATACCTCCGAGAAGATCTTCTTCTCCAGTGCCGTTTTCCTCTGCTTGCTTGCGTCTTTCTTTGCTGTGGCGTCGGCTATCACGGTAGCATGTGCGGCTCCGTCGGCCTCCTCCAATGCTCCAACATAGTCTCCCGTCGTGTCAACGAGCTTAGCAAACTCTACTTGAAGAGCTTTCTTGTCGTTGACCAGCTCCGCTGGCGATGCGGTGTCAACATTGTCAGCTACCTGGTTAGCTCTCCTTGTGAAAGCTGTTTGCGCCGCAGTACGCCTCTTCTTTAGCTCTTCCACATCTACACCCTCCATCTTGTCCCAGTCAGCCGTTGCCCCAACTGGAGCTCCTTTTGCGGCTGAGTCACTGGTCGCAGGCAGTAGTAAACAATGGGGTTAACAGTCAGAAGCACAGTTGTACAGTTGGCGTGTAGCAGTGTGATTACAATGATACTGCTCCCAGCAGGGGATAATGACGGGACCGTTTGGTGGGTCAACGTAGTTTTGCTTAACTCACTTGAAACCTGGTAATGACCACAATGTGAGTGAGCAAGTAGGATAGAGTTGGTGAGCACCGTTACAGCCTTTGGTTAATTCATTTATAGTACAGTTCACAACGTTTGGAGCAACAATATAGTTGCTTGATTCAACACAGCCAAGGCATGGGTGTCAATGATAATGTTCACAGCATTTGGAGCAACAATGTAGTTGCTTAGTTCAACACAACCAAGGCATAGGGTGTCAATGATAATGTTCATTAGCTAGCATTGGTGGCCAGCAGTGTTAGCATTCTTTGGCTAGTAAGGTTAGCAGTCTTTGGCTAACAGCGTTAGCATTGGTGGCTAGCAGTATTAGCATTGGTTGGCTAATGGCTAGCGTTAAGCATTGGCAGCTAGCAATGTTAGCAGTCTTTGGCTAACAGCGTTAGCATTGGTGGCTAGCAGTATTAGCATTGGTTGGCTAATGGCTAGCGTTAAGCATTGGCAGCTAGCAGTGTTAGCATTCTTTGGCTAGTAAGGTTAGCAGTCTTTGGCTAACAGCGTTAGCATTCGTGGCTAGCAACGTTAGCAGTCTTTGGCTAACAGCGTTAGCATTGGTGGCTAGCAGTATTAGCATTGGTTGGCTAATGGCTAGCATTAAGCATTGGCAGCTAGCAATGTTAGCAGTCTTTGGCTAACAGTGTTAGCATTGGTGGCTAGCAGTATTAGCATTGGTTGGCTAATAGCTAGCATTAAGCATTGGCAGCTAGCAATGTTAGCAGTCTTTGGCTAGCAACGTTAGCATTCGTGGCTAGCAATGTTAGCATTGGTTGGCTAATGGCTAGCGTTAAGCATTGGTAGCTAGCAGTGTTAGCAGTCTTTGGCTAACAGCGTTAGCATTGGTGGCTAGCAGTATTAGCATTGGTTGGCTAATGGCTAGCGTTAAGCAGTAACATTGGATGGAGTTCGGCGACCCCACCACTTCAAGCAACCAGCATGTGGGCGGAATACGGCGATTCCAACCCAATAAGCAGTCAACATCAACGTTTCCCTTGAGCTGACTGCGTCCTCTCCAATGTGCCCCGTCGTGTGTATCCACTCCGTCCTGGTTCCACCTTGACGTTGAGGGGTATCTCACGCGGGCACTTGCTTCTGCGTTCCGTCCGTCCCGTCTCATAGCGGGCGCGTCGGTAAATAATTGTTCAATTATCTAGCAGTCACTGTCAATATGTCAACTAGATCTCCCCATTGAAAGGGTGCAGGCGATCAACTGTTTATACCGGACCAAAGGAAACAATTCAGACTCTTGCTTGAACGTTATTTATTTAGGATATCCCATCCAAACGCTCCAATATTCCACTGTCATTGACTAATAGCCACCAGATGGTCAATTTAGACAGCTCGTAGCTGGTAGCATTAGTCCTTAGTTAGCAGCATTTAGCATTCAGCAGCTTGGTAGTAGTAGTGGCATTTAGCCAGTTAGTAGTAGCTGTCAGCATTTAGCATCGGTCAGTAGATTATTTACCTATACAAAACAGGAAACAAAACGGCATCCATTAGCCACATGCGCTACATACATAAATGATAGTTATGAACAGAGTCAGTGCATACAAGAGATGATACAATGCAACGTACCGTTAGCCAGTTAGATCGCCCACGGGGCTTTTTTCATTACAGGCATATGGCTACGTGTGTCGCTTAAATAGTGCGTCACAGAGACGCTGAATCGGCCTCACCTGTCCAAATCTCAGTCCCCAGGCATCCTACAGTTGCAGTAAACGCCCACTAGGTGGCACCAGATGATAAATAATACTTGTATAATAAGTGCCCCTATAATAATGATAATAATAATAATATCTCTGTAGGAAAGGCGCTGGATAATTCTCCAGACGGCTTCTCAGTTACAGTGGGTGACAATATTGTCACAAGGAAAGACGAAATTACCTACCTGGGTTCCATCCTAGAGGCAAATCTTTCCTGTGACAAAATGGCATCCAATGTAATAAAAAAAGTCAACCAACGAACTCGATTCTTGTACCGGATCTCCTCTCTGGTAAACAAGAATACCCTGAAGACTCTGGCAGGAGCACTCATTCAAGGGTACTATGACTATGCGTGCACCTCATGGTACCAAAGCACCTCAAAGGCGCTTAAAACAAAATTACAAACATCACAAAACAAACTGGTCAGACTACTACTTGACCTGAACCCCAGAACCCACCTCACCCCTGCCCACTTTGACAACCTAGGATGGCTTAGAGTAGACGACAGAGTACAGCAACTTGCAATGGGCCTGGTCTACAAGATACACTATACGACCGGGGTGCCCATGTACATGTCAAAAGGTCAGTGAATACCACAACCACTACACCAGAGGAAGCTCAACAAATCATGTTAAACCCAGATTCGGCTCAAACAAGGGACTAAACACGTTTCGCAATTATGCCACAACAATGTGGAACGCCCTACCCAAAGCTGTAAAGGAATGTGCATCCCTGCCCACATTCAAAACCGCTCTTAAAGAGCACCTACGGGAGGCTGCAATTCGAAACTGGCCACCGTAAATGCCCAAAACCCCCACCACCTCCAATAGACAGTCTCCTCCCCACCGCATGTATATATTCCCTCCCCACCGTATGTATATTTCTCTCCCACCCACCCACCCCCTCCTAATGTACAGTCCCCTCCCCATCATATGTATATACTCTGTCAGGATCTAGGGGTTACAGTACTGTATATTTGAATACCGTTTATGTCACAAATGTATCAGTACTAAATACCTATATGTCCCTATGCCATAAATGTCATGTATGTTGTGTATGTCATAAATGTCTATATGAATTGAAAATGGGGGACCCTGATGGAAACAAGACAAACGTCTTTCTCAGGTCTGCATCCCCTTAACAATTGTATGTATTGAGCCGTACTGTATTGTACCCATTCTGCAATCTGTTAAATAAAGTTTTCATTCATTCATTCATTCACCATACCATCTCAACTAAAAAAAAACTATCCAAAACACATGTGATATGTTTTGAATGCGCAGAAACAATACAGCAGAGTATTTGAAAGCAATACCGAATGCCTGAGAGCCTTACTGCCTTATATTCCATTATATTAGTGCCAGCGGGTACCTGAATGTGATCTTTTCCTTATCATAAATAAATACATTTTCACCATGAATTGATGCAGAAAAGGCACAAATTAAAAGTAAACACCAGAATGCAGGAAATGAAGTGTTTGACGCTAAACATGTCAGGGTTGAAATCAAACCTACTCCCTTCTGTTCTATCGTTATCTCAGCCACAGAATTCTGGATTAGCCCACAGCAGGGTTCTGGATTAGCCTACATCAGGGTTCTGGATTAGCCCACAGCAGGGTTCTGGATTAGCCCACAGCAGGGTTCTGGATTAGCCTACAGCAGGGTTCTGGATTAGCCTACAGCAGGGTTCTGGATTCGCCCACAGCAGGGTTCTGGATTCGCCCACAGCAGGGTTCTGGATTAGCCCACAGCAGGGTTCTGGATTAGCCCACAGCAGGGTTCTGGATTAGCCCACAGCAGGGTTCTGGATTAGCCCACAGCAGGGTTCTGGATTAGCCCACAGCAGGGTTCTGGATTCGCCCACAGCAGGGTTCTGGATTAGCCCACATCAGGGTTCTGGATTAGCCCACAGCAGGGTTCTGGATTCGCCCACAGCAGGGTTCTGGATTAGCCCACTCAAACCTTTTTATACCACAATTTTATTTAGGAGTTATTTTGGCGACCCCACAATTATTGCCTAATTTCAACAGGGAATTAAGGAATATCAAAATAAAAGCACACGTTGTTCAACTTGATCATGCATATTTATTAGAACATTTAATTACAGCACTATGTTATCAATACACATTTATAAAACTAGGCATTTTTAGCCTAAATATGAAATAAAATAAAAAATATAAAAAATAATCGACCCTGTAGTTTGAGAACCGCTGGCCTACATCATATACAACAACAACACTATTCACAGATGGGGGCCCTGAGACAGATGCGGGTCCAGCGCCAGGTCCTTGAGGTGAGACACGCTGAGAAGCTCTGTTCTGTTACGGGGTGGTAGGCAGGCCCGGACTGGCCATCGGGACGTTCGGGACGAATCCCGATGGGCCGGAAGTAAAGTGGGCTGGTCCAAAAAATTATTTTGTTGTTCTGTCTTTTCCACGCAGCTGTGTCTTGTTCCCAATCACCCTCATGTGTCAATTAGTCTGTGTATATTAGTGTTGTCTGCCCTGCCTTCCTGTGCTGGATCATTGTTCATGTTATCCTCATCCTGTGTGCTGTCAACCTTATGTTTCTCCGTATTCCCAGTGAGTCAGTTTTGTATTGTTTGCCACGTTAAGTAAAGTGCTTATTACTTTCATCCACGACTCGTGCTTCATCTATTTCATCCTCCACTACCTCTCCTCGTGTTAAGTCTGCATTCCGGGTTCTACTCATCTCTACCACCGACATGCCAGCTAAACGTTCCAAGAATCATAACAGGTAAGGGTAGTTTAGGTAATATAATTTTTTTTACCATATATTAGGTTGGTTTATTTGAAGAATAGTGGTATTTGTTTGTTGTTTTGGCCTTGGCTCACCCTTGAGCTACATGTGCTTCCTTTGCATATCTCAATAAATATCCTTGTGTTTACAAACTTGGTCCATCATTTCTATCAACCAACTGTTATGTTACAGCCCTTTACCCTTAGACCCATGGGGTCGTAACAGTGGGCCACTAATGTGGGCCGGTGTGTGGGCCGGTATGTGGGCCGGTGTGTGGGCCAGTGTGTGAGTCGGTGTGTGGGCCAGTGTGTGAGTCGGTGTGTGGGCCACTAATGTGGGCCGGTGTGTGGGACAGTGTGTGAGTCGGTGTGTGGGCCAGTGTGTGAGTCGGTGTGTGGGCCAGTGTGTGGGCCGGTGTGTGGGCCGGTGTGGGCTAGTGTGTGGGCCAGTGTGTGGGCAGGTGTGTGGGCCAGTGTGTGGACCAGTATGTGAGTCGGTGTGTGGGCCAGTGTGTGGGCCAGTATGTGAGTCGGTGTGTGGGCCAGTGTGTGGGCCAGTATGTGAGTCGGTGTGTGGGCCAGTGTGTGGGCCAGTATGTGGGCCGGTATGTGGGCCGGTGTGTGGGCCGGTGTGTGGGCCAGTATGTGAGTCGGTGTGTGGGCCACTAATGTGGGCCGGTGTGTGGGCCAGTGTGGGCCGGTGTGTGGGCTAGTGTGTGGGCCAGTGTGTGGGCTAGTGTGTGGGCCAGTGTGTGGGCCACTAATGTGGGCCGGTGTGTGGGCCAGTATGTGGGCCGGTGTGTGGGCCAGTGTGTGGGCCGGTGTGTGGGCCAGTGTGTGGGCCGGTGTGTGGGCCGGTGTGTGGGCCGGTGTGTGGGCCGGTGTGTGGGCCAGTGTGTGGGCCAGTGTGTGGGCCGGTGTGTGGGCCGGTGTGTGGGCCGGTGTGTGGGCCAGTGTGTGGGCCAGTGTGTGGGCCAGTGTGTGGGCCGGTGTGTGGGCCGGTGTGTGGGCCGGTGTGTGGGCCGGTGTGTGGGCCAGTGTGTGGGCCAGTGTGTGGGCCGGTGTGTGGGCCGGTGTGTGGGCCGGTGTGTGGGCCGGTGTGTGGGCCGGTGTGTGGGCCGGTGTGTGGGCCGGTGTGTGGGCCGGTGTGTGGGCCAGTGTGTGGGCCAGTGTGTGGGCCAGTGTGTGGGCCGGTGTGTGGGCCGGTGTGTGGGCCGGTGTGTGGGCCGGTGTGTGGGCCGGTGTGTGGGCCAGTGTGTGGGCCGGTGTGTGGGCCGGTGTGTGGGCCGGCAGTGGTGCCGGCAGGATTAAATTCCATAGTACGCATGCTTGCTTGCACAGAAACAGTCCATCCAGATGATGTAGCCTACACAGCGCTCTACTACAGATACACTAACCAGAGCGCAACAACACAGATAGGTGACAATAGTGTGTGTGCGTGTGTGCGCACGGGCCGGACTCTGAACGTCTCAGGCTGAATTTGTGTTCCCTAGCCTATCCGTGACATCGAACGAGAGAAACTCAATGCCATTTGGAGCATACCGTAGTGTAGCCTAATTCTCCTAATTCTCTGACACCGTAGCCTATTCTCTGACAATATAAGCCTTCAGAGACTTTTTTGTTGTCCTTTTAATGAAGGAATACTCTCCAAATCAGATAACACAGACGATTGCTTCTACTGTAATCTAACAACTGTGAGAATTTCAAACAGTAGGCTATCTTTCCTTCTTTCAGATTTTTGATACACTGTTTCTCCATCAAGAAAGCTTTTTCATAATTCGGATAGCATTTTACTACAGTTTTTCTCAATTGCTTTGGTGCATTTCTCTGATCAGAGTTAAAGTTCTCATAACTGTTAGTTCAACCTCCACAACATTTTGTCATTTGTGCACTTCATAGTAGCAGTTTCTCATTCCTCCGAACAAATTGCAAATGCTTTTGGACATGCATCAATTGCTTTCATACAATTCTCTGCTGTTTTATAACATTATCATTTGCTTATGTCATGTCAGTCAAAATTAACTATACTTATGCCTGCTGAATAGTCATTCCCGATAAAACTAATAGTCCTCATTTCATTGCTTGAGTCATTACATACAATTTTTTTTAACTAGTTGTCAAAATCTGTCAATTGTGAACCATGTTGTCAATCACGGCCTCACAATGGCTGAGGCTGGTCGAAGGGTGCAGCCAAATGTTGAGAGAACCACCGTAAATTAAATTACTGTATTCAAACATTTCGTCGGGAGAGCAGGTGTGCATACTGGACAGTAATTCAGCACTAAACAATCTGCACTACACTACTGCCATTGTGTCATACATGAAGCTTGCAGTGGGACAAGAACTTGTCACATTTTACATTTAGACTTACAGCTTTACTGCAGCACAGATTTACTGTATTGTAGTGTAAAGTAGTGTTACAGTAAAGATTTGCCATATTTACAGTATGGTACTGTACTGCAGCATTTTACAAGTGGGAAGCACTGTTATTGTACACTACAGTAATATGGGTTACTGTAAAGCAGTATATCTCATTTTTGCTGTACATTACTGTAATTTTACTCTGCACCACATAGGATTGCAAGACAACCTTGCAGAGGTGGAAGAGGGCCCCTTTTTACTCCGCAACAAGAGGAAGCCATTTGTGGCAATGGTGATTGCAAACAATGCCATCAGGTTGAGAGAGATACAAAGCGATCTTTGGGAATATTGAATCCATTTCAATCGCTACAATTGACAGAGTGCCCAGGAGAAATTAAATGCGCATGAAACAATTGTAGTACAATGAGCCATTTGACCGGAACAGCGACAGAGTGAAGGAGATCCGGCACCAGTATGTACAGGTAAAACATTTATGTGTTCTATGCATACTCTAATGTTCAGTGCTGTAAACTGGTTACTTTGTGTAGTGCCATGCAGTACACTTACATGCCAGTTCATACTGTACAATAATGTTGTCCAAAATGCATTATGTTACACAGGAAAAGTTTATAGTTTTTCTCTCCCTCTTCTGGGATAAAGCGTGTACCAGGGAACCACTGCACACATTATACGTTGATGAGGCGGGTTTCAATCTGGCAAAAGGTAGAAGGTGTGGAAGAAATCACATTGGACAGAGAGCAACCATTGATGTCCCAGACCAACAAGGAGGGAATATTACAATGTGTACAGTAATGTGTACAGTAATGTGTAACTGTAGATTTCAAATGGCTGTGCAAATAGTGTATAGTGCTGTCTTGAGCATTTTCAGGAAGTGTCACCAAGATCTGCCTTTTTTGCATTGGAAAACACTTACAGAGTGATCTGTCATAATGAAAACATGACAAAGCCATATCTTGTTCATAAACAATGGTGTCAGGACTTTTTGATGACACTGACACTTTCATTGACATGAATACTTGCTTTTGAAGAAGGAACGCTTTTGCAGGTTATCAACTAGGTTTTGCAGTTTGTACTAACTGTTGTGCAAATGTAAATAGTGATGTGAGAAATGCACCAAAGCGACTGAGAAAAACTGTAACTTCAGTGTCAACCAAGAATGATATGCAATTCGAAATTGGCCCCTGTAAAAAAAAGAAATGGTGGAGCTGAAAAAGCTAGAATTAAAAAACTAAAATTGATAGTAAAAGACGCAGAACAATATTTGAAAATTACGGACCTGTTTAGTAGAGGAAGGAACAAGTGACTTGCTGCAAAACATGCTGGTGATGTAGAGTAGGACAGTTTAATTGGGGGAGAGACAGACAGACAGACAGACAGACAGACAGACACAGACAGACAGACAGACAGACAGACAGACAGACAGACAGACAGACAGACAGACAGACAGACAGACAGACAGACAGACAGACAGACAGACAGAGACAGACAGACAGACAGACAGACAGACAGACAGACAGACAGACAGACAGACAGACAGACAGACAGACAGACAGACAGACAGACAGACAGACAGACAGACAGACAGACAGACAGACAGACAGACAGACAGACAGACAGACAGACACAGAGACAGAGACAGAAAGACACAGAGAGAGAGACACACACACATACACAGAGAGAGAGACACGCAGAGAGAGATACACAGAGAGCGAGAGACACACACAGAGAGAGAGAGACACACACAGAGAGAGAGACACAAAACAGAGTGTGGGCCGGTGTGTGGGCCGGTGTGTGGGCCAGTGTGTGGGCCAGTGTGTGGGCCAGTGTGTGGGCCGGTGTGTGGGCCGGTGTGTGGGCCGGTGTGTGGGCCAGTGTGTGGGCCGGTGTGTGGGCCGGTGTGTGGGCCGGTGTGTGGGCCAGTGTGTGGGCCAGTGTGTGGGCCAGTGTGTGGGCCGGTGTGTGGGCCGGTGTGTGGGCCGGTGTGTGGGCCAGTGTGTGGGCCGGTGTGTGGGCCGGTGTGTGGGCCGGCAGTGGTGCCGGCAGGATTAAATTCCATAGTACGCATGCTTGCTTGCACAGAAACAGTCCATCCAGATGATGTAGCCTACACAGCGCTCTACTACAGATACACTACCCAGAGCGCAACAACACAGATAGGTGACAATAGTGTGTGTGCGTGTGTGCGCACGGGCCGGACTCTGAACGTCTCAGGCTGAATTTGTGTTCCCTAGCCTATCCGTGACATCGAACGAGAGAAACTCAATGCCATTTGGAGCATACCGTAGTGTAGCCTAATTCTCCTAATTCTCTGACACCGTAGCCTATTCTCTGACAATATAAGCCTTCAGAGACTTTTTTGTTGTCCTTTTAATGAAGGAATACTCTCCAAATCAGATAACACAGACGATTGCTTCTACTGTAATCTAACAACTGTGAGAATTTCAAACAGTAGGCTATCTTTCCTTCTTTCAGATTTTTGATACACTGTTTCTCCATCAAGAAAGCTTTTTCATAATTCGGATAGCATTTTACTACAGTTTTTCTCAATTGCTTTGGTGCATTTATCTGATCAGAGTTAAAGTTCTCATAACTGTTAGTTCAACCTCCACAACATTTTGTCATTTGTGCACTTCATAGTAGCAGTTTCTCATTCCTCCGAACAAATTGCAAATGCTTTTGGACATGCATCAATTGCTTTCATACAATTCTCTGCTGTTTTATAACATTATCATTTGCTTATGTCATGTCAGTCAAAATTAACTATACTTATGCCTGCTGAATAGTCATTCCCGATAAAACTAATAGTCCTCATTTCATTGCTTGAGTCATTACATACAATTTTTTTTAACTAGTTGTCAAAATCTGTCAATTGTGAACCATGTTGTCAATCACGGCCTCACAATGGCTGAGGCTGGTCGAAGGGTGCAGCCAAATGTTGAGAGAACCACCGTAAATTAAATTACTGTATTCAAACATTTCGTCGGGAGAGCAGGTGTGCATACTGGACAGTAATTCAGCACTAAACAATCTGCACTACACTACTGCCATTGTGTCATACATGAAGCTTGCAGTGGGACAAGAACTTGTCACATTTTACATTTAGACTTACAGCTTTACTGCAGCACAGATTTACTGTATTGTAGTGTAAAGTAGTGTTACAGTAAAGATTTGCCATATTTACAGTATGGTACTGTACTGCAGCATTTTACAAGTGGGAAGCACTGTTATTGTACACTACAGTAATATGGGTTACTGTAAAGCAGTATATCTCATTTTTGCTGTACATTACTGTAATTTTACTCTGCACCACATAGGATTGCAAGACAACCTTGCAGAGGTGGAAGAGGGCCCCTTTTTACTCCGCAACAAGAGGAAGCCATTTGTGGCAATGGTGATTGCAAACAATGCCATCAGGTTGAGAGAGATACAAAGCGATCTTTGGGAATATTGAATCCATTTCAATCGCTACAATTGACAGAGTGCCCAGGAGAAATTAAATGCGCATGAAACAATTGTAGTACAATGAGCCATTTGACCGGAACAGCGACAGAGTGAAGGAGATCCGGCACCAGTATGTACAGGTAAAACATTTATGTGTTCTATGCATACTCTAATGTTCAGTGCTGTAAACTGGTTACTTTGTGTAGTGCCATGCAGTACACTTACATGCCAGTTCATACTGTACAATAATGTTGTCCAAAATGCATTATGTTACACAGGAAAAGTTTATAGTTTTTCTCTCCCTCTTCTGGGATAAAGCGTGTACCAGGGAACCACTGCACACATTATACGTTGATGAGGCGGGTTTCAATCTGGCAAAAGGTAGAAGGTGTGGAAGAAATCACATTGGACAGAGAGCAACCATTGATGTCCCAGACCAACAAGGAGGGAATATTACAATGTGTACAGTAATGTGTACAGTAATGTGTAACTGTAGATTTCAAATGGCTGTGCAAATAGTGTATAGTGCTGTCTTGAGCATTTTCAGGAAGTGTCACCAAGATCTGCCTTTTTTGCATTGGAAAACACTTACAGAGTGATCTGTCATAATGAAAACATGACAAAGCCATATCTTGTTCATAAACAATGGTGTCAGGACTTTTTGATGACACTGACACTTTCATTGACATGAATACTTGCTTTTGAAGAAGGAACGCTTTTGCAGGTTATCAACTAGGTTTTGCAGTTTGTACTAACTGTTGTGCAAATGTAAATAGTGATGTGAGAAATGCACCAAAGCGACTGAGAAAAACTGTAACTTCAGTGTCAACCAAGAATGATATGCAATTCGAAATTGGCCCCTGTAAAAAAAAGAAATGGTGGAGCTGAAAAAGCTAGAATTAAAAAACTAAAATTGATAGTAAAAGACGCAGAACAATATTTGAAAATTACGGACCTGTTTAGTAGAGGAAGGAACAAGTGACTTGCTGCAAAACATGCTGGTGATGTAGAGTAGGACAGTTTAATTGGGGGAGAGACAGACAGACAGACAGACAGACAGACACAGACAGACAGACAGACAGACAGACAGACAGACAGACAGACAGACAGACAGACAGACAGACAGACAGACAGACAGACAGACAGACAGACAGACAGACAGACAGACAGACAGACAGACAGACAGACAGACAGACAGACAGACAGACAGACAGACAGACAGACAGACAGACAGACAGACAGACAGACAGACAGACAGACAGACAGACAGACAGACAGACACAGAGACAGAGACAGAAATACACAGAGAGAGAGACACACACACATACACAGAGAGAGAGACACGCAGAGAGAGATACACAGAGAGCGAGAGACACACACAGAGAGAGAGAGACACACACAGAGAGAGAGACACAAAACAGAGAGAGAGAGACACACACATAGAGAGAGACACAGAGAGAGAGAGAGAGAGAGACACACACACACACACGGAGAAACACACAGAGAGAGAGAGAGAGAGAGAGAGAGACACACACACACACAGAGAGACACAGCGAGAGAGAGAGAGACACACACAGAGAGAGAGACACCCAGATTTGCACCCCTACAATGTCAGCCTCACACTTTTTGCAAAACAATACACACAGTGATTTGCAAAACACTAAACACACTTGCATTACATTAGACACAGAATGTCAAATTACCACACATATGAGCCAATTGGTTAAACACAGCCATCAGATGCACAAACACACCATTGCTTAATTGTAGATACACCAATCAGGTTTAAGCACTATAAAAATGCAGCAGGTGAGTTCACCTGTCTTCAACCAAAATTGAAGGAGAGTGAAGTACTGTACACAGAGAACGTGAAAATATATACATTCACCAAACACTACACAAGACAACCAATGATGCAGACTGATGAAAATATACATTGTCTCCCATTTTCCCAAATCAGTCAAAATGGAGAATCACAACAAAAAAAAATCTTGCCAGATCCAGCTAGGCAAAGAGATAATGTCTAGTATTTTCTGTTTACATTTAAAAAAAAAAAAAGGTTTTACTGTAATTTTAACCTGTACTGGATACAGTATTTTATGTTTGTCTGATATTTGCTGAGCTTACAGTGTTATGCACATAGTAGCATGAAAACTGGGACATGTATTGTTGTGATTCTCCATGTTGAAATGTTGACTGATTTGGTTATATGGAGAGAACATTTATATTTTCATCAGTCTGCATCATTGATTTGGGTATATGGAGAGAAAATGTAATTTTTTTCATCAGTCTGCATCATTGATTTGGGTATATGTAGATAAATAAATTATATTTTCATCAGTCTACAGCATTGGTCTTGTGTAGTGTTTGGTGAATTTATTGTATATTTGCACATTCTCTGCGTACTTCACTTACAGTACTCTAATCACTGAGAAGTAGAATTGCTAAATGTGTTTTAGGTTAAGCACAGCAGTGTGTGTAACTGGTTCAAACAGAATTAAGTCATATGAAACGTGTGTTTCATATGGTAACAAAATGTCGTTTTTATAAATTAGTGTATGGTTTTGACAAGTGTTTAATTTAGCAAAGGATCTGATGTGTTCTGATAATTGTGTGTGTGGTTGTGCTAATTGTGTGTTTTGAAACACCGGGCCCCGTTTTCAAAATCATGCTTAGGCAATCGGAAAAAAAAACTGTATTGTGTGTTTCATTATATACATAATGTTTCAGTCTTCTCATAAAAAAAAGATTCGATTTTTGGGTCTTTTCCTGCCTTTGGTCCGCTTTGCATTCACATCTCAAATGAACCGCAGCAGGGTTCACTTGCAAGAGTGAATGAGCTTTCACACCACCCCAAACCAACCGGACTATCCGAGGAAATGAACCAGGGTTCGATTAAAGCTTATTATAGGACACTGGACATGGGTATGGATGGCTCCAGGTGCTGCTGCGTTAAAGTGCACATCTTCAATATCTGTAATATTTAAAAGCACAGTGCAGGACACACTCAAAGGTTATCGCACCTCAGAGATGGCAGTGGACATGTATGACAGGACAAAGGCCATATGTAATGGCCTTTGGATTGAGGAACATACTACCAGCCAAAGGAGGAAGCAGAAAAGGATGGACGAGTATGTAGTTGAGTCATCTTGTGGCACAAGCTCAGACCTCAGCTCAGGAGATCAGCTGAGACAGAGACTGTTCTATCCAGTCGTCGACAGAATGCTGCAAGAGCTTGAGAGCAGGTTCTCATGAGTTGGATAACAACTTATGAGAGGCATACAGGCATGTTATCCAGCCTCAGACCAGTTTCTCTCAGTGGAATTGCTGCAACCCCTCGCCACACATTACAATATCCAACTATTGCCAGAGGAGATCACAGTTGCAAAGTGTTTCCTGGTCAGGACAGGCAGAGATGCAGTCCCTACTATCCAAAGTGTCTTTTCCCTCCTGGATGATAATAATAATAATAATAATAATAATAATAATAATAATAATAATAATAATAATAATAATAATAATAATAATAATAATAATAATAATAATAATAATAATAATAATAATAATAATAATAATAATAATAATAATAATAATAATAATAATAATAATAATAATAATAATAATAATAATGCATTTGATTTATAAGGCGCCTTTCAGGACACTAAAAAAAAGTCCACAAATCAGTGAATGAAAAAATTATAGGATCAAATGAAAACTACTTACCAAAAATGGATGTTTAAAAGTACTAAAAACCAACAAAAAATACCAAACACTAACAAACATTCAGCACAGACAATGGGGATGCTAAAAAAAAAAAAAAAAAAAAAAAATAATAATTTAGATCCGGGGCTAGGAGAAAAACATCCGGGGCTAAAGCCCCGGAAGCCCAGGGCTAAAGCCCCGGAAGCCCAGGGCTAACGACGCCACTGTACCCCTGGCTCTCTTATCATCAGCATTATGTGTTACGATGAGGTAAGGTGGAGGTAGAACCCAAGGCAGCAGGACGAGAGTGAGCAGGGATAAGAGGCAGGAGACTGTTACGATTCTGGTTCTTGACTACGGTCGGGAACCTCCCACCTTCTCTGTCATCTGTCACTTGATTACTCTCACTTGTTTTCCCTGTCATTTAGTGCTGTCAATTAGGGGTTGGCTTCTGATTGGCTGTCACGGGGGTGTGTGTGGAATGTTGGTATTTGGTGGCTATATAACATTCCTTTCCTCTGCTTGTCATTTGTCAGGTCTTCACTTTAGGCGTTCGGAGATAACGCGGGCGGTTCCTGTTCTGGACCACCACTAAGCTCCATTACCTAATTCTCTCGTTCCCTTGCCTTGGCATAGTATCCTAGTATTACTCTTTGTGTTCTTTACTATTAAAGTCGAACCTGTTCAAGAGTATACCTTCTCCGTCTCTGTGATTGCCTACAACAATTGGAACTCACCTACCTCCATCCTGACAGGAGACGACGGTCACGATTTTAAGAGCTTTTACTTAGCCACGACAAAGGTACACAAGCAGGGGTGCAGTCGTGCACACACGCGGTTACACGCCGTGTTACTAGATCACTGAGGCAGAAGTACGCGCGATCGCGCACGGATGTGTACTCGCGTGTACGCGCACACAAAAATGCGCTCTATCCATTTGTTGTGCGCTAAGTACCCGGCCACCCATAACAAAAGCGGGTCTTCAACCACGCCCCCGCCCGCAAATACAAACAGATATAAACAGATCATTTGACAACAGAGACAGCTGTCCTGCCACTCCACAACAAGGCAAGTACCCGCATTTAAAACAGCTTTTCTTTTTTTCTAGTCTATAGGCCCTAATGTATTTGTCCAGATTGACTAAGGTAGGCTATTTGCCTGTTTGTTTCTCTTGAAATAAATAATCGTGGCACTGGAAATAATCATGTTTTAATTCAATGTGATCACTGATTAATCTTGTACTGACAAAATGCAGATATATTCTTACAAAGAAATGTATTTGCCACGCAATCACATTGGAAGAATAATAATACAATTGTTACAAAGGATCAGATTAAACCGAATATATATATTTATTGATTGATATATATTGCATAATATTTGTATATCGTTTGATATCCCTTGTATATTCCTTGTACATATACACGGAATATCCCTTTAGCCTAGTACAGACCATAATATTTCATTCTCCTATTGGACAGCGGTCCACAGGCGCCAAGGCCATGCCTCCAAAGTCAGGTTCAAAGTCACCGCCGGGGACATGCCTGGACAAGAACGGTATTGCGCAAGGATATGAGACAGGAATAAAGCTGGTACTAGTTTATTCATCTAAGCGTATAAATACGGCGCAGGTGAATACAGAAGCACTTAGTCAGAAGTCTTAGTAACTAAAGTTGAAGCCTCACCCACGATACGACGTGCGGTGAAGTATGGCCTGTTTGGCCCCAAATAGAGCATTGAGACCGCGTGCGAATTAATAACTGAATTGTCACAGTTTAACGCTGTACCGTCGAGTGCGACCTATTCTATTAAGTCAGTAATAGTCTATTTGTGTATAGTGTATCGTGCGGCTAAAGTTCTACAGTGACCAGCATCACCAACGTTTTCCTCGTATCAGCTAGAGTGCTTATCCAGGCTGGGCTGCTTATCATGGCGCTTTCACCCGAGGAGCCCTAGACGAGGACCGTGTGGACATGTACACTGGATTATCTACCCGACGACTGCATAGCCCTTTTCGGCTGGATTATATTTGCTTTTGGTCCTGTAATTAATGGAGCGGAGAATCGCCGACACCCACAAGTGTGTGGGATTTACCCTGTGAGGAGCCACGTCGAGTCTGCCCCTCAGAAGCCTGAGGCAGGCTAGCTTTCTTCCATGTGGAGCTACATGCTACGGAGAACAGCTGTATTCGTCTGTGGATCAAGATCTTATTGCATCGTCTCCTGTACTCGGAGTCTCCTTATCATTGTTGACCCAGACTCTACTACCGACAGATCCTCTACCCTTGCTGGCTTACAACCGGGGGGACCCTTCCAGTATCTCCCGCTATATTACTAGTGTACCATAGATATAATTCCCTAAGATTCAGGTTGTATGATTACCTCCTGCGTAATATGAGAATGGACATTCGTTATTGATTTGCCTACGCACATTCCTTTGCCTTATAAGCGCATTCAAAGTGAAGTAAAATAAAGTATATTATGTACCTTTTGCTGCAATAAATACTTAAATACAACTTTGTGTAGAACCGATTCATTGTGGGGAAGTGTTCATCATTAGATACCTGTGTACTGTATGGCCAGTAGGAATGTACATAAAGACGGTAGTGGTTTAATGATACCATACTTATCAATACAGTCAGGGAATTGTACCCCTCAGTTACAATTGGTCCTTCGAGCCGGATGGTAATTAGCGTAATATTAATATAGTGGTATTAATATTGACATGGCCAATGATGAACACTCCACAAAACGGTTCTCCTAAAATAGATCGTGGCAGACACCTCAGTACTTAGAGGATTACGTTGCCGATATACTACCTAGCTTTCTACAGACGTAAACGCGGCAAAAGTAGATAGTAAAATTATGTCCGACCCTATCGACCAGGCTACCCCGCCAATAGAGACCCTAGTAGGTTCTAACGTAACTGACCAAGCTCACGGTGGGGACCAGGAGGGACCTGACATGACTTTACCCCCCGCCAAGACCGAAGAAGTAGTCCCCGGAGAGCTCCAGGATAAAGACAGCCCTCCAGGGATGGAACTCGACCCACTACAAGAAGGGGCGAGCACCCCGGAGATGGATCTCCTCGACTCGCCACAGGAGAACGGATCTCCAACGAGTACTACCAGGAGCGGATCACCTCAACCAGCGTTTTCCCCCAGCGAGGCGGACAAGATGCTGGCACAGGCCTTCCTCGCCAGCCTGGCAGCCTCAACCGAGCGCGATCGACTCCAAGCACAGACGCTTAGTGAGCGCGAACATTCTTCCATGGAAAGAGAACGCCTTCAAGCGCAGCAACGGAGTGACGAAGACCGTATACGTCTAGAGATTAGACGCCTTCAGACGGAAGAGAATATGGGAAGAGACCGGGCCGAAGCCCAGCGCGCCGCCGCCGAAGCCCAGCGCGCCGCTGCCGGTGCCCAAAGAGAAGCAGAGCACGACCTCGCTCTCACCAAGCGCGAAGCCGAGCGCGACCGATTACAAGCGCAGATAATGGAGCAGCTGATTACCAGGGCAACACCCCCTCCCTCTGCACGGGGCTCCAGGGCCTCGTCAAGACAAGGGTCAAGGGCACCCTCCCCTACCCGATCAAGCGACCCTGAGCCCGACCACCAGAGAGAGCCTATACCCCCCTCCGAACCCCTTCCCCGACCGGTCCAAGCGAGACCCAGCTACAAGGAAGAAACGGTCTACACCGCGGAGAGGCTAAATAGACGACTACAGGATCTAGATGACCTGCCAGAGGAAGAAGAAGAGGGAGAGGAGGAGAGTCAAGCCCAACAGCAGCACAGTACTCCACAGGACCAGGAGGTCCAGTACAGCCCAGGCTTCACCCCCGCGGCTCTGCGCTACAGACCCCCGACTCAATTCACGGGTGAGCTTGACGCACGACCAGCCCCGAGGAACAGCACCTGGGTACGCGGGCCATGGTATCCAGCAGGTACCAGCCCACCAAGACACGTAAGAGGAGACTCGCCTAGGAGGCCTCTCTTCCAACGCTCACCGATGTGCCAGCCATCCATGGCATCGTACATTGGCACACCGACGTTCCCGGACTTCACACACGAGAACAGAGCACAGTACACAGAGCTACGAATGTGCTTAGAGACAATGATGTCCGATGTAGCTGATGAACCGTACAAATATGCTATCCTACTAAAGCACCTCAAGGTGCCCCGAGCGCACAATATAGCGCTGGCATATGCCACCTCTACTACCCCATACACCGCGGCTCTAGCAGCACTCGACCAAAGATATGGACGCATATGGGACTACGTAATACAAGAGATAAGGCATATTGACCGCCTACCCCCAGCCACAGACAATCGCTCACTAGATGACCTGTCTATCAAGGTACAATCCCTGGTAGGGATGCTGGGGGCGCAAAAGGAAAAGGGTATGCACGAACTGTACGCAAACTCTAATGTCGAGAGGATTTTAGAGAAGCTTCCGCCCGCCCGACAAGAGCGCTTCAGGCGGCAAAGAGACCACCGTGATCCTAACGGTCCCGAGCCATCCCTCCTAGACCTAGCCGACTTCCTGGCGAGAGAAGTCAACAGCCTACGGTTGGATACGTTCATGCGGAGCACACCAAGCTCCAGAGAGGGACCTAGGAGAGCAAACGATGGCCGCAGATTGGTGACCGTCATGCACCAATCAGAATCAGTACCGAGCAGCAAGAACCACAGTACCCCCTCGATGAAAGAGAAGTGGAAGATGGTGTGCCCGTACTGCGAAAAGGAACACTGGCTGTCACAATGTGACACGTTCAAGAAGATGACCGCCGACGAGGTGAGTCAATGGATAAAGTCCAACCGACGCTGTTACCGATGTGTGCGCAGTCACATGGCAGCCGATTGCCGCTTAAAGAAGAGGTGTAGTCGGTGTGACGGAGCCCACTTAGACGTCCTACACGACAGTAACAGAAGAAAGCCTGCACCCTCAAGCAGCACAAAGGCAAGTGTTATGTACATTGACCCCGCCAGCAGCGGGGGCGCCCGGGTGCTCTTAAAGGTGGTCCGCGTAACACTGAGTTACCAAGACAAGGTCATGGACACTTACGCCGTCCTTGACGACGGGTCAGAGAAGAACCTTCTCCTCGCGTCCGCTGCGGCCCAGCTGGGGCTGCGGGGGAGCGAAGACCAGATGACGATTCGGACAATAAGAAGAGATCTAAAGACGATAAAGGGCGAGAATGTCTCCTTCACTATCGCAGCAAGCGGGCAGCCAGAGAGACGGTATAGGATCACTAACGCTTTCACCAGCCAAGAAATAGGCCTGTCGCAGTACGCCTACCCCATCGCCAAGCTGATTGATAAATATGTGCACCTGCGTCAACTACCTATACCGCTCATAGACGGTGCCACCCCGACCCTGCTGATAGGCTCCGACCATGCAGACCTCATCGTCCCGATGGACCGGGTCCACACAGGGCCCAGAGGCTGTCCTGCAGCAGTCGAGACCCGCCTAGGATGGACACTACAAGGCCCCCTCGCTAGGTCTCTTAACCGAACAGCAGCCACTAGCTGCCTCCACTCCAGAGTGACAGAAGAAGACACCACCCTCCTACAGCATGTCGAGAGGCTATGGACACTAGAGACAATGCCCTTTAAGAACGAAAAGAAAGACATTCGTTCCAAGGAAGACATTTACGCTATAGCCCTCCTCGAGCAGGGGACAAAGAGAGTCAAAGTCAACGGAGTGATGAGATACGCAACTCCACTCCTGAGGCGAGAGGGTATGCCTACCTTCCACGCCCCAAAAGAAGCGACGGAGCGGTATCTATTGAACACAGAGCGGCGCCTAGCCAGAGACCCCGCTCAAGAGACTGTGTACCGCGCTGAGATTGACAAGCTAATCACAGCGGGACACATAAAGAAAATTGACATTAAAGAGGCCGATCAGACGACCAAATCATGGTACGTGCCGCACCACAAAGTCCACCACAACGGCAAGGATCGTATTGTGTTCAACTGCAGCTACCAGATCGGATCACAAAATCTGAATAAAGAGCTCTTGCCCGGCCCAACACTCGGCCCCTCTCTACTAGGTGTGTTACTACGTTTCCGCCAAGACAAGGTGGCCATCAGCGGCGACATCAAAGGGATGTTCCTGCAGGTGAGACTAGTGGAGGAGGACAAGCCCCTGCTGCGGTTCCTATGGAGAGAGAGGATCGGGGACGAGCAACCAACCATCTATCAATGGGAAGTCCTCCCTTTCGGAACCACATGCAGCCCATGCTGTGCTACGTTTGCACTGCAAAAACACGTCGCAGAGGACCCAGCAGCCGATGAAGAGGTCCGACAAAGTGTAGGAAATAGTTTCTACGTGGACAACTGTCTGCAAAGCGTCTCGACGCCAGAAGAAGCCGAGGCCCTTCTACTCAAGCTCTGCGCCTCCCTGATCAAAGGCGGCTTTGATCTCAGGCAGTGGGCCAGCAGTGACCCGCAAGTATTGTGCAGCCTCTCCCCCGAGGACAAGGCAGCAAGCAGCGAGACCTGGATGGCGACCATCCCAGGAGAAGCCCAAGAAATGACATTAGGACTAGTCTGGCGCTTCAAAACAGACTCGCTCCATTATAAACACACACCCCTGACCAAGGAGCAGGGAAGGTCGACTGCACTACCGACCACAAGACGGAGTGTATACAGAACACTCGCCAGACAATATGACCCGTTGGGATGTATTCTACCTTACACCACCAGGGCAAAGATGATTGTAAGAGCGTTATGGGACAAGGACCAGGGCTGGGACGACCCCATACCCGAACACCTTGCCTCCACATGGAGAGAGTGGGAGACAGAACTCAGCTCACTCCCAGGTGTCAACATACGCCGCAGCTACTTCCCACCCACAGTGAGGCCGGAGACGTGCCAGATGGACCTGCACGTCTTCAGCGACGCCTCCGAAGTAGCCTACGGTTCGGTGGCCTACTTGCGTGCCCGAGAGGAGAGAGGAGAAATACATACTGCTTTCATCCTGGCTCGCTCAAGAATAGCCCCACGCAAGCAACAATCTATCCCGCGTCTAGAGCTCTGCGCAGCCCTAGCAGGAGCGCAACTCGCCACGTTAATCCAACGTGAACTCACCATCCCGGTGCAAAGAACAATCTTGTGGTCAGACTCCACGACAGTACTCACATGGATCCGGTCTGATTCGTGTAGATACAAGGTCTTCGTGGGAGTCAGAGTCACAGAGATTCAAGATTTAACAGAAGCAGCAAGCTGGAGGTATGTGGACACAAAACACAACCCAGCTGACGTCATCACCCGGGGAATGTCCCTGGATGACCTCACCCGTCACAATCTATACAGTGACGGGCCAGAGTTCCTCAAGCTCCCGGAAGAAGAGTGGCCTACACCCACCCCACGGGAAGCGAGTAAAGAGGAGGCCGAGAACAAGAAATCTATGTTCTGTGGATTGACCACACTCGTCTCCACAGACCCCGACATAGACGATTGCCTCACCCTTGAGAGTGCGCAGCTAAAGACATTCCTGTGGCACCACCCAGAGGTTCAGCTCACTACTGACATTACCGCAGCTAACTACGAAGAAGCAGAACTTCTTCTCCTGCAACGAGCCCAGAGAGACTTGTTTCCCGATGAGCTAGACTGTCTACAGGGAGCAAAGCCCGTCCCGTCAGACAGCAGATTGCTCCACCTAGCCCCCGAGAGCGACGCCCATGGTCTCATCAGAGTGGGTGGTCGTCTGCGGAGAGCTCCAGACTTACCGGATGACGTCAAGTACCCGATAGTCTTAAACAGCCGACACAAGGTCACAGAGCTGATCATAAAGAAATACGACGAGGATGTGCATCACGCCGGGGCAGAGAGAGTCTTCGCGGAGATCAGACGTCGTTATTGGATACTGCAAGGGAGAGAAGCAGTGCGGCGTTTCCAGCGGACTTGTCTAGACTGTCGTAAATGGCGAGCGCAGCCCAGTATACCCCAGATGGCTGACCTACCTCCCTGTCGCCTCCGACTCGGCGACAAGCCTTTTCACTCCACCGGTATGGACTGTTTCGGCCCGCTGTATGTAAAGAAAGGAAGAGGGACCGAGAAGCGGTGGGGTATTGTATTCAAATGCATGACCACCCGAGCGATGCATATAGAACTCCTTCCAACCATGAGCACAGACTCATTCCTTATGGCCTTCCGAAGATTCACAGCGCGGAAAGGCAAACCGTCTATACTATTGTCTGATCACGGGACAAACTTCAAAGGCGGAGAAAGAGAGCTGAGAGAGAGCTTCCAAGCTATGGGCCCAGAACTTAAGACCCACCTCGCTCCATCCCAGATTGATTTCCAGTTTAATCCCCCGAATGCACCTCACTTCGGTGGAACTTGGGAACGAGAAGTACGTTCAATCAAGACAGCCCTGTACGCCGTGCTTGGGGCCCAGACCGTGGCGGAAGAAGTCCTAATGACAGTCCTCACGGAGATCGAGGGAGTATTGAACTCAAAGCCCCTCGGTTACGTCAAAAGTGATGTAGCAGATGGTGACCCAGTCACCCCCAACACCCTCTTGATGGGGCGGCTGGACCCCGCGCTACCACAGACAGTGTACAGGCCTGAAGAAGCGAACGGCCGAAGAATGTGGAGGTACAGTCAAGTATTGGCTGACAAGTTTTGGAACAGCTTCCTACTCCACTATCTACCGTCTCTACAGACCCGCCAGAAATGGGTGAAAGAGAGAGACAATTTGACAGAAGGAACAGTCATCATGATTATCGACCAGTCACTACCCCGAGCTATGTGGCCGGCTGGCCGCGTAAGCAAAGTGATCACCGGTGCCGACGGAAAGGTCCGAGCAGCCGAAGTGCTCGTCCAAGGGCGGATCTACACCCGACCCGTGGCGAGGCTAATAGAGTTGCCAAGGCTTCCCGATACTATTGATGACGACCATGACCCCATGACTTTGTGAACTGCCCTACCCCTCACAACAGACATTGAGTAGTGGACAGTGCGGTTAATCTGTCTCTGCTTAGCTAATTAGGTGGGACTAATTAGGAGGCGGCTGTTACAAAGGATCAGATTAAACCGAATATATATATTTATTGATTGATATATATTGCATAATATTTGTATATCGTTTGATATCCCTTGTATATTCCTTGTACATATACACGGAATATCCCTTTAGCCTAGTACAGACCATAATATTTCATTCTCCTATTGGACAGCGGTCCACAGGCGCCAAGGCCATGCCTCCAAAGTCAGGTTCAAAGTCACCGCCGGGGACATGCCTGGACAAGAACGGTATTGCGCAAGGATATGAGACAGGAATAAAGCTGGTACTAGTTTATTCATCTAAGCGTATAAATACGGCGCAGGTGAATACAGAAGCACTTAGTCAGAAGTCTTAGTAACTAAAGTTGAAGCCTCACCCACGATACGACGTGCGGTGAAGTATGGCCTGTTTGGCCCCAAATAGAGCATTGAGACCGCGTGCGAATTAATAACTGAATTGTCACAGTTTAACGCTGTACCGTCGAGTGCGACCTATTCTATTAAGTCAGTAATAGTCTATTTGTGTATAGTGTATCGTGCGGCTAAAGTTCTACAGTGACCAGCATCACCAACGTTTTCCTCTTATCAGCTAGAGTGCTTATCCAGGCTGGGCTGCTTATCATGGCGCTTTCACCCGAGGAGCCCTAGACGAGGACCGTGTGGACATGTACACTGGATTATCTACCCGACGACTGCATAGCCCTTTTCGGCTGGATTATATTTGCTTTTGGTCCTGTAATTAATGGAGCGGAGAATCGCCGACACCCACAAGTGTGTGGGATTTACCCTGTGAGGAGCCACGTCGAGTCTGCCCCTCAGAAGCCTGAGGCAGGCTAGCTTTCTTCCATGTGGAGCTACATGCTACGGAGAACAGCTGTATTCGTCTGTGGATCAAGATCTTATTGCACCGTCTCCTGTACTCGGAGTCTCCTTATCATCGTTGACCCAGACTCTACTACCGACAGATCCTCTACCCTTGCTGGCTTACAACCGGGGGGACCCTTCCAGTATCTCCCGCTATATTACTAGTGTACCATAGATATAATTCCCTAAGATTCAGGTTGTATGATTACCTCCTGCGTAATATGAGAATGGACATTCGTTATTGATTTGCCTATGCACATTCCTTTGCCTTATAAGCGCATTCAAAGTGAAGTAAAGTAAAGTATATTATGTACCTTTTGCTGCAATAAATACTTAAATACAACTTTGTGTAGAACTGATTCATTGTGGGGAAGTGTTCATCATTAGATACCTGTGTACTGTATGGCCAGTAGGAATGTACATAAAGACGGTAGTGGTTTAATGATACCATACTTATCAATACAGTCAGGGAATTGTACCCCTCAGTTACAACAATCATTCAGTACATTGGAATACTGACAAAGCCATACTTGGTCATACTTGGTCACTTGGTGAACGATGGGCTGTGTCTGTGATTGCCATGGAATGCCATTCCATCCATAGAGGCCATTAGTGACAGTGTCATTGTCTTTTAACCATATCTGTTGACAATATAATTTCTTTATATATTGAAGGCTACATCCTGCTACCTTTTTCAGCTTCGCTATTTATAAAAAAAATAAATAAAAATCTGTTCTGTGCGCATGCACGTACCCGCGCGCGCACACCGTGTTACCAGTTCCCATATTACCACTGCACCCCTGTACACAAGGCACAAAATAATAGGCACAGTCACACTGGCTCTAAATACAAACAACACCTAACCAGAATACGGACTGAACACACAAAAACAAAAGAGCAATAAACAGAAAACTAACATACACTTACTTTAGAAAGAACACAACTACAGGGCAAGGACGACGTTTGACAAGACATCACAGGAACAGGTAACAAGGAGGAATGACTCCACAAGCAACTCGACAAACCACAGACCATACATACTGACACTAATTAACACTAATTAATAATGGACGACAGCTGGGGGAAGAAAGGCATAAGAACTAGAACTAATACAAATATCAAGACAACAGGGGCAAGGCTATACAACACACAGAATCAGAGATACAAACACAGAGAACAACCTAAACAGATAACAATTGTAACATCAACAATAAATGCACTGACAACAAACTGTTTAGAAGGTTTATCACCACAGTGTGCATCATCTGTAAAAGATCACTAGATGGCACCATGGTACCATTATTCACATCCTTCATACTGTCTGTTCCTTGTGTGGGAAAGCGAGACCCATTGTTCACACAGTGACTGTGGTGTTGACTCTCCCAGCCTTGGGCAGGTCTGGGAGTGTAACAATTATGAGATAGTAACTAAATAGTAACGCACAGCCACTTGGAAAAGTAACTGTAATCAGATTACTGGCTTGTAAAAAGTAACAAGTTAGATGACTATTTACTGAAAAAAGTAATCAGATTAGAGTAACTAGTTACTTAGTAACTAGTTACTGGCATCACTGTACAGTGAGTACCACTACAATTCAACGAAAATAAGTTTGGCATCCAACCACAGTGCACATGTAACAGTAAAGTGCAATAGTAATATACAACATACAGGTGATTAATCTGGGTATAAAATATATAAATGGGTACTACTGAGTAATAGTGCTAATCAGATGTATATACACAGAGTTGTAGTATTATTATGTACAGTGATACAGGTAGTAAGTCATACTGGCCAGCAGCGTAACTAGTAAGATATATATATATATATATATATATATATATATATATATATATATATATATATGGTAAGAACATATATGTATATATATATTAAGGCTGTCAAAGTTAACGCGGTATTAACACGTTAACGCCCGATTCTATTAACGCCACTATTTTATTTTTATTTTTTTGTGAATTTATTTTTTTATAATTTTTTTACATGACATAAAACTAGACACACAGGCATTAACAGTAAATATCCACAATAAATCACAGGATTATACATTCCAATATTTGAATCATTATAAATGTAGTTTACGAGATATATACATTATACTTGCAATACAATACAATACATACATATGCTCTTACTCGCTCTTCTCCCCCCCCCCCCCCCAGGACCCCCCTTGGATAATACATCCATTATTTCGCTTCTAACCAAGGATTAGAATTATATGCTAACCTTTATTCTCTCCACCACTTCTAACCAGATTGCAATGCTGGCTTCATTGACACCTACAATTCTTGCTGTAGATATCTCTAGATAAATCACCTCGAGACAAGTAAGATCCCATACCTTTAGGCACATTTTATCCGGTTGAATCCAGCGTGATGCTATCAGCTTTTTAGCAGCCGTAAGACCGGACAAAATTAGTCTCTTTAGTTGTTTAGTGGCTGCTATTTGAGAAACATCATTCAACAGCAATACAGAAGGCAGTACAGGTATGTTCAGAAATAAAAATTCTGATAATTGCGTGGTTACTTCTTCCCAGAATATCTTAACAGGGGGGCATTCCCAGTACATATGTATAAATGTACCAATATCGCCCCTTGAACATAAGGAGCATAGAGAGTCTTGTTTAAAGGAAAACTCCAACATTTTGGGAAATTAGCTTATTTAACATCTTCCCTGGAGTTAGACAAGAAGATACATACCTTTTTTGTCTCTGTGCGTGCATTTAGCTTTGGGAACAGTCGCTCCGTTAGCGTAGCTTAGCTTCATCACTGGAAGTGGGGGAGATCCGGAGCCTGACGTTCCCTTACACTGTATACAGTCACGAAATACACTCCAAATACAACTCCAAAACGTTCATGTAAACATGTTGTGACCTGTGTATTCACCACGTGGAGAAATAAAAAATTATTGAATTAGACAATTACGTTTTATAAGCAAATATACTCGGATTTTTTTTTCCTAACCACTCCTCTCTGAGCGCAGTCAGTGATTTCAACGTGTCGTCGTGATTGTTGACATTCTCATTCATTCAAAGGATCCGAACCGATTGAAGTTTATGGATACCATGACTTAAAATCGTCTTACCTTGACGATTAAAAGCCTCCCCAATTTAGAAAACAGTAATCCAATGGCTGGTATTGATAATATACTACTAACTACTGGACGCTCTGAGCTGACCGGAGCTAACACAGAACAGGATGGTAAAGCATATATAATGACTTCCTTTCTGGGGTTTTCAAAATAAAAGTGCGACATTTATAGCAGCGGAAAACGTTTATTTTGTACATTATCTAACGTTAACACGAACCTAAACTAACTAAACGACGAGTAAAGCGTTTCCAGCTCTACCAATTTTGAACAACGATTCTTGCGTAGGTTGGAGGAGAAGCCCGTTGTGTAATTCTTGATAAAACTCTTTACCGATATCCATAATATTCTGGGGTCCTGTACCGAATCCGCATTACTCCGCAGGAATTTAATAAGTTCAACTTTGAATTGTATAATGTATTCATTGTTTTTCAGCAGTGTCGAGTTAAATAGCCATCTTGGGGCTCGGGATGATAGTATACAAAATGAACCGTTCAGGAGTAAGTAGCTGTGATCTGATAGTGCATTAGGCACCATTTCCACGTCATAATTATCAAATAGTCTTGGGGATGCAAAAACATAATCTATTTTTTTAACTCACGATTAACTTTAAAAAATATATATACATTTAAAAAAAAAAATTTGCTAGACTTCACTCGGGTGTATTATTGATACTCTCATTGATACTATGTTTGTTTCTGACTCAAAGTGTGTGTGTGTGTGTGTGTGTGTGAGAGAGATAGAGAGAGATAGAGAGGGGGGGTGAGAGAGATGAGGAAGGGGCAAGAGAGAAAGAGAGCTGGGAGAGTGTGTGAGAGGGGGGGGGGGGCGGGGTGTGAGTTCTCAGCCCTTATGTGGGTGAATGTAACAAGTTCCTAACGTTTCCTTTCCCCTATTATTTCATGCACTTTATTCATTGTTTTAAATTATGACACTCTGTTTTGAATTTGATGCAAATTTGCAATGCATGAGGGTCATCCTTTTGTGTTAAATGGCTGCATAAAGCAAGCATTTTTGACTCTCATGTTGATAAGAGTATTAAAACTTGAAAAATATCAGTTTAAGGTAGGTACAAATAAAAAAAAAACAATGCGATTCATTTGCGATTAATCGCAAGTTAACTATGGACAGTCATGCGATTAATCAGATTAAATATTTTAATCGATTGACAGCACTAATATATATATATGTCTCACGGCCCGATTTGTGGAGCACACTGGACTATTGAGAAACTATAGGAATGTTCCATAGATATATCAAACTTCCTTACTTCCGTGCACTGCCACTCAGCCTGTGGGCGACGGAGAGATACACTTTACATTTTGACGGACTCCCTCTACATACTCCTGGGTCCTAGTGTCTCCCAGGTTACATGTATATGATGTGTCAAAGACCCTTTTTCTTTATATTATAAACAATGTTTATTGGTTGTTGCTTTGTTTGTGTTAATAAAATTGCATTTATCTATAACCCTAATTCTGTCACTGTTTTATGTCACAAAGAAGGGTGTATCCAAAAGCTGTCTACAACATTTGTAACGTGATGAAAAAGTCAACAAATATTTAACAAACTTAGACATTTGTTAATGATGAATAGTCTTCACTTTAGATTAGGGCACACAATAACATCTGCAAATGATTTATAGATGTTTTAAGAATGTTTTACAAATCATTTGTTGAACATGAACAAATAAATGGAGGTATAGTCGTCTTTTCATATCCATTTTTCAAAGCATCTACAAATGTGTTACTACACATTAAATAACATTATTTAATGATGAACAAATCAAGTACAAACAATGTTGATAATGAGTTAGAAATGATCTGTAAATGTTATACAAATATAGTTATAAATGATTTAATAATCATTTACGAATGTATATAAATGGTATAAATGGTTCATTATCTACAAATACCTTATAAATGTCTTATAACTGAGTGTTATTATAAAGTAGGGATGTCCGATATTATCGGCCGACCGATATTATCGGCCGATATCGGCAGTAAAATGTGATATCGGAAAATATCGGTATCGGTTTAAAAACAAAAAAAACCAATAACAATATTTGTTATATATATATCCAGTGAAATTATTAGTTACCTGAAATTATTCAGTTTTTTGGACGGGGAAACCCTGCATATATCGGTATCGGTTGATATCGGTATCGGAAATTAAGAGTTGGACAATATCGGAATATCGGTATCGGTAAAAAAGCCAATATCGAGCATCCCTATTATAAAGTGTTACCAACTTGTCCAGCCCATGGGGACATTAACTTGTGATTGCGGGCTTTACAAATACATTTGTAAATTGTAAAGCGCTTTGGATAAAAGCGCTATATAAATGCTGCCATTTACCATTTACATTTGATTTGATTTGATTTAGGTCTGAGTCTATTATAACACCAAGACTTGTAACTTCGGGTTTGATCCAAGGAGTAAGTTGCCCCATATTGCCTTGTAACATTTCTCTTTTTGTTATAGGACCAACTAGTAGGATTTCAGTTTTGTCCTCATTTAATTTTAGGAAGTTGTTTGTCATCAATTTGTTTATTGCTAAGAGACAGGCGGAAATAGAGTTAACCTCTTAAACCCTAGCCATATTTTCCGAAGTAAATGGAAGATTGTTCCACTTCTACAAGGTCCATTTTTGCATGTTCTTGGTATCTAGGGACATCTATGGATCTCAGGGAATGCATTCCCAGTATCAGAAATATTGTGACTGTTACTATGCTCAAGTAAATTGTAATGAACCAAAGGAAAATATCATTATTATTATTTTTGATGGTGAACACCATGCTAACATTGATCAGACATGAAGAATTGCCACTGAGCTCATACAGCACCTTCTGGAGATCAAGTGTACTACAAATCTAAGCAAATGAATAAAGGGCAGATGATTTACAGGGTTTTTTGTAGATACAGTACTGAATTTTGCCATCCAGATACATGCTATTTGAAATATGAATATAGAATATCAGGCCTATAAATGACCTTATTATGGGAAAGCCATACATCTATGGATCGGGCCAAATCTGTAGTTCAATCTGTATTTAGTATACCACCAGGCGCCCGTTACAGGGAAGCAAAGACTGTGCATTAAATCTACTGTAAGTACATGTAATGATGTGTTTTAGATGGAATTCAGGATTTGTGGTCCAGAGAGGTAGGAATTTGAATACTGATGTTGAAAGTAATATCAGAAAGATTAGGAGACAATCTATAATTCAATAAGATCGTTTAATACATATTAAAATGGATCCATAGAGTTAGTATAACAACAAAGATACAAGTGTTACAAGATTGGATAAAAAGAAGAAGAGTGATGAGAGTGAAAAGGAGAGAGAGGAGTAGAGAGAGAGATAAAAGTACAAAAGGTCATATTACATTGATACATATTGAAACATGTAGATCTTGACAGTAACGTCACGTTTACACGTACGTGATATTTCAACTTATTCCATATAAGTACAACTCTGTACCAAGCACTCTGCTGGTACATACTGTACATCACAGAGCGTTTACGTCAACTGTCTCAAGGAGGCCGCAACACGCAACAGGCACAGACTGCCTTACCCTAAATTCCAAGGCCTTGTTTGACTGTGGCCACGATGTACCGGAATTTCATGACAGTGAAACCGATCTTATTTGACATGCCCTGAGTGGGAGTTGAACCCCGGTCTCCCGTGCCGCGGGCGGCATCACACACCACTAGACCAAGAGGTGAATTCACTTCTTGGTAATGTGTCTGGATGCTTCTGGGGAGTGAGTTTACTTGCAGTACCGCTTAACGTCCACAGCCACTTCACTACACTGTCCATCGTGACTGTGGATAGACACGCGGTACCTCCGGTACAACAGCATGTGTGAATCAAATTCTTGTCGTTAAAATCCACAATTTTTTTTATTGAACACATCCTATCTTCATACAAAATTGTGAATACTTTCTCTGTGTTCTCACTTCAAAATACAACCAAGAGGATCTCCCCGTGTTCTCACTTCAAACCAAGAGGATCTCCGTAGGTTATTGATACTTCTAAGGACAGGTCTTTGTTTACAATTATCCTACCCAAATGATTAAATAGTTCCCAGGTGGCCAGCATAATAGGGCCGGTTCTGGTTAAGTGTCGGCACACTGGGCTCTGTTCCGGCACGAGCCGGCTCTGGCCCGGTAATGGTTGCCAGATCTGGCTAGGTGTACTTTTGCACCATTTATTTCTCTAATTTCTCTGTAAAACTAGTCCAACAACAAGAACAACGAAAACGGCTGACACATTTCTGTGCTGAATTAATGAATATGTGTCTATGCATGAAGACAGACGCGACAGACCATCCGAGGCAGAGTCACTGACACGATTAACAAAGTCCAACACCTCGTTCATTAAATCCGTCCTCCTCACACTCTCTCAGCTTCATCTCGCCAACGTCTTGATTCACATGCGAATTTAAATCCGCCCCCATGCAATGCAACTAAATCTCACTGAAATTGTTAATATTATAGATATTATAACTGTTCGCTTTTATAGTAAACATGTTCTTAAAAACGTCAATTTGTAATAATATGGAAAAAAAGAACAAACATTATTTCGAGCCCACACGGCCGGTTGAATAGTGTCATATACTGCTGGGCGCAGCCACATATTAAGGTACACAGCATTATTAATCTATAAAGTGCAATAAGGATAACTGTGGAGCCCCTCAGGGGTCACCTGGTGCCAAAAACAAACATGGGGAATCAGTGGGCAGAGTTGTCTTACACCTAAACTGTGCCCCCTGATTAGTAAACCATGCACAGACTTGTGATATCTAGGTTGATAACATCAAACAGGGACTTTTAGGCCCATATCCAGTGAGCCAGATTACACAGTACACACACCGTGGCATATGTGAGCTGTAATAGCCATTAGGCACCTAGAGCATTATGTGAACCACGGCCATTGATTAATCACATCAGTAGGTCTAGTTTATGATCCAATGTGTGTTTTGGTGACAATATGAAACCTATTTACTCGCTATAAGTAATCATGCTTGGGTAATGCAGCCACGAGGTACATGATGTAGAGGAGCGTAATGCAGCCACATGATGTAGAGGAGCGTAATGCAGCCATGAGGTACATGATGTAGAGGAGCGTAATGCAGCCATGAGGTACATGATGTAGAGGAGTGTAATGCAGCTACATGAGGTACATGATGTAGAGGAGTGTAATGCAGCCATGAGGTACATGATGTAGAGGAGTGTAATGCAGTCATGAGGTACATGATGTAGAGGAGCGTAATGCAGCCATGAGGTACATGATGTAGAGGAGTGTAATGCAGTCATGAGGTACATGATGTAGAGGAGCGTAATGCAGCCATGAGGTACATGATGTAGAGGAGCGTAATGCAGCCACGAGGTACATGATGTAGAGGAGTGTAATGCAGTCATGAGGTACATGATGTAGAGGAGCGTAATGCAGCCATGAGGTACATGATGTAGAGGAGCGTAATGCAGCCATGAGGTACATGATGTAGAGGAGCGTAATGCAGCCATGAGGTACATGATGTAGAGGAGCGTAATGCAGCCATGAGGTACATGATGTAGAGGAGCGTAATGCAGCCACATGATGTAGAGGAGCGTAATGCAGCCATGAGGTACATGATGTAGAGGAGCGTAATGCAGCCATGAGGTACATGATGTAGAGGAGCGTAATGCAGTCATGAGGTACATGATGTAGAGGAGCGTAATGCAGCCATGAGGTACATGATGTAGAGGAGCGTAATGCAGCCATGAGGTACATGATGTAGAGGAGCGTAATGCAGCCACGAGGTACATGATGTAGAGGAGCGTAATGCAGTCATGAGGTACATGATGTAGAGGAGCGTAATGCAGCCACATGATGTAGAGGAGCGTAATGCAGCCATGAGGTACATGATGTAGAGGAGCGTAATGCAGCCATGAGGTACATGATGTAGAGGAGCGTAATGCAGCTACAAGAGGTACATGATGTAGAGGAGCGTAATGCAGGTACATGATGTAGAGGAGCGTAATGCAGCCATGAGGTACATGATGTAGAGGAGCGTAATGCAGCCATGAGGTACATGATGTAGAGGAGCGTAATGCAGCCATGAGGTACATGATGTAGAGGAGCGTAATGCAGCCATGAGGTACATGATGTAGAGGAGCGTAATGCAGGTACATGATGTAGAGGAGCGTAATGCAGCCATGAGGTACATGATGTAGAGGAGCGTAATGCAGCCATGAGGTACATGATGTAGAGGAGCGTAATGCAGCTACAAGAGGTACATGATGTAGAGGAGCGTAATGCAGCCATGAGGTACATGATGTAGAGGAGCGTAATGCAGCCATGAGGTACATGATGTAGAGGAGCGTAATGCAGCCATGATGTACATGATGTAGAGGAGCGTAATGCAGCCATGAGGTACATGATGTAGAGGAGCGTAATGCAGCCATGATGTACATGATGTAGAGGAGCGTAATGCAGCCATGAGGTACATGATGTAGAGGAGTGTAATGCAGCCATGAGGTACATGATGTAGAGGAGCGTAATGCAGCCACGAGGTACATGATGTAGAGGAGCGTAATGCAGCCATGAGGTACATGATGTAGAGGAGTGTAATGCAGCCATGAGGTACATGATGTAGAGGAGCGTAATGCAGCCACGAGGTACATGATGTAGAGGAGCGTAATGCAGCCATGAGGTACATGATGTAGAGGAGCGTAATGCAGCTACATGAGGTACATGATGTAGAGGAGCGTAATGCAGCCATGAGGTACATGATGTAGAGGAGCGTAATGCAGCCATGAGGTACATGATGTAGAGGAGCGTAATGCAGCTACATGAGGTACATGATGTAGAGGAGCGTAATGCAGCCATGAGGTACATGATGTAGAGGAGCGTAATGCAGCCACGAGGTACATGATGTAGAGGAGCGTAATGCAGCCATGAGGTACATGATGTAGAGGAGCGTAATGCAGCCACGAGGTACATGATGTAGAGGAGCGTAATGCAGCCATGAGGTACATGATGTAGAGGAGCGTAATGCAGCTACATGATGTAGAGGAGCGTAATGCAGCTACATGATGTAGAGGAGTGTAATGCAGCCACATGATGTAGAGGAGCGTAATGCAGCCATGAGGTACATGATGTAGAGGAGCGTAATGCAGCCATGAGGTACATGATGTAGAGGAGCGTAATGCAGCCATGAGGTACATGATGTAGAGGAGTGTAATGCAGCCATGAGGTACATGATGTAGAGGAGCGTAATGCAGCCATGAGGTACATGATGTAGAGGAGCGTAATGCAGCCATGAGGTACATGATGTAGAGGAGCGTAATGCAGCCATGAGGTACATGATGTAGAGGAGCGTAATGCAGCTACATGATGTAGAGGAGCGTAATGCAGCCATGAGGTACATGATGTAGAGGAGCGTAATGCAGCTACATGAGGTACATGATGTAGAGGAGCGTAATGCAGCCATGAGGTACATGATGTAGAGGAGCGTAATGCAGCCATGAGGTACATGATGTAGAGGAGCGTAATGCAGCCATGAGGTACATGATGTAGAGGAGCGTAATGCAGCCATGAGGTACATGATGTAGAGGAGCGTAATGCAGCTACATGAGGTACATGATGTAGAGGAGCGTAATGCAGCCATGAGGTACATGATGTAGAGGAGTGTAATGCAGCCACGAGGTACATGATGTAGAGGAGCGTAATGCAGCCATGAGGTACATGATGTAGAGGAGTGTAATGCAGCTACATGAGGTACATGATGTAGAGGAGCGTAATGCAGCTACATGAGGTACATGATGTAGAGGAGTGTAATGCAGCTACATGAGGTACATGATGTAGAGGAGCGTAATGCAGCCATGAGGTACATGATGTAGAGGAGTGTAATGCAGCCATGATGTACATGATGTAGAGGAGCGTAATGCAGCCATGAGGTACATGATGTAGAGGAGCGTAATGCAGCTACATGATGTAGAGGAGCGTAATGCAGCCATGAGGTACATGATGTAGAGGAGCGTAATGCAGCCATGAGGTACATGATGTAGAGGAGCGTAATGCAGCTACATGATGTAGAGGAGCGTAATGCAGCCATGAGGTACATGATGTAGAGGAGCGTAATGCAGCCATGAGGTACATGATGTAGAGGAGCGTAATGCAGCCATGAGGTACATGATGTAGAGGAGCGTAATGCAGCCATGAGGTACATGATGTAGAGGAGCGTAATGCAGCCATGAGGTACATGATGTAGAGGAGCGTAATGCAGCCATGAGGTACATGATGTAGAGGAGCGTAATGCAGCCATGAGGTACATGATGTAGAGGAGCGTAATGCAGCCATGAGCTACATGATGTAGAGGAGCGTAATGCAGCCATGAGGTACATGATGTAGAGGAGTGTAATGCAGCCACATGATGTAGAGGAGCGTAATGCAGCCATGAGGTACATGATGTAGAGGAGCGTAATGCAGCCATGAGGTACATGATGTAGAGGAGCGTAATGCAGCTACATGATGTAGAGGAGTGTAATGCAGCCACGAGGTACATGATGTAGAGGAGCGTAATGCAGCCATGAGGTACATGATGTAGAGGAGTGTAATGCAGCCACATGATGTAGAGGAGCGTAATGCAGCCATGAGGTACATGATGTAGAGGAGCGTAATGCAGCCATGAGGTACATGATGTAGAGGAGTGTAATGCAGCCATGAGGTACATGATGTAGAGGAGCGTAATGCAGCCATGAGGTACATGATGTAGAGGAGTGTAATGCAGCCATGAGGTACATGATGTAGAGGAGCGTAATGCAGCCATGAGGTACATGATGTAGAGGAGCGTAATGCAGCTACATGAGGTACATGATGTAGAGGAGCGTAATGCAGCCATGAGGTACATGATGTAGAGGAGCGTAATGCAGCCACGAGGTACATGATGTAGAGGAGCGTAATGCAGCCATGAGGTACATGATGTAGAGGAGCGTAATGCAGCCATGAGGTACATGATGTAGAGGAGCGTAATGCAGCTACATGAGGTACATGATGTAGAGGAGCGTAATGCAGCCATGAGGTACATGATGTAGAGGAGCGTAATGCAGCCATGAGGTACATGATGTAGAGGAGCGTAATGCAGCCATGAGGTACATGATGTAGAGGAGCGTAATGCAGCCATGAGGTACATGATGTAGAGGAGCGTAATGCAGCCATGAGCTACATGATGTAGAGGAGCGTAATGCAGCCATGAGGTACATGATGTAGAGGAGCGTAATGCAGCTACATGATGTAGAGGAGCGTAATGCAGCTACATGATGTAGAGGAGTGTAATGCAGCCACATGATGTAGAGGAGCGTAATGCAGCCATGAGGTACATGATGTAGAGGAGCGTAATGCAGCCATGAGGTACATGATGTAGAGGAGCGTAATGCAGCCATGAGGTACATGATGTAGAGGAGTGTAATGCAGCCATGAGGTACATGATGTAGAGGAGCGTAATGCAGCCATGAGGTACATGATGTAGAGGAGCGTAATGCAGCCATGAGGTACATGATGTAGAGGAGCGTAATGCAGCCATGAGGTACATGATGTAGAGGAGCGTAATGCAGCTACATGATGTAGAGGAGCGTAATGCAGCCATGAGGTACATGATGTAGAGGAGCGTAATGCAGCTACATGAGGTACATGATGTAGAGGAGTGTAATGCAGCCATGAGGTACATGATGTAGAGGAGCGTAATGCAGCCATGAGGTACATGATGTAGAGGAGTGTAATGCAGCCACGAGGTACATGATGTAGAGGAGCGTAATGCAGCCATGAGGTACATGATGTAGAGGAGTGTAATGCAGCCATGAGGTACATGATGTAGAGGAGCGTAATGCAGCCATGAGGTACATGATGTAGAGGAGCGTAATGCAGCCATGAGGTACATGATGTAGAGGAGCGTAATGCAGCTACATGATGTAGAGGAGTGTAATGCAGCCATGAGGTACATGATGTAGAGGAGCGTAATGCAGCCATGAGGTACATGATGTAGAGGAGCGTAATGCAGCCATGAGGTACATGATGTAGAGGAGCGTAATGCAGCCATGAGGTACATGATGTAGAGGAGCGTAATGCAGCTACAAGAGGTACATGATGTAGAGGAGTGTAATGCAGCCATGAGGTACATGATGTAGAGGAGTGTAATGCAGCCATGAGGTACATGATGTAGAGGAGCGTAATGCAGCCATGAGGTACATGATGTAGAGGAGTGTAATGCAGCCATGAGGTACATGATGTAGAGGAGTGTAATGCAGCCATGAGGTACATGATGTAGAGGAGCGTAATGCAGCCATGATGTACATGATGTAGAGTAGTGTAATGCAGGTACATGATGTAGAGGAGCGTAATGCAGGTACATGATGTAGAGGAGTGTAATGCAGGTACATGATGTAGAGGAGCGTAATGCAGCCATGAGGTACATGATGTAGAGGAGCGTAATGCAGCCATGAGGTACATGATGTAGAGGAGCGTAATGCAGGTACATGATGTAGAGGAGCGTAATGCAGCTACATGATGTAGAGGAGCGTAATGCAGCCATGAGGTACATGATGTAGAGGAGCGTAATGCAGCCATGAGGTACAGTGCGCATGCGGGACAAGCTGTCAACTCGTGAGCTACCCGAGCGCTGGGACCACTAGGGCATTGGTGGATTCTGGGGCGGCGAGTAATCTTATTCATGAGGGGTTGGCTATTGAGTGGGGGGTTCCCTTAGATACCCTAGAGGTACCCATCCCGTCCAATCTTTGGATGGGCAACCTCTGGGTTGTGGCATCATTACTCAGCGCACCGGGCAGCTACGGGTGCAGGTGGCGGGTAATGACATCACAGTCAGGACAGACAGCTGAAACCACCACAGTCAGGACAGACAGCTGAAACCATCACAGTCAGGACAGACAGCTGAAACCACCACAGTCAGGACAGACAGCTGAAACCACCACAGTCAGGACAGACAGCTGAAACCACCACAGTCAGGACAGACAGCTGAAACCATCACAGTCAGGACAGACAGCTGAAACCATCACAGTCAAGACAGACAGCTGAAACCACCACAGTCAGGACAGACAGCTGAAACCATCACAGTCAGGACAGACAGCTGAAACCACCACAGTCAGGACAGACAGCTGAAACCACCACAGTCAGGACAGACAGCTAAAACCACCACAGTCAGGACAGACAGCTGAAACCACCACAGTCAGGACAGACAGCTGAAACCACCACAGTCAGGACAGACAGCTGAAACCATCACAGTCAGGACAGACAGCTGAAACCATCACAGTCAGGACAGACAGCTGAAACCATCACAGTCAGGACAGACAGCTGAAACCATCACAGTCAGGACAGACAGCTGAAACCATCACAGTCAAGACAGACAGCTGAAACCATCACAGTCAGGACAGACAGATGAAACCATCACAGTCAGGACAGACAGCTGAAACCACCACAGTCAGGACAGACAGCTGAAACCATCACAGTCAGGACAGACAGCTGAAACCATCACAGTGAGGACAGCTGAAACCACCACAGTCAGGACAGTTGAAACCACCACAGTCAGGACAGACAGCTGAAACCATCACAGTCAGGACAGACAGCTGAAACCATCACAGTCAGGACAGACAGCTGAAACCAAACCACCACAGTCAGGACAGCTGAAACCACCAGAGTCAGGACAGCTAAAACCACCACCATTGAGACAGCTGAACCCACCACAGTCAGGACAGCTGAAACCCGCCCAATTTTTCTCTGTCGATTAAAAACACACCTTTTCAATCTATATTTGGAAAAAAAAGGATTTTACTATTATCTACCTTACTACTATGTACTATGTAACTATCCTTATACCACTACCTATCATGCTAATATGTCTATACAACTATGCACTCAGAGTTTACACTATTTGAGGAACAATGCCAATGACTTTTAGCTGCCAGAGATGTACACTTTTGTTGACTTGTTGTTCACAATTTGTAAGTCGCTTTGGATAATCAGCTAAAATGACTAAATGTAAAATGTAAATCTTAATATTGGAATAATAATGGAAAATGCACACACATTTCCCAAGGAGCCGTGAGCCTGATCTCTGTCCCTCTCAACACTGAAGGCAAACAGCAGGTGGTGGTGGGTGGGCATTATTAACATTAAATGGTAATAAGGTGCCAGTAACTTTTCTATAAAGGTTTACTCATAACAGCCGAATACTATATATGGGCTTTGGGAATGCAGCATTATGAGTGTAATGGAGCACATTTGAGTTGTTTGAGTGACGGATATTAAAATGCGCTTCGTGACACCAGTGGATGAGACCTCTCTCTCTCTCTCTCTCTCTCTCTCTCTCTCTCTCTCTCTCTCTCTCTCTCTCTCTCTCTCTCTCTCTCTCTCTCTCTCTCTCTCTCTCTCTCTCTCTCTCTCTCTCTCTCTCTCTCTCTCTCTCTCTCTCCCTGTTCATGTTCAGTTCTCTCTCTCTCTCTCCCTGTTCATGTTCAGTTCTCTCTCACTTGCACACGTTCATTTAGTTTGACAGTCATTGAGAGTAAAATAGTTTGAATATCGCCACCAGAATTGGGGGCAGTGAATACTTGTGCTGTGTTAATTACAGCTCTAGGAAATTATGTAAATTAGAAAATAGCAATACCTCATCGTATACTGCAGGGACTGCTGCCCTATAGTTTTATTGAGCTGTAATTAACACAACGCAGCGATTCCAATGTCCCCGATTACATCATTGGTGGCCATATTCAAACTAATTTACTCTCAATACATGTCAAACAAAACTAAATGAATGTGTGCAAACAAGTTTTAGAGTTTGGGGATGTGTGTTAGATTATGTGCACAATACATCAGCATTGTTTTTTTTTTTTGCCCTGTCCCTTTTTGCCCTGTCCCTTAACATAACTAACTTAACTATACAAAGACTGCCCTATTCTGCTGGTAGACAACTGGTCTTATTTTTATAAATGAGGTTGTTCAGTCCTCTCCCCTTACAATGTAAATGTTTCTTTATTGAGACAGTAGGAAGGCTGAGAGAGAGAGAGACAGAGTAGAGGAGACACAGGAGAGAAGGTTCTTTATTGAGACAGTAGGAAGGCTGAGAGGGAGACAGAGTAGAGGAGACACAGAGGAGACGGTTCTTTATTGAGACAGTAGGAAGGCTGAGAGGGAGACAGAGTAGAGGAGACACAGGAGAGAAGGTTCTTTATTGAGACAGTAGGAAGGCTGAGAGGGAACCAGAGTAGAGGATAAACAGAGGAGAAGGTTCTTTATTGAGACGGTAGGAAGGCTGAGAGAGAGACAGCAGGGGAGACACAGAGAGAAGGTTCTTTATTGAGACAGTAGGAAGGCTGAGAGGGAGACAGAGTAGATGAGACACAGGAGAGAAGGTTCTTTATTGAGACAGTAGGAAGGCTGAGAGGGAGACAGAGTAGGAGAGATACAGGAGAGAAGGTTCTTTATTGAGACAGTAGGAAGGCTGAGATGGAGACAGAGTAGATGAGACACAGGAGAGAAGGTTCTTTATTGAGACAGTAGCAAGGCTGAGATGGAGACAGAGTAGAGGAGACACAGGAGAGAAGGCTCTTTATTGAGACAGTAGGAAGGCTGAGATGGAGACAGAGTAGAGGAGACACAGGAGAGAAGGCTCTTTATTGAGACAGTAGGAAGGCTGAGAGGGAGACAGAGTAGGGGAGAAGAGACACAACTGTACAAGCAAAACTGTACATTGGAATATTTACAAAACCATACTTGGTCATTTACTGTACATTGGAGGGGGTTGTGTTAGGACATTTACAGGGGCCAGTTTCAAATTGCAGTCTCCTGTAGGTGTTCTTTGAGAGTGTTTTTGAAACTGGGTAGTGATTCACATTCCTTTACAGCTTTGGGTAGGGCGTTCCAGATTGATGTGGCATAATTACGAAACGTGTTTAGTCCCTTGTTTGAGCCGAATCTGGGTTTAACATGATTTGTGGAGCTCCCTCTGGTGTTGTGGTCGTGGTATTCACTGACCTTTGGGAAGAATATTGACATGTACATGGGTACATTGGTCATGTAGTGTATCTTGTAGACCAGGCCTATTGCAAGTTGCTGTACTCTGTCGTCTACTCTAAGCCATCCTAGGTTGTCAAAGTGGGCAGGGGTGAGGTGGGTTCTAGGAGTAAGGTCAAGCAGTAGTCTGACCAGTTAGTTTTGAGATGTTTGTAATTTAGTTTTTAGCGCCTTTGAGGTGCTTTGGTACCATGAGGTGCAAGCATAGTCGTAGTACCCTTGAATGAGTGCTCCTGCCAGAGTCTTCAGGGTATTCTTGTTTACCAGTGAGGAGATCCGGTACAAGAATCGAGTTTGTTGGTTGACTTTTTTTTATTACATTGGATGCCATTTTGTCACAGGAAAGATTTGCCTCTAGGATGGAACCCAGGTAGGTAATTTCTTCTTTCCTTGTGACAATATTGTCACCCACTGTAACTGAGAAGCCGTCGGTCTTGCTGAGTTTGTTATTTGAACCGAAGAGAATGGACTCTGTTTTGCCCATGTGTAATGATCGTTTGTTATCAGCGAGCCATATGCAGATTTAGCCTAGTTGCGAGCTGAGGGTTTTTTCAACCTGTAACTTGTTCTTGTCAGAGACCAACAGGGCTGAGTCGTCCGCAAACAGGAACAAGTTGCAGTCACAAGCTGACGACATGTCATTTGCATAAATTAGGAACAGTAGCGGTCCTAGTATGCTTCCTTGTGGAACACCACAGCTCACTGTGAGGGGGGGGGGTAGAGTACCATTTACCTCCACCATCTGTTCTCTCCCCTCCAGGTAGGATTGCATCCAGCTCACTGATAGACTATCAAAACCAATTGCTTTTAGCTTGTCAATCAGAATGGAGTGATTGACAGTGTCGAAGGCCTTTTGTAGGTCCAGCATGACCATGCCGCAGTATTTGCCTGTGTCCACCTCTTGTTTGATGTGGTCGTTTAAATAGAGAAGGCATGTGTCAGTGGAGTGGGATGTTCTGAAGCCAGATTGGAATTCGTAGATTAGATTTTTTTCCACTAGGTACTTTTCGACCTGTTCGTATATACAATTTTTTCCATGACTTTCGAGATGGAGGTAAGGATAGAAACAGGGCGGTAGTTGCCTATGTCTAATTTACTGCCCTTTTTGTGCAGGGGTGTTACTCTCGCAATTTTGAAGTCCTTGGGGACGTGTCCCTGTTTTATGGGACGTGTCCCTGTTTTATGGAGAGGTTTATTATGTGTGTGATGACTGGGGTGATGGCGGCTGCTGAGTCTCTGAGGAATTTGGAGGGGATGTTGTCATGGCCAGTGGCCTTGTTTGGTTGGAGGGCACTCAGTTTTTTGAGTACCTCATCTGTAGTTACCATTTCTAGTTTGAAGTCGTCTATGTGGACCCCTAGGTTCTTGTAGTAAGCTACTATGTGTTCTACCCCATAATGCCCTGAGTGGGAGGGTAGTTTCTTTATTGAGACAGTAGGAAGACTGAGATGGAGACAGCAGGGGAGACACAGGAGAGAAGGTTCTTTATTGAGACAGTAGGAAGGTAGGGTGGGGTTCTGTGTTGGTAGGGTGTGGTTCTGTGTTGGCAGGGTGTGGTTCTGTGTTGGTAGGGTGTGGTTCTGTGTTGGCAGGGTGTGGTTCTGTGTTGGCAGGGTGTGGTTCTGTGTTGGCAGGGTGTGGTTCTGTGTTGGTAGGGTGTGGTTCTGTGTTGGCAGGGTGTGGTTCTGTGTTGGCAGGGTGTGGTTCTGTGTTGGCAGGGTGTGGTTCTGTGTTGGCAGGGTGTGGTTCTGTGTTGGTAGGGTGTGGTTCTGTGTTGGCAGGGTGTGGTTCTGTGTTGGCAGGGTGTGGTTCTGTGTTGGTAGGGTGTGGTTCTGTGTTGGCAGGGTGTGGTTCTGTGTTGGCAGGGTGTGGTTCTGTGTTGGTAGGGTGTGGTTCTGTGTTGGCAGGGTGTGGTTCTGTGTTGGTAGGGTGTGGTTCTGTGTTGGCAGGGTGTGGTTCAGTCCATGCTGCATTCTGGGTCCACAGGCTTCAATGTCTAATTCCTCTTCTGACAAAAACACAAGAAGATGTCAGGAAGATGTACTTGAACAATTATCTCTTTCTCACACACACACACACACACACACACACACACACACACACACACACACACACACACACACACACACACACACACACACACACACACACACACACACACACACACACACACACACACACACACACACAGACACACACACACACACACACACACACACACACACACACACACACACACACACACACACACACACACACACCCTTTTCTCCTCTGTAGGATCATTGTCATAAGGTCTTATCTCAGAGGGCGTTCCCACCCCTTACAATGTTATCTGCCCCCCCACCCTGCACAGGCGGGGTGACCTTTCTGTTGCCATGGTTTCAGATTGGTTGGGAGGTGGGTGTATTATCGGTCAGTACAGAGGGCGAGGGTTTCTGTATGTGTCATGGTTTGACCAGGTGGTGTTGGTGGTAGGATCCATAATGCAGACAGGAGTGGGGAAGCAGGCAGACCAAGTGATAAGGAAACTTTACTTAAACACAAAACTGGATACTACAAACAAAACACTATGAAGAACGAACTTCAACACGAAACAAAACCTAACATAAACTGATACAAGACTTACTAGATGGGGCGAATAAATGGCATGGCAAGAACAACAAACAGGATACAGCAAAACGCAGACAATGAACAGGTACTGAAGAGTAATAAAGAGTATGAACGCGCACGAAAGACAGGGGCAGACTGACATAAATACACAGGTTAATTGACACATGAGGGTTGATTGCAAATGAGACACACCTGGGAGGGGGGAACATATGACAGACTAAAGTGACACAAACACCAGACAGACTAAATACAAATACACTAACTAACACACTGGAGACATAACACTAAACAAGACACAGGAATACAAAAGGCAACAAGCACACAGGGAAAGACAACATGATGGGGGACATGGATAACTTGACAAGACATAAGTTTTCAATGAGTCCAAGGGGTAATGACAGGAATTGTCCAGCAGGTGGAGGGAGAGGGAACTGTCTATGAATGGATGAAAGATGATGAGAGGGGAACTGTCCATGGGAAGGCGGAGGGAAGTGAGCAAAGTCAGGCAGGATGTGGGATCTATATTATCTGTCCAGTACAGAACGCGAGGGTTTTCCTTTTTTTTATCCACTTTTTCTCCTTATTTTAAATTCTTCTCCCATCCCAATTTCATGTTTCCAATTCTCCCCTCCCCTGTCTTGAACGTTGCTCGCATATGCCTCCCACTGGTCGGCTGTAGGGAGGTTGAAGCCTTGCATCATGTGTCCCCTCCGGATACACGAGGAGGCAGCCTGTCACATCTTTTCACCTGCCAGCGCGGACTCTCATTGGCGAGGTGTAACGTGTGGGAGGCTCACACTACCCTTGCCATTTCCTGTCTCTGCTGTCCAGGCGTCCCCCAACCGACCTGTAGGAGTCGCTGTCCACAACGTCCAGATTACCACCCATCGACTTCCACCCGCTAACGCTGCCAATGAGTTAGTATGACGGCCGGCCCAAGCCGGAGGCAATGCTGACACCTGGATTCGAGACCGGAGTCTCTTGCATTGGTGACAAGCGTAATCTCCGCTGCGCCACCCAGCCGCAGAAGGCGAGGGTTTCTGTATGTGTATCTATATTATCTGTCAGTACCGAGGACGAGGGTTTCACCATTTTTTCCACCATAAAACAACCCTTAGGGGTCACGCTGGAGCTTTGAACCCGTCGGCGGACAACAAAAGAATTAGAATCCCTCTTAAATGCTCAAAAAGGACATCTTTTCAGAAATCGATAAAAATAGAAAAATGGCCATTTCTAGTGCTTTGACATGTAAGGTATACGTCCCCCAACTTGCTAAACCTAATACGACTTGTAAATACGTTTAATTCTTGCTAGATGGTATGATTGTAATAATCTCCATTTGCGATAAGAACTACATCGCGTCACGAAACGCACATACATGGACGCGCGCACACACAAACAGCGCATAGGTGTTAATCACTGAGTGATCCAATATGCATATTCTTCAGCGCGAGAGGGGGGGGGGGGTTGTGTTTCTCACTGTCTGTCGTTGATAATATAATCTGAAGAGGTCCTGCATTATTATTATTATCATTCTCGAGAATACACGGGACCTGACGGAACGTTAATTTATGTATTAAAAGTAGTCTAACATAGTCTTCATCCTCGCCCGTGTATATACCCACGTCGCACTAAAACAACATAACTACTGTATGGCAGAGACAGAGTGCGTGTGTGTACGAGTTATGAGTTATCTTGCAGTTCATTCAAGCGCGCATCACGGTGATGACAGCTCTCTAGAGTAGAAAGGTGCGCTCACAGGGGCGTAGCTGGAGATTAACACTTTCAGCGCCAGCCATTATCTCCATCCTTTTAGTCAATCAACGCAAGTCAAGTCAAGAGTTTTATTTGTCACGGCATACAAGAATACAGTGAAATGCGGGGGGTATTGCCCGCAACGATTGTGCATAATACAATAATACAATAATAAGAATCCAAGGGATGAGAATGCGACATTTGTGCAATAATACAAGTCATAAGAGTAAAGACATAGGTATATGTACATGGGTTTTTCAAGCATGGTAAGACATGCTAGGTCCTGTGATAGTGCAATACACTGTTAGCTACGGATGAGGCACTGGGTCTTATGTACACTACTATACAATGCTATACTATACAATCTACAGTTATACTATGTGTCCTTATGCTAGCTTGCTATCCATCTGTTTACTATGCAATAACCACTCCCGTTCTTGTTTTTTTAAAGTGACCTTTCATTGTGTAAAGTGACCATAGTGTGAGCGTGTGCAGCATATGTGTGTGCGTGTTCATGTTAAAGTGACTGCTAGTGTGTGAGCATATACAGTGTGTGTTTTGTGTGTGTGCTCATGTGTGCTTGTGTGTGGAGAGTTCAGTGTTCAGGACTCTGATGGCCTGGGGGAAGAAGCTGAGCCGAAGTCTCTCTGTCCTAGTTGCTGGTGTTCGCAGGCGTTTGCCTGACCGCAGCAGCTTGAACAGGCTGTTGTTGGGGTGGTGAGGGTCTTTCATTATTCTGTAGGCTCTGGATTTGCACCTCTTGTTGTATATTGCAGGGGTGGTAGTGCAATACCCGTAGTACGCTCCGCTGAGCGTACCACTCTCTGTAGGGCCTTCTTGTACTGTGCCGTGCTGTTTCCATACCAGGCAGTGATGTTTCCAGTCAAGATGCTCTCTACAGCTCCGGAGTAGAAGGACTGGAGTATCTTCCCCGATACTCTGAACTTCCTTAACTGTCTCAGGTGGTAGAGGCGCTGCTTTGCCTTCTTTATGACTGGGCCACACTTTAAAAGATAGGCATTTTCACTGTGCGTCACGATGTTTGCAGAGCTATATCTATATTCTACCCGAATCATAGTCGAGCAATCATTGGAATGGAACTCTCCACTATACATCAACTTCGTAGACTACGAGAAGGCATTTGACAGCCTCCACAGAAACACCCTCTGGAAACTGCTTCGACACTACGGCACACCAGAAAAACTTGTCAACATCATGAGGAACTCCTATGAAGGAATGACCTGCAGAGTCATACACAGCGGACAGTTCACACGAAGCTTCCAAGTGAAGACCGGAGTAAGGCGAGGCGGTATACTGTCCCCTTTCCTCTTCCTCCTGGCCATTGACTGGATATTGAAGACCACAACAGCACAGAGGAGAAACGGGATCCAGTGGACACTCACAACACAACTGGACGACCTAGACTTCGCAGACAACCTTGCCCTACTATCCCACAGTCGACAACAGATGCAGGAGAAGACTAACATACTGGCAGACACCTCAACACAACTAGGCCTCAACATCCACCAAGGAAAGACCAAAATACCTCAAGATCAACACAAACAACAAAGACCCAGTAAACCTGGCGGGAACAGCACTTGAGGAAGTAGAATCCTTCACCTACCTAGGTAGCATCATAGATAAGAAGGGTGGCACGGAGGCAGATGTCAGAGCAAGAATCAGCAAGGCAAGGGCCTCATACATCCAACTAAAGAACATCTGGAGCTCCAAGGTAATCAGTCAGCAGACAAAGATCAGACTATTCAAATCCAACATCAAGCCAGTACTTCTATACAGTTCAGAGATGTGGAGGACAACCAAGATCACAATGACTAGAGTGCAGTCATTCATCAACAGATGCCTGAGGCGGATCCTGAACATCCACTGGCCAGATACTATCAGTAACAACGATCTTTGGCAGAGAACGGGTGAACAACCAGTGGAAGAAGAAATCAAGAGAAGAAAGTGGGGATGGATCGGCCACACACTATGCAAACCAAACACCAGCACCACCAGACAGGCCCTTAGATGGAACCCCCAAGGCAAAAGGAAGAGAGGCCGGCCCAAGAACACCTGGCGCAGGGACTTAGAGACAAACATCACACAGAGCGGACTGACATGGAAACAGCTGGAAAGCAAAGCACAGGACAGAGGACCCTCACAAACTGTTGTCGACGGCCTATGCTCCCCCAAAAGGAGCAATAGGCGTAAGTAAATAAGTAATCTATATTCTCCCCCCCCCTCCCCCCCCCCCCCTCACCCCCCATCTCTCTGAGTGCCTGTCTCCTAGCGCTGACTAAGGTGATGGATGCCTCGGGGTCTTGGCCAAGATTGCAGTGACTGCTCTACATGCACCACCGAGGCCTTGGATCAGTTACTTACCGTCGTCTGTCCGTGGTCCTGTCAACTGATGTGTCAACGCGGTTTCACTGCTGGGTTAAGTACTTCTATTCTATTCACATAATATGCTTACTTCATATATCTAGTCTATTCACATATATGCTTACCACTTGTATCTATTGCTATGTCCGCCCACTACAATCACACAAGCTGTCTAACGCCTGTCCCGTCTCCCTGTCCCCCTGTGAGTTGCTGTCCTGGAGTGCTGACCGGAGTGTCGGACGTCCCGTGATGAAGGCCGGGAGGATGCGACCCTCTCTGCGTGCCCTCCTGTCTCCGGAGGTCTCGTAGTGGTGACCGGAGTGCTGGACGTCCCGCGATGATGTCGGGGAGGTCGCGACCCTCTCTGCGCCGCCCCTATCTCCCTGTCTCCGGCTGTCCCTGAGCAATGACCGGAGTGTTGAATGTCCCGTGATTAAGACGGGGAGGACGCGACCCTCTTTGCGCCGCCCCTGTGCCTCAAATATATTCGCTATCAGCTCTATCTTCAATCTTTCAAAATGTTCAGTTGCTATCGCTATCAGCTCTATCTTTAATCTTTCAAAATGTTCAGTTGCTATTGCATGCACTCATCTGTGTTTCACTACACACTTGAGTGCATGCTTACCAACTGTTGGTCTGCAACACTACTATCACCGACATCTAAGAAGGGAGATCCCCCCTTGAATGGCCCTTCTAAGGTTTCTCTCCTCCACACTGCCTGTGGAGCATTTTTCCCTATTGTTAGGTTTTAGTGAGTTTTTCCTTACCTTCGCGTGGGGTATGTCTGGGAGTGCTTGCATTCTTTCATTTATTTGCATTTATTTTAAATTTGTTGGACCTTATGGTGTTCTTGTTCTGTTCTTGACTTATTGTTATGTTTTCTTCTTGACTTGTTTAAAGAAGACATGTACGGCCCATGGGGACATTAATGTGTGTTGTTGGGCCTTATAAATAAATTTGATTTGATTTGATTTACCTACACAATCACACATAATCTACTAACCCTACTACCCTCAGTACCTACAGTCAGACAGAAGCTACTAACCCTACTACCCTCAGTACCTACAGTCAGACAGAAGCTACTAACCCTACTACCCTCAGTACCTACACAACCAGACAGAAGCTACAAACACTACTACCCTCAGTACCTACAGTCAGACAGAAGCTACTAACCCTACTACCCTCAGTACCTACACAACCAGACAGAAGCTACTAACCCTACTACCCTCAGTACCTACACAATCAGACAGAAGCTACTAACCCTACTACCCTCAGTACCTACAGTCAGACAGAAGCTACTAACACTACAACCCTCAGTACCTACACAACCAGACAGAAGCTACTAACCCTACTACACTCAGTACCTACAGTCAGACAGAAGCTACTAACACTACTACCCTCAGTACCTACACAACCAGACAGAAGCTACTAACCCTACTACCCTCAGTACCTACAGTCAGACAGAAGCTACTAACACTACTACCCTCAGTACCTACACAATCAGACAGAAGCTACTAACCCTACTACCCTCAGTACCTACACACTCAGACAGAAGCTACTAACCCTACTACCCTCAGTACCTATAGTACACAATCAGACAGAAGCTACTAACCCTACTACCCTCAGTACCTACACAATCAGACAGAAGCTACTAACCCTACTACCCTCAGTACCTATAGTACACAATCAGACAGAAGCTACTAACACTACTACCCTCAGTACCTACACAATCAGACAGAAGCTACTAACCCTACTACCCTCAGTACCTAGATAACCAGACAGAAGCTACTAACCCTACTACCCTCAGTAACTACACAGTCAGACAGAAGCTACTAACCCTACTACTCTCAGTACCTACACAATCAGACAGAAGCTACTAACCCTACTACCCTCAGTACCTATAGTACACAATCAGACAGAAGCTACTAACCCTACTACCATCAGTACCTACAGTCAGACAGAAGCTACTAACCCTACTACCCTCAGTACCTACAGTCAGACAGAAGCTACTAACCCTACTACCCTCAGTACCTACACTATCAGACAGAAGCTACTAACCCTACTACCCTCAGTACCTACAGTCAGACAGAAGCTACTAACCCTACTACCCTCAGTACCTACAGTCAGACAGAAGCTACTAACCCTACTACCCCCAGTACCTACACTATCAGACAGAAGCTACTAACCCTACTACCCTCAGTACCTACACAACCAGACAGAAGCTACTAACCCTACTACCCTCAGTACCTACAGTCAGACATAAGCTACTAACCCTACTACCCTCAGTACCTACACAACCAGACAGAAGCTACTAACCCTACTACCCTCAGTACCTACACAATCACACAGAAGCTACTAACACTACTACCCTCAGTACCTATAGTACACAATCAGACAGAAGCTACTAACACTACTACCCTCAGTAGCCTATAGATAGAGGTATCAACTGAAACTGTAGACCTTGAGGAATCCATAGATATCGACCCTTACATGCTACCTTACCAGGAAATTGATGATAATTTGCTCCAAACAGCAGACATGAATGATTGATTGAAAGTGGGCTCACTAGAACCACAGAGGCCTCACCTTTACAACCCTGTCATCATCTGAGTCAGTTTTATTGTCACATCTTCTATTCCTGTTAAAGAATAGACAAGTGGAATTCCGTTCTTGGCTCCTTGGAATAGCAGCAGCATCTGGGTGCTACACCAGAATGATGCGTGCGGGGCTCAACATCAACAGGGATGAGCATGTCACTAATGCAAACTTGCATGGGGGGGTGCTAAGGGTGAGCGAGAAAGTGGCACATTTGTGACGTCCCACATTTACGTACGTGGACGTACTCAGGAGAGATGCGGGAGCAGAAAGCACTGGCGAGCTAGCCAGATGCATGGAGGATCGGGATGACTAATACTAAACCTAAAGTACATATCGATATTATATGAATTAAGTGTCTTGTAATCTTTCTGTTTTAATAAAATGTATTTATGAATGTATATTATTATATAATATATATTAAAATCCTAATACAGGATTTAATAGCCTACCAAGACCTTCTGGGTTTTGATAGTATATGCATTGCACAGACATTTCTTAAGGCAACATTCACTGTATAAGGCATTCGATTGTGAATGTCAGAAAGCAAAGTAAAATCATTGGATGTCTGCCTGACAGTACATGAAGTGAAACCTATAGTAGAATTATGATGAAGAATACATTTAGTTGAAAGTAATAACAAAAAAAAACAATATATTAATTTCCTTGTGAGTGATCAGGCGGTCTGTAGTGTGGTAGTGAAAGGGTTAACCTTCTGTAGTGTGGTAGTGAAATGGGTTAACCGTCTGTAGTGTGGTAGTGAAATGGGTTAACCGTCTGTAGTGTGGTAGTGAAAGGTTAACCGTCTGTAGTGTGGTAGTGAAAGGGTTAACCTTCTGTAGTGTGGTAGTGAAAGATTAACCTTCTGTAGTGTGGTAGTGAAATGTTAACCTTCTGTAGTGTGGTAGTGAAATGGGTTAACCCTTTGGTAGTGTGGTAGTGAAAGATTAACCGTCTGTAGTGTGGTAGTGAAATGGGTTAACCGTCTGTAGTGCGGTAGTGAAAGGGTTAACCGTCTGTAGTGTGGTAGTGAAATGGGTTAACCGTCTGTAGTGCTGTAGTGAAAGGGTTAACCTTCTGTAGTGTGGTAGTGAAATGGGTTAAACGTCTGTAGTGTGGTAGTGAAAGGTTAACCGTCTGTAGTGTGGTAGTGAAATGGGTTAACCCTTTGGTAGTGTTGTAGTGAAAGGGTTAACCTTCTGTAGTGTGGTAGTGAAAGGTTAACCTTCTGTAGTGTGGTAGTGAAATGGGTTACCTCCTTTGGTAGTGTGGCAGTGAAAGGGTTAACCTTCTGTAGTGTGGTAGTGAAATGGGTTAACCGTCTGTAGTGTGGTAGATAAAGGTTAACCGTCTGTAGTGTGGTAGTGAAAGGTTAACCGTCTGTAGTGTGGTAGTGAAATGTTAACCTTCTGTAGTGTGGTTGTGAAAGGTTAACCTTCTGTAGTGTGGTAGTGAAAGGTTAACCGTCTGTAGTGAAAGGTTAACCGTTTGTAGTGTGGTAGTGAAAGGTTAACCATCTGTAGTGTGGTAGTGAAAGGTTAACCATCTGTAGTGTGGTAGTGAAAGGGTTAACCTTCTATAGTGTGGTAGTGAAAGGTTAACCATCTGTAGTGTGGTAGTGAAATGGGTTAACCCTTTGGTAGTGTGGTAGTGAAAGGGTTAACCTTCTGTAGTGTCACAGTGAAAGGGTTAACCTTATGTAGTGTGGCAGTGAAAGGGTTAGCCTTCTGTAGTGTGGCAGTGAAAGGGTTAACCTTATGTAGTGTGGCAGTGAAAGGGTTAACCTTCTGTATGTAGCATCCTGAATATTCTTCTATTATTCAGAAGTGCTAACGTAACCTTCTACTTCCCCTTTGGGTGCACAAAGACATCATTGATATTCTCACGAACAATGATGCGAGTTTCCCCTTCTTTTACCGGCCGAAATATGGATTATAACCGGCAGTACTGGATTCTATCCTACCATCCTTTCCCCTGTGTGACTAGTAGGCGGGACCAGCAGGGGGCGGTAGCAGGCAGAGAGTGTCGGAGAGAGATGGGAGGAGATATATGGAGGCGAGAGACGGAAGGTGAGCCTTTTCGGCAGTGAACTTGACCATGAACAGTCACAACGGGCGTGTGCTCCGGAAGAGCCCCGTTGAAGGAGTGATCTGGAAGAGCCCCGTGGGATAGCGACGGGTGATAGGAAGTACTTGCTAGTTGACGTGATATCCTAGAAGTACCAGCGATAGTGTGTGAGCAAACGGTACAGATTACGGTACGGGTTACAGTAGTAGTGTGGCGGTATAAGTAGCGTGCGGCTAACAGCATATCTGAGTCCATAGTAGTCGGGTTACAGTAGCAGTGTGATGGTATAGAGTGCGAGCCCAGATACGCGCGTGGACTTACAACCAGTCTGCTCCGGCTGCCTGCAACCAGTCTGCCCCGGTTACCTGCGACCAGAGCTGCACCTGGCTGCCTGCAGCCTACGGGAGTTTGCCCCGTCCAGCAGAGGTCGTCATCGCCCAGCACACGCTCTCAGCCGGCGCTGCCTCTCTGCTCCAGCTCCGCCTGCTAGTATCCCCACCGAGAGCGTTCAACGCCATCTTGCCTTCCGGACGACAGTGGCGTGGCCAGTACAAATGGGCATTGATGCTCCAGAGCTATTATACAGTATACAGTGTGGTGCAGCCTGCGGGCGAAGTTAACGTTGCTACTACCGTTCAATAGGGGAACCCCAAACAATATATGCCGGCATTAAGATAGGACTTCTGTTTGGTATTTTGTGGGCCCACTTGTTGCTTTCTTTCCTTTTCTTTGAGTGTGATAACATGTGTGTTTAATAATATTTTCCCATCCAATTAACCCTTTCCCTGTGGGGAAGTTACAGACCTGGTGTAGTATAGATAACGCCTTTTGGAGGTACTATTCCTGCGTTATAATTAAAGCCTTTTTGAAGGTATTATCCAGGGTGAAGACCCAGACGTGGGCGATGAGTCAAACACATTGGAGTATATTATCCCTGATATTAACCCAGAGGTGGGTGTATAATATACGTGTTTATGAGGTATGGAGTTACCAACGAAACTATAGTGGGACTTCAGTCCAATCGGTCACTAGTAGTAAGTCATTGTACTGACAGTATAAATAACGTTAAAGCATTGGATGGGAGCTCTGTGTGCGTGTCGATCCATGAGCCGTTTAACAACTCTTTTGGTGTGGGTAACGTTGACATAATTAACTCCTTCCTATTCCACCTTTCCCTTTTCATTGTAAGGTTTCTAGGGTCCGTAAGGGAGGGTACTGCTTGCGGGGGGAACCCAGGGTATTTATTTACAATTCAGTCACCAGGTGTGGGAGGGTCTCAGGAGCAATTGGGGAAGTGGGGAGCGTGTTGGTGAGTACTGCTGACCGCCCTGCTGCAGGGGAGGAAGACTAGAGTACCAGACCAGGTTGGTAAATCCCGGGCCCCATCCATTCACACTACCAGCCTCCAGTCGACGCTCCAGGCCCAAAGACGAGGGTGCAGTCAGACGGAGCTCTACTGTCTCCAGCTACCTTGTGACTGTCAGCAGCCGTTCCCACGAAGCAGGGATAATCCACCCTGCTACATGTAGTTGGTAGTGAAAGGGTTAACCTTCTGTAGTGTGGTAGTGAAATGGGTTACCTCCCTTTGGTAGTGTGGCAGTGAAAGGGTTAACCTTCTGTAGTGTCGCGGTGAAAGGGTTAACCCTTTGGCAGTGTGGTAGTAGTGAAAGGGTTAATCAATGGTGTTACAAAGGATCAGATTAAACCGAATATATATATTTATTGATTGATATATATTGCATAGTATTTGTATATCGTTTGATATCCCTTGTATATTCCTTGTACATATACACGGAATATCCCTTTAGCCTACTACAGACCATAATATTTCATTCTCCTATTGGACAGCGGTCCACAGGCGCCAGAGCCATGCCTCCGGAGTCAGGTTCAAAGTCACCGTCAAGACATGTCTGTGCATGCCCGGCCTTGCCCAGGGATACGAGACAGAAATGTCGTTGGCACTAGTTTGTTCACCGTGCATATAAATATGGCGCAGGTGAATACAGAAGCGCTTAGTCTAAGAGTTACCCAATAAGTTGAAGCCTCACCCACGATACTCCGTGCGGTGAAGTATGGCCTGTTTGGCCCCAGAATAGAGCATTGAGACCGCGTGCGAATTAATAACTGAATTGTCAGAGTTTGGCGCTATACCGTCGAGTGCGACATATTTCTATTAAGTCAGTAATAGTCTATTTGTGTATAGTGTATCGTGCGGCTAAAGTTCTACAGTGACCAGCATCACCAACGCTTCCTCGTACCAGCTAGAGTTCTTATCCAGGCTGGGCTGCTTTCATGGCGCTTTCACCCGAGGAGACCTAGACGAGAACCGTGTGGACATGTACACTGGATTAATCTACCCGACGACTACATAGCCCTTTGCGGCTGGATTATATTTGTTTTGGTCCTGTGATTCATGGAGCGGAGAATCGCAGACGCCTGCACGTGTTGGATTTACCCTGTGAGGAGCCAAGTCGAGTCCACGCCTCAGAGAGCCTGAGGCCGGCTAGCTTTCTTCACTGTGGAGCTACAGTCTACGGAGAACAGCTGTATTCGTCTGTGGATCAAGAGGCTATTGCACCGTCTCCTGTACTTGGAGTCTCCTTAGTCATCGTTGACCAGACTCTCTACTACCGACAGATCCTCTACCCCTGCTGGCTTACAACCAGGGGGACCCTTCCAGTATCTCCCGCTATATATTACTAGTGTACCATAGATATAATTCCCTAAGATTCAGGTTGTATAATTACCTCCTGCGTAACCAGAGAATGGACATTCATTGTTGATTTGCCTACGCACATTCCTTTGCCTTACAAGTGCATTCAAAGTATAATAGAGAAGTATTATGTACCTTTTGCTGCAATAAATACTTAAAGACAACTTTGTTTAGAACCGGTTCATTGTGGGAAGTGTTCATTATATTTATATATCATGTACTGTATGGCCAGTAATTAAAGTACATAAAGCGGTAGTGGTTTAATGATACCATACTTATCAATACAGTCAGGGAATTGTACCCCTCAGTTACAATTGGTCCTTCGAGCCGGAGGGTAACTAGTGTAATATTAATATAGTGGTATTAATATTGACATGGCCTATGATGAACACTCCACAAAACGGTTCTCCTAAAGTACATCGCCCGCAGCGTAGACGGCAGACACCTCAGTACTTAGAGGATTACGTTGCCAATATACTACCTAGCCTTCTACAGACGGTAAACGCGGAAAAAGTAGATAGTAAAATTATGTCCGACCCTATCGCCCAGGCTACCCCGCCAATAGAGGCCCTAGTGGGTTCTAACGTAACTGACCAAGCTCACGGTAGGGACCAGGAGGGACCTGACACGACTTTACCCCCCGCCAAGACCGAAGAAGTAGTCCCCGGAGAGCTCCAGGATAAAGACAGCTCTCCAGGGATGGAACTCTACCCGCTACAAGAAGAGGAGAGCACCCCGGAGATGGATCTCCAGGACTCGCCACAGGAGAACAGATCTCCAACGAGTACTGCCAGGAGCGGATCACCTCAACCAGCGTCTTCCCCCAGCGAGGCGGACAAGATGCTGGCACAGGCATTCCTCGCCAGCCTAGCAGCCTCAACAGAGCGCGATCGACTCCAAGCACAGACGCTTAGTGAGCGCGAACATTCTTCCATGGAAAGAGAACGCCTTCAGGCGCAGCAACGGAGCGACGAAGATCGTATACGTCTAGAGATTAGACGCCTTCAGACGGAAGAGAATATGGTAAGGGACCGGGCCGAAGCCCAGCGCGCCGCCGCCGAAGCCCAGCGCGCCGCCGCCGAAGCCCAGCGCGCCGCTGCCCAAAGAGAAGCAGAGCGCGACCTCGCTCTCACCAAGCGCGAAGCCGAGCGCGACCGATTACAAGCGCGGATAATGGAGCAGCTGATCACCAGGGCAACACCCCCTCCCTCCGCACGGGGTTCCAGGGCCTCGTCAAGACAAGGGTCAAGGGCACCCTCCCCTACCCGATCAAGCGACCCTGAGTCCGACCACCAGAGAGAGCCTATACCCCCCTCCGAACTCCTTCCCCGACCGGTCCACGCGAGACCCAGCTACAAGGAAGAAACGGTCTACACCGCGGAGAGGCTAAATAGACGACTACAGGATCTAGAGGACCTGCCAGAGGAAGAAGAAGAGGGAGAGGAGGAGAGTCAAGCCCGACAGCAGCACAGTACTCCACAGGACCAGGAGGTCCAGTACAGCCCAGGCTCTACCCCCGCGGCTCTGCGCTACAGACCCCCGACTCAATTCACGGGTGAGCTTGACGCACGACCAGCCCCGAGGAATAGCACCTGGATACGCGGGCCATGGTACCCAGCAGGTACCAGCCCACCAAGAGGCGTAAGAGGAGACTCGCCTAGGAGGCCTCTCTTCCAACGCTCACCGATGTGCCAGCCATCCATGGCATCATACATTGGCACACTGACGTTTCCGGACTTCACCCACGAGAACAGAGCACAGTACACAGAGCTATGAATGTGCTTAGAGACAATGATGTCCGATGTAGCTGATGAACCGTACAAGTATGCTATCCTACTGAAGCACCTCAAGGTGCCCCGAGCGCACAATATAGCGCTGGCCTATGCCACCTCTACTACCCCATACACAGCGGCTCTAGCAGCACTCGACCAAAGATATGGACGCATATGGGACTACGTAATACAAGAGATAAGGCATATTGACCGCCTACCCCCAGCCACAGACAATCGCTCACTAGATGACCTGTCTATCAAGGTACAATCCCTGGTAGGGATGCTGGGGGCGCAAAGAGAAAAGGGTATGCACGAACTGTACGCGAACTCTAATGTCGAGAGGATTTTAGAGAAGCTTCCGCCCGCCCGACAAGAGCGCTTCAGGCGGCAAAAAGACCACCGTGATCCTAACGGTCCCGAGCCATCCCTCCTAGACCTAGCCGACTTCCTGGCGAGAGAAGTCAACAGCCTACGGTTGGATACGTTCATGCGGAGCACCCCAAGCTCCAGAGAGGGACCTAGGAGAGCAAACGATGACCGAAGATTGGTGACCGTCATGCACCAATCAGAATCAGTACCGAGCAGCAAGAACCACAGTACCCCCTCGATGAAAGAGAAGTGGAAGATGGTGTGCCCGTACTGCGAAAAGGAACACTGGTTGTCACAATGTGACACGTTCAAGAAGATGACCGCCGACGAGGTGAGTCAATGGATAAAGTCCAACCGACGCTGTTACCGATGTGCGCGCAGTCACATGGCAGCCGATTGCCGCTTAAAGAAGAGGTGTAGTCGGTGTGACGGAGCCCACCTAGATGTCCTACACGACAGTAACAGAAGAAAGCCTGCACCCTCAAGCAGCACAAAGGCAAGTGTTATGTACATTGACCCCGCCAGCAGCGGGGGCGCCCGGGTGCTCTTAAAGGTGGTCCGCGTAACACTGAGTTACCAAGATAAGGTCATGGACACTTACGCCGTCCTTGACGACGGGTCAGAGAAGACCCTTCTCCTCGCGTCCGCTGCGGCCCAGCTGGGGCTGCGGGGGAGCGAAAACCAGATGACGATTCGGACAATAAGAAGAGATCTAAAGACGATAAAGGGCGAGAATGTCTCCTTCACTATCGCAGCAAGCGGGCAGCCAGAGAGACGGTATAGGATTACTAATGCTTTCACCAGCCAAGAAATAGGCCTGTCGCAGTACACCTACCCCATCGCCAAGCTGATGGATAAATATGTGCACCTGCGTCAACTACCTATACCGCTCATAGACGGTGCCACCCCGACCCTGCTGATAGGCTCCGACCATGCAGACCTCATCGTCCCGATTGACCGGGTCCACACAGGGCCCAGAGGCTGTCCTGCAGCAGTCGAGACCCGCCTAGGATGGACATTACAAGGCCCCCTCGCTAAGTCTCTTAACCGAACAGCAGCCACTAACTGCCTCCACTCCAGAGTGACAGAAGAAGACACCACCCTCCTACAGCATGTCGAGAAGCTATGGACACTAGAGACAATGCCCTTTAAGAATGAAAAGAAAGACATTCGTTCCAAGGAAGACATTTACGCTATAGCCCTCCTCGAGCAAGGGACAAAGAGAGTCAAAGTCAACGGAGTGATGAGATACGCAACTCCACTCCTGAGGCGAGAGGGTATGCCTACCTTCCACGCCCCAAAAGAAGCGACGGAGCGGTATCTATTGAACACAGAGCGGCGCCTAGCCAGAGACCCCGCTCAAGAGACTGTGTACCGCGCTGAGATTAACAAGCTAATCACAGCGGGACACATAAAGAAAATTGACATTAAAGAGGCCGATCAGACGACCGAATCATGGTACGTGCCGCACCACAAAGTCCACCACAACGGCAAGGATCGTATTGTGTTCAACTGCAGCTACCAGATCGGATCACAAAATCTGAATAAAGAGCTCTTGCCCGGCCCAACACTCGGCCCCTCTCTACTAGGCGTGTTACTACATTTCCGCCAAGACAAGGTGGCAATCAGCGGCGACATCAAAGGGATGTTCCTGCAGGTGAGACTAGTGGAGGAGGACAAGCCCCTGCTGCGGTTCCTATGGAGAGAGAGGATCGGGGATGAGCAACCAGCCATCTATCAATGGGAAGTCCTCCCTTTCGGAACCACATGCAGCCCATGCTGTGCTACGTTTGCACTGCAAAAACACGTCGCAGAGGACCCAGCAGCTGATGAAGAGGTCCGACAAAGTGTAGGAAATAGTTTCTACGTGGACAACTGTCTGCAAAGCGTCTCGACGCCAGAAGAAGCCGAGGCCCTTCTACTCAAGCTCCGCGCCTCCCTGATCAAAGGCGGCTTTGATCTCAGGCAGTGGGCCAGCAGCGACCCGCAAGTATTGCGCAGCCTCTCCCCCGAGGACAAGGCAGCAAGCAGCGAGACCTGGATGGCGACCATCCCAGGAGAAGCCCAAGAAATGACATTAGGACTAGTCTGGCGCTTCAAAACAGACTCGCTCCATTATAAACACACACCCCTGACCAAGGAGCAGGGAAGGTCGACTGCACTACCGACCACCAGACGGAGTGTATACAGAACACTCGCCAGACAATATGACCCGTTGGGATGTATTCTACCTTACACCACCAGGGCAAAGATGATTGTAAGAGCGTTATGGGACAAGGACCAGGGCTGGGACGACCCCATACCCGAACACCTTGCATCCACATGGAGAGAGTGGGAGACGGAACTCAGCTCACTCCCAGGTGTCAACATACGCCGCAGCTACTTCCCACCCACAGTGAGGCCGGAGACGTGCCAGATGGACCTGCACGTCTTCAGCGACGCCTCCGAAGTAGCCTACGGTTCGGTGGCCTACTTGCGTGCCCAAGAGGAGGGAGGAGAAATACATACTGCTTTCATCCTGGCTCGCTCAAGAATAGCCCCACGAAAGCAACAATCTATCCCGCGTCTAGAGCTCTGCGCAGCCCTAGCAGGAGCGCAACTCGCCACGTTAATCCAACGAGAACTCAACATTCCGGTGCAAAGAACAATCTTGTGGTCAGACTCCACGACAGTACTCACATGGATCCGGTCTGATTCGTGCAGATACAAGGTCTTCGTGGGAGTCAGAGTCACAGAGATTCAAGATTTAACAGAAGTAGCAAGCTGGAGGTATGTGGACACAAAACACAACCCAGCTGACGTCATCACCCGGGGAATGTCCCTGGATGACCTCACCCGTCACAACCTATACAGTGACGGGCCAGAGTTCCTCAAGCTCCCGGAAGAAGAGTGGCCTACACCCACCCCACGGGAAGCGAGTAAAGAGGAGGCCGAAAACAAGAAATCTATGTTCTGTGGATTGAACACACTCATCTCCACAGACCCCGACATAGACGATTGCCTCACCCTAGAGAGTGCGCAGCTAAAGACATTCCTGTGGCACCACCCAGAGGTTCAGCTCACTACTGACATTACAGCAGCTGACTACGAAGAAGCAGAACTTCTTCTACTACAACGAGCCCAGAGAGACTTGTTCCCCGATGAGCTAGACTGTCTACAGGGAGCAAAGCCCGTCCCATCAGACAGCAGACTGCTCCACCTAGCCCCCGAGAGAGACGCCCATGGTCTCATCAGAGTGGGTGGTCGTCTGCGGAGAGCTCCAGACTTACCGGATGACGTCAAGTACCCGATAGTCTTAAACAGCCGACACAAGGTCACAGAGCTGATCATAAAGAAATACGACGAGGATGTGCATCACGCCGGGGCAGAGAGAGTCTTCGCGGAGATCAGACGTCGTTATTGGATACTGCAAGGGAGAGAAGCAGTGCGGCGCTTCCAGCGAACCTGTCTAGACTGTCGTAAGTGGCGAGCGCAGCCCAGTATACCCCGGATGGCTGACCTACCTCCCTGTCGCCTCCGACTCGGCGACAAGCCTTTTCACTCCACCGGTATGGACTGTTTCGGCCCGCTGTATATAAAGAAAGGAAGAGGAACCGAGAAGCAGTGGGGTATTGTATTCAAATGCATGACCACCCGAGCGATGCATATAGAACTCCTTCCAACCATGAGCACAGACTCATTCCTTATGGCCTTCCGAAGATTCACATCGCGGAAAGGCAAACCGTCTATATTATTGTCTGATCACGGGACAAACTTCAAAGGCGGAGAAAGAGAGCTGAGAGAGAGCTTCCAAGCTATGGGCCCAGAACTTAAGACCCACCTCGCTCCATCCCAGATTGGCTTCCAGTTTAATCCCCCGAACGCACCTCACTTCGGTGGAACTTGGGAACGAGAAGTACGTTCAATAAAGACAGCCCTGTACGCCGTGCTTGGGGCCCAGACCGTGGCGGAAGAAGTCCTAATGACAGTCCTCATGGAGATCGAGGGAGTATTGAACTCAAAGCCCCTCGGTTACGTCTCAAGTGATGTAGCAGATGTCGACCCAGTCACCCCCAACACACTCTTGATGGTGCGGCTGGACCCCACGCTACCACAGACAATGTACAGGCCTGAAGAAGCGAACGGCAGAAGAATGTGGAGGTACAGTCAAGTATTGGCTGACAAGTTTTGGAACAGCTTCCTACTCCACTATCTACCGTCTCTACAGACCCGCCAGAAATGGGTGAAAGAGAGAGACAATTTGACAGAAGGAACAGTCGTCATGATTATCGACCAGTCACTACCTCGAGCTATGTGGCCGGCTGGCCGCGTAAGCAAAGTGATCACCGGTGCCGACGGAAAGGTCCGAGCAGCCGAAGTGCTCGTCCAAGGCCGGATCTACACCCGACCCGTGGCGAGGCTAATAGAACTGCCAAGGCTCCCCGATACTATCGATGACGACCATGACCCCATGACTTTGTGAACTGACAGACCCCTCACAACAGACATTGAGTAGTGGACAGTGCGGTTAATCTGTCTCTGCTTAGCTAATTAGGTGGGACTAATTAGGGGGCGGCTGTTACAAAGGATCAGATTAAACCGAATATATATATTTGTTGATTGATATATATTGCATAGTATTTGTATATCGTTTGATATCCCTTGTATATTCCTTGTACATATACACGGAATATCCCTTTAGCCTACTACAGACCATAATATTTCATTCTCCTATTGGACAGCGGTCCACAGGCACCAGAGCCATGCCTCCGGAGTCAGGTTCAAAGTCACCGTCAAGACATGTCTGTGCATGCCCGGCCTTGCCCAGGGATACGAGACAGAAATGTCGTTGGCACTAGTTTGTTCACCGTGCATATAAATATGGCGCAGGTGAATACAGAAGCGCTTAGTCTAAGAGTTACCCAATAAGTTGAAGCCTCACCCACGATACTCCGTGCGGTGAAGTATGGCCTGTTTGGCCCCAGAATAGAGCATTGAGACCGCGTGCGAATTAATAACTGAATTGTCAGAGTTTGGCGCTATACCGTCGAGTGCGACATATTTCTATTAAGTCAGTAATAGTCTATTTGTGTATAGTGTATCGTGCGGCTAAAGTTCTACAGTGACCAGCATCCCCAACGCTTCCTCGTACCAGCTAGAGTGCTTATCCAGGCTGGGCTGCTTTCATGGCGCTTTCACCCGAGGAGACCTAGACGAGAACCGTGTGGACATGTACACTGGATTAATCTACCCGACGACTACATAGCCCTTTGCGGCTGGATTATATTTGTTTTGGTCCTGTGATTCATGGAGCGGAGAATCGCCGACGCCTGCACGTGTTGGATTTACCCTGTGAGGAGCCAAGTCGAGTCCGCGCCTCAGAGAGCCTGAGGCCGTCAGAGAGCCTGAGGCCGGCTAGCTTTCTTCACTGTGGAGCTACAGTCTACGGAGAACAGCTGTATTCGTCTGTGGATCAAGAGGCTATTGCACCGTCTCCTGTACTTGGAGTCTCCTTAGTCATCGTTGACCAGACTCTCTATTACCGACAGATCCTCTACCCCTGCTGGCTTACAACCAGGGGGACCCTTCCAGTATCTCCCGCTATATATTACTAGTGTACCATAGATATAATTCCCTAAGATTCAGGTTGTATAATTACCTCCTGCGTAACCAGAGAATGGACATTCATTGTTGATTTGCCTACGCACATTCCTTTGCCTTACAAGTGCATTCAAAGTATAATAGAGAAGTATTATGTACCTTTTGCTGCAATAAATACTTAAAGACAACTTTGTTTAGAACCGGTTCATTGTGGGAAGTGTTCATTATATTTATATATCATGTACTGTATGGCCAGTAATTAAAGTACATAAAGCGGTAGTGGTTTAATGATACCATACTTATCAATACAGTCAGGGAATTGTACCCCTCAGTTACAAATGGGCTATAATCTATGGAAATATCAAAAGACAGAAGTGTAACTGTGGCTGCTGCCTCTGTCTTGGCTCTGACGTTGTGAGCCTGCAGCGAGAGCCTCCATCATGTTGGCAGGAGCAGCATGTCTCCTCATGAATATTGTAGATACAGTAGGGCTGTCCCCGACTAAGGATTTGGATAGTTGACTTTGAAAAAAAAAAGGATATATATATATATATATTTTTTTTTTTAATGATTCCATTTGGGCTGTGGGGGTGCTTAATGTCTGAAGGAGTCACCTGAAGGCTTCTTGTTCTCTGCAAAAGCATGCAATTGGTCCACTGATGGATACATCTTGATATTTGTCTAGTCTAGTGTGTTCATTAGATGGTGAAATCCTCTTTCAGTGCCTCTGTGCCTGTTTTCTTAGGCAGTTAGCCTCTGGTATGCGTGCCATTAGCGTTAGCCACGCTTCTAGGCCTCTTTTCATTTGGAAAGAATGATACAAAAATATAATAATTATAATACTTATTATTTTTTTTTTGTTTGCATTCGACTAAGAAGTTGGCAGTCGACTACGGCTCCTTTCAATCGATTAGTCGACTAATCAGGGTCAGCCCTAAGATGCAGCCGTGGGAGAACAGGGTAGATGGTGTCAGACAGTACTCTGCACCCACACAGCACCCACACAGCACCCACACAGCACCCACACAGCACCCACACAGCACCCACACAGCACCCACACAGCACCGGCAACAATTCCTGATGATTGTCTATTTTCCCTGTCAAAAGATTCAGGGCTAGTGAGAGGGGAAAAAACAATCCCGGCCATAGCCCCGGGAAGCACAATGGTGGTGACACCCATGATGGGGAGCGAGAAGGAGCCAGTGGGAGAAGGCAGGAGAAGGTAGGGGAAGATAGGAGAAGGCAGGAGAAGGTAGGAGAAGTTAGGAGAAGTTAGGAGAAGATAGGAGAAGATAGGAGAAGATAGGAGAAGATAGGAGAAGGCAGGAGAAGATAGGAGAAGATAGGAGAAGATAGGAGAAGGCAGGAGAAGGCAGGAGAAGATAGGAGAAGGCAGGAGAAGATAGGAGAAGGCAGGAGAAGATAGGAGAAGGCAGGAGAAGATAGGAGAAGGCAGGATAAGATAGGAGAAGGCAGGAGAAGGCAGGAGAAGATATGAGAAGATAGGAGAAGATAGGAGAAGATAGGAGAAGGCAGGAGAAGATAGGAGAAGGCAGGAGAAGATAGGAGAAGGCAGGAGAAGATAGGAGAAGATAGGAGAAGATAGGAGAAGGCAGGAGAAGATAGGAGAAGGCAGGAGAAGATAGGAGAAGATAGGAGAATGCAGGAGAAGGCAGGAGAAGATAGGAGAAGGCAGGAGAAGATAGGAGAAGGCAGGAGAAGATAGGAGAAGATAGGAGAAGGCAGGAGAAGATAGGAGAAGATAGGAGAAGGCAGGAGAAGATAGGATAAGATAGGAGAAGATATGAAAAGATAGGAGAAGTTAGGAGAAGATAGGAGAAGATAGGAGAAGATAGGAGAAGATAGGAGAAGATAGGAGAAGATAGGAGAAGGCAGGAGAAGATAGGAGGAGATAGGAGAAGGCAGGAGAAGATAGGATAAGATAGGAGAAGATATGAGAAGATAGGAGAAGGCAGGAGAAGATAGGAGAAGATAGGAGAAGGCAGGAGAAGGCAGGAGAAGATAGGAGAAGGCAGGAGAAGATAGGAGAAGGCAGGAGAAGATAGGAGAAGATAGGAGAAGATAGGAGAAGATAGGAGAAGGCAGGAGAAGATAGGAGAAGATAGGAGAAGATAGGAGAAGATAGGAGAAGGCAGGAGAAGATAGGAGAAGATAGGAGAAGATAGGAGAAGATAGGAGAAGATAGGAGAAGATAGGAGAAGGCAGGAGAAGATAGGAGAAGATAGGAGAAGGCAGGAGAAGATAGGAGAAGATAGGAGAAGATATGAGAAGATAGGAGAAGGCAGTGATGAAGAGGTTGGTCTTGAGGTAAGATTGGAAAATGGAGACTCTGAGTCCCTATTGGGGTGTAACAGTACGCAGAGCGCAAGTGAGATTGACACAACATCTACTTGGACTATTTGATATTATACAGTTTCTCCTGCTCCTTTAAGCTCCGAGTTGATCAGCCATCTTTCACAGGCCCTAGCAAGCCAACGTGAAGGTAGTGGCATCATGAAACTAGAGATCTTGAGGAATCCATAGATACCAGCCACATGAGCCCGTGTCAAAGGTAACTGATACCATATCACAGTATGAACCTTTAAGTCTTCTTCAAGGTGTTGGTGTCTTTGTGGTATTTTGGAGGGAATCTAGACTTTTTTCTTTCAATTAATAAAAAAATCATTAATAAAAAATGCTTCGGTTTTGCTATCTGTGTAATGAATGGTATCAAGGTAAACTGTTGGCTGCTAGCGGCAAATAATACCATTGTTGCCAGAAAGTGCTTTCTGTGACAACATTTTCGCCAACTGTTTGCCTCTAGCGGCAAATAATGTGATTGTTGCCAGAGGTTTGCTGCTACTGGCAAGGATTTGCGAACTTGTGGCACCATTTTGTGGCAAACCTTTCAGTTTTGTAAGGCATAGAGAAGGATTCATCGCTGCGTCTGCATCTGCACCATGTAAGCAACGGTATAAAGTTAGACACAACTCGTTTTGATGTCACTGACTGAGTTGGGCTGTCACAAGAAAAATGGTGAGCTATTATGGTTTAGCCTAACGTTAAATTTCACAACTCAGTTAACACTAGAAAAGCCAAGCTCTTTTTTTGATCAACTCTTTTTTATTTCTTTTTTTTCACATAACATACAACAACAAGACATACCAGAACACAATAATAAATAATGTAAAGAATAATTGAAAGAGTAAATTAAATTAAATATAATAATAATAATAATAATAATAATAATAATAATAATAATAATAATAATAATAATAATAATAATAATAATAATAATAATAATAATAATAATAATAATAATAATAATAATAATAATAATAATAATAATAATAATAATAATAATAATAATAATAATAATAATAATAATACAGGAGAACAGGAAAAATGTATAATTTATATATATAATTATAAAAATACAAATATATAAAAAATATATTTTTTAAAAAGGACCTCTCAGGACCAACCATCCCGCTCTGTTGCTAGATCATTGACTTAACTCTCTCAGCTGCTGACGCCCAAAAACGAATGTTAGATTCCTTGACTCCAATTGCCAGAGCAGTGGAGATCTCTAAATAAATTACATCTAAGAATGTTAATGCCCAATTAATTATCCTAAGTTTGTCGGGTTGTTTCCACCTTACAGCTATCCGTTTTGTTGGCTGCTGTAAATCCAGCAAGAATGAGTATTTTTTGTTGTATAGGAGCCGGCAGCTGGGAGACCCCCCCCCCCTCAAATGTATATATTCTATTTTAGAAACTCTGTCTGTAAATAAACAGTACTGTATATTTGTATATCTTGTATGTCATAAATGTCTGGATGTAACAGTACTGTATATCTGTATGTCATGTGTGTGTCATAAATGTTATGAATTGAAAATGGGGGACCCTGATGTAAACAAGGTGAAAGTCTTTCTCTGGTCTGCATGCCCTTAACAATTGTGTGTATTGAGCTGTACTGTATTGTACACATTCTGCAATCTGTTAATAGAATTTTCAATCAATCAATATCATTCAGGAGTAATGTCGTTGCAGATAGTGGTATTGTCAATGAACTATATCCGATAGCTTAGAGGTTATGGCTTTCCAAAAACTAGCGACCAGTGGACATTCCCAGAACATGTGAAGGTAAGTGCTAGTGGCCCCCAGTGGCCCCCAGACCCATCATACACAGCTTTCCTAGGGGTGAGATGTGTTTCTATGAATATAGTTAAAGTTAATTAGTTGATGATTGG